>NC_066634.1:3828976-4144954 GCF_025201925.1 Gopherus flavomarginatus | reverse complement strand
GCCACGGACCAGACATGAGGTCCGTGGGGCAGGAATTCATGGCTTACGTTCAACCTCGTTCAACCCCCCAGCACACCCCTGCATGGCACAGCCCCCTCCCCCCAAGAGATACCCACGTGCACACGCTCGTGCGCCAACCCGCGCACAGCGCAGGGCCCGTCCCCTCCAGCAGGGGGCAGCAGGGACCCACACCAGGCCCCAGCCCAGCCCCACTCCCGCTACTCCATGACCTGCAATATTCCTCTCGAATTTTTTGAATTTCCACCTCCCCGCCCCCACATGCAGGGCGACCCCAACATTTTGTGATCCCCGCCACACTCATCGCAACCCCCCCAGATCTCCCAGCCCAATGGGCCTTCCCCCCCCCATTCCCCTCCCCACTCCTGGCCAGACCCACAGAAGGGTTCAAACTGACTCAAGGGAGTGGGGTGGGGAAAAATGCACCGAGCTGCAGAAGGCCACAGCGGGGGGATTAGAGAGGGCCGGGGGAGCGGGGGGGGGGGGATGAATGGATGAAGGTTATAAATAGAAAGCAAATATCCCTCCATCACATCCACCCCAGGAAGGGCTGATGGGGCGGGAGACGCTTCCCAAGGCAGATCTGGGGTGCAGCCCCGAGCGAATTGCCAGCCCCTGCACCCCACCCGAAAGAGTTGTGTATTGGGGGTGGGGGAGTCCCTGGCATCTGGCCCTGGGCATCAAGGCAGGAGTTGGAAAGGGAGGGGAGTGTGTGTGGCGAAAGCAGATGGAGAGTGGGAGTGTGTGTGTGGAAGGGGGCAGTGTGTGTATGGGGGTGCGGTGGGGGAGCGTAGGTTAAGTGTGGGGGGCTGAGCGATGGGGTAAATCTAGGGGGCAGTGGGGTGGGGCTGAATCCAGGGTTCGAGGGGAGGACATGGTGTGGGGAGGGGCTGAGGGAGAAGAGGTAGATCTGGGGGGCAGGGGGCTGAGATAGAGGGGGTGAATGTGGGGGAGCAGGGGCTGAGGGAGGGGGTGGATCAGGGGGGCAGAGGGTGAACATGGAGAGCAGGGCAGCTGACGGAGAGGGGTGAATCTTGGGGACGGGTTGAGGGAGAGGGGATAGATTTGGGGGGCAGGGGCCTGAGGGAGGGGGCAGATCTAGGGGACAGGCAGGCCAAGACTCAGGGGGTCGGCGCTCGTAACCCAGCCCAGGTCAAGCTGTGACCCACCACCTGCTGGCCACCGTCTCCCTGCAGCCCGCCAGGGCCCAATCCCAGCAAAGCAGGTACCGGGGCCCCGATCCTGCCCCCACAGGGGCCCCGATCCTGCCCCCACTCCCCCTTCCCCACTCCTCACCTGTGCACCTGGCCCAGCGTCTTCCCGGCGAACTTCTGGAACTGCTCCTTGTTGAACTGCATGGCGGCGAGCGGGACCGGGCCGGCTCACAGCACCATGTTCCAGCTCCAGCACCGGGGGGGGATCTGTCCCTCTCGCCTTCCTCCCTGTTTCCTTCCTCCTTTTCTCTTCTCTCTCCGTCTCTTCGCCTGCTTCCTTCTCTCTCCTTCTCTCCACTTCTCTCCCTCGCTTCTCTCTCCTCCTTTCTCTCGCTCTCTCTTTCCTGCCCTTCACTGGCTCCCGAGGGCAGCAGGAGCTCTCAGACGCCGGCTGCCCAGGACCGATCTGTCCCAGCCCCAGCCGCTCCCCCCCCCCGCCCGCCCCACACCGAGCCTCCCGCGTCACTGGCTCTCAATCCAGGCGATCCTGCGTGGGACGCTGCCGCCGGCTATGCCCCAAACTCCCCCCCCCCCGCCCCCAGGCTCCAGCAGGCCAGCCCCGAGGCCACGGGGAGGGGCCGGGAGCAGCACCAGGGACAGCTCCGAGGTGGAGCGGGTTCCTCCGGAGAGGAGCCCGTGGGGGCTGGGAGCCAGGACTCCTGGGTTCTTTCCAGGACTCTAAACCTCTGTAGCCCATCCCCTTCTCAGAGCCGGGGAGAGAACCCAGGAGTCCTGGCTCCCAGCCCCCCAGCTCTAACCACTAGACCCCACTCCCCTTCCCAGAGCCGGGGAGAGAACCCAGGAGTCCTGGCTCCCAGTCCCCCAGCTCTAACCACTAGACCCCACTCCCCTTCCCAGAGCCAGGGAGAGAACCCAGGAGTCCCGGCTCCCAGTCCCCTGCTCTAACCACTAGACCTCACTCCCCTCCTAGAGCCAGGGAGAGGACCCAGGAGTCCTGGCTGCCAGCCCCCTCCCCTGCTCTCACCACTGGACCCTGTCCCCCTCCCAAGGCAGTGGTCCTGGCCAGCTCTGAGCTCAGCCTCTCCTGGGCCCCAGAGCTGCCAGCTGTCAGTAGCCCCAGCCGGCTGGGAGGCAGCTGCCCAGACCGAGATGTGGGGGGGGAACGTGCCCCAGTGGGAGACAGATGGTGCGAGCTACTCAGGGCACAGCCCCCCCGCTTGGCGGGTCACAGGGGAGCAGCAGGCAGCTTTGAGCAAATCTGTGACCCCACAACCCACCAGACCCCACTGCCCTCCCAGAGCCAGGGAGAGAACCCAGGAGTCCCAGCCCCAAGCGACCCCCTCGTTCTACCCACTAGACCCCACTCCCCTTCCAAAGCCAGGGAGAGAACCCAGGAGTCCTGCTTCCCAGCCCCCCCCCCCGCTCTAACCAATGGACCCTAATCCCCTCCCAGAGCCAGGGAGAGAACCCAGGAGTCCTGCCTCCCAGCTCCCCCTGCTCTAACCAATGGACCCTACTCCCCTCCCAGAACCGGGGAGAGAACCCAGGAGTCCTGCCTCCCAGCACCCCCCCCCGCTCTAACCAATGGACCCTACTCCCCTCCCAGAGCCGGGGAGAGAACCCAGGAGTCCTGGCTCTGAACACCCCCCCTCCAGTCTAACACCACTAGACCCCACTCCCCTCCCAGAGCTGAGGAGAGAACCAGGGAGTGCTCCCCCCTCACCAGTGAGAATTACATCCCAGGAGCAATGGAAAGTATCCAGCACCAGATTGAATGGGTGGGTGGGCGGGTGGGATAATGAGATGCAAATATATGCTCAGAGGAGCGAGTGTAGACAGGGTCTGGGAGTAAAGAGAGAGAACGGGCTTGGGGCCCCCCCATGTCTGAGTTTCTGGGGTGGGGGCAGGAGCCAGGGACAGCACCAGACCCCCCAGCACAGCAATGAGGCCTTAACTGGCCTCAGGGAAAGGCTGCAGGTGCCCCCCTCCCCCAAGGGGAAAGGCCCCATCCCCTGCCCCCCCGAGCCAGCCAGTCCCTGCCCTGGGGCCGGGTGGGAGCCAGCGCCCCGTAGAGGGGACAGGCCCCTGCCCCATCCCCTGCCCCCCGAGCCAGCCAGTCCCCGGCAGAGGGACAAGGCCCTGCATGGGGCGGCAGAGAAAATCCTGCAGCCCCTGGCGCGGCTGGCAGATGGCTGGGGGGCGGCAGGGGGGCTGGCTGTGAGGGGGGGAACAGGCTGTACCCAGGAAGGTGAGAACACAGCGCGGGGAAGGCGGAGCTGGCAGAACACAGGCGGGAGGGAGAGAGAGAAACCCGACTGGGACAGAAATCAGAGCTGGAGACGCGCAGAGCCCAACCAGTGCCCCCAGCTGGGCACGGCCGGGCACTGCCCCCCAGCCGGCGCTCCCATCCTGTCCCCCCCAGCTGGGCACGGCCGGGCACTGCCCCCCAGCCGGCGCTCCCGCCCCCCCCAGCTGGGCAAGGCCGGGCACTGCCCCCCCAGCCGGCGCTCCCGCCCCGTCCCCCCCAGCTGGGCAAGGCCGGGCACTGCCCCCCCAGCCGGCGCTCCCGCCCCGTCCCCCCCAGCTGGGCACGGCCGGGCACTGCCCCCCAGCCAGCGCTCCCGCCCCCCCCAGCTGGGCACGACCGGGCACTGCCCCCCAGCCGGCGCTCCCGCCCCCCCCCAGCTGGGCACGGCCGGGCACTGCCCCCCAGCCGGCGCTCCCGCCCCCCCCAGCTGGGCACGGCCGGGCACTGGCCCCCCAGCCGGGGCTCCCGCCCCCCCCAGCTGGGCACGGCCGGGCACTGCCCCCCAGCCGGCGCTCCCGCCCCCCCAGCCGGGCACGGCCGGGCACTGCCCCCCCAGCCGGCGCTCCCGCTCCGTCCCCCCCCAGCCGGGCACGGCCGGGCACTGCCCCCCAGCCGGCGCTCCCGCCCCCCCCAGCTGGGCACGGCCGGGCACTGCCCCCCCAGCCGGGGCTCCCGCCCCGTCCCCCCCCCAGCCGGGCACGGCCGGGCACTGCCCCCCCAGCCGGGGCTCCCGCCCCCCCCAGCTGGGCACGGCCGGGCACTGCCCCCCAGCCGGCGCTCCCGCCCCGTCCCCCCCAGCTGGGCACGGCCGGGCACTGCCCCCCAGCCGGCGCTCCCATCCTGTCCCCCCCAGCTGAGCAAAACCGGGCACTGCCCCCCAGCCAGCGCTCCCATCCTGTCCCCCCCAGCTGGGCACAGCTGGGCACTGCCCCCCCAGCCGGGGCTCCCGCCCCGCCCCCCCCAGCTGGGCAAGGCCGGGCACTGCCCCCCAGCCGGGGCTCCCGCCCCCCCAGCTGGGCACGGCCGGGCACTGCCCCCCAGCCGGGGCTCCCGCCCCCCCAGCTGGGCACGGCCGGGCACTGCCCCCCAGCCGGCGCTCCCGCCCTGTCCCCCCCAGCTGGGCAAGGCCGGGCACTGCCCCCCCAGCCAGCGCTCCCGCCCTGTCCCCCCCCAGCTGGGCAAGGCCGGGCACTGCCCCCCAGCCGGCGCTCCCGCCCCATCCCCCCCCAGCCGGGCAAGGCCGGGCACTGCCCCCCAGCCGGCGCTCCCGCCCCCCCCAGCTGGGCAAGGCCGGGCACTGCCCCCCAGCCGGCGCTCCCACCCTGTCCCCCCCAGCTGAGCAAGGCCGGGCACTGCCCCCCCAGCCGGCGCTCCCACCGTCCCCCCCAGCTGGACAAGGCCCGGCACTGCCCCCCCAGCCGGCGCTCCCGCCCCGTCCCCCCCAGCTGAGCAAGGCCGGGCACTGCCCCCCCAGCCGGCGCTCCCGCCCCGTCCCCCCCAAGCTGGCCAAGGCCGGGCACTGCCCCCCCAGCCGGCGCTCCCGCCCCGTCTCTCCCAGCCGGGCACGGCCGGGCACTGCCCCCCCAGCCAGCGCTCCTGCCCCGTCCCCCCCCAGCTGGGCAAGGCCGGGCACTGCCCCCCAGCAGGCGCTCCCGCCCCGTCCCCCCCCAGCTGGGCAAGGCCGGGCACTGCCCCCCCAGCCGGCGCTCCCGCCCCGTCCCCCCCAGCTGGGCAAGGCCCGGCACTGCCCCCCCAGCCGGCGCTCCCGCCCCGTCCCCCCCAGCTGGGCAAGGCCGGGCACTGCCCCCCCAGCCGGCGCTCCCGCCCCGTCCCCCCCAGCCGGGCAAGGCCGGGCACTGCCCCCCCAGCCGGCGCTCCCGCCCCGTCCCCCCCAGCTGGGCAAGGCCGGGCACTGCCCCCCCAGCCGGTGCTCCTGCCCTGCCCCCCCCCCCGCCGGGCGCGGCCAGGGCTGCCAGGCACAGACAGACGCCGCCGTGGTTCTGTCGCAATGTTTATTCCGCTCCTTAGGGTGCAGATTTGACACGGCACGAGCCAGCCCCCCTGACAAGCCAGCTGCCCCCCCCCATCCCTACGCCAGGGCAGCAGGGGACTGACTCCCCCCCCCCCAACAACTGGTCTCTGGGCAGGCCAGGAGCAAGAGCTGGAAAGAAAAACCCAGGAGCCCTGGCTCCCAGCCCTACCCCCCTTGCTCCAACCACTTGGCCCCACTGCCCTTCCAGAGCTGGGGAAAGAACCCAGGAGTCCTGGCTCCTAGCCCCACCCCCTCCGCTCCAACCACTAGACCCCACTGCCCTCCCAGAGCTGGGGAGAGAACCCAGGAGTCCTGGTTCTCTTCATCCACCCATTGCTGCTGGGCATCAGAGCCCCAATCCCCCACATGCCAGCTCCCCCTTGGTCTGGTGGAGGCCCCCCAACTCTGGATCCTGGAGTCTCTCCTAAGGGCAGAGGGGGGGTCTGCTCAGGGGGGCCCCAGCTGGGGCTGGATGGGCATCTTCACAGTCAGCACCTGTGGGGAGACGAGGGGGGGATGAGAGGGGAGGAGCTACAGCTGAGCAGCGAGGGGGGGCGGGAACACTGCAGAGGGGGAGGCAGAGTCATAGCTTGGAGGTGGGGTCAGTGTCTTGTGGGAGGGGAGTTTTTGCCCCAGGGGATGAGAGCTCGCCCCACTCCCCCGCTGCAGAGGGGCGGGATTCCCTGTGGGGGCAGGGACAGGGGGTTCCCCGGGAGGCTGGGTGATGGAGGGGCAATGGGAGGGGTTCCCTGGTGGGGGGGGCATGGACAGGAGGTTCCCCAGGGGGCTGGGGGGGTTCCCCGGGGAGCTGGGTGATGGAGGGGCAATGGGAGGGGTTCCCTGGTGGGGGGGCAATGGGGGGGTTCCCCGGGGAGCTGGGGGGGTTTCCCGGGGGGCTCACCGCGGTGCGCCGGTGGAAGCGGGCGTGGCTGCGCTCCGGGACGATGTCATGGGGGATGTAGATGTCGAGGACGTAGGGGTCTGGGCCCCCCCGCAACACGACCCGGTCCTGCCCCAGCTCCAGGGAGAGCTCCCGCGCTGAGCCCTGCGGGAGGGGTCATGAGAGCCTGTGGGGAGACACCTGCCCCACAGCGCCCCCCGAGGGGAGAGACCCAGCCCCAGAGCACCCCCTGCAGAGAGAGACCCATCCCATAGCGCCCCCCAAAGGGAGAGACTTGCCCCACAGCTAGCGCCCCCACCCCACAGTGCCCCCCAAGGGGAGAGACGTGCCCCACAGCCAGCATCCCCGCCATAGAGTGCCCCCTGCGGAGACACCCGCCCCCCCAGCCAGCGCCCCACCTCCCACCACCCCCTGCTGGGACAGACCCCCCCCCCCAGCCAGCGCCCCGCCTCCCAACACCCGCTGCTGGGACAGACCCGCCCCCGCCCACCCCCAGCCAGCGCCCCACCTCCCATCACCCGCTGCTGGGACAGACCAACCCCCCGGCCAGCACCCCATCTTCCACCACCCCCTTCTGGGACCGACCCCCCCCCCCCAGCCAGCGCCCCGCCTCCTAACACCCGCTGCTGGGACAGACCCGCCCCCACCCACCCCCAGCCAGCGTCCCACCTCCCACCACCCCCTGCTGGGACAGACTCGCCCCCCCCAGCCAGCACCCCACCTCCCACCACCCCCTGCTGGGACCGACCCGCCCCTGCCAAGCCAGCGCCCCGCCTCCCACCACCCCCTGCTGGGACAGACCCACCCCCCCCCAGCCAGCGTCCCACCTCCCACCACCCCCTGCTGGGACCAACCCGCGGGGCCCCCCCCCTCCCCCCAGGAGGCGCCCCGCCTCCCATCACCCGCTGCTGGGACAGAGCAACCCCCCGGCCAGCGCCCCATCTTCCACCACCCCCTGCTGGGACCGACTCCTCCCCCCCAGCCAGCGCCCCGCCTCCCACCACCCGCTGCTGGGACGGACCCGCCCCCTCCCCCCCAGCCAGCACCCCACCTTCCACCATCCCCGTCTGGGACCGACCCCCCCCCCACAAAGCGCCCCGCCTCCCACCACCCCCTGCTGGGACCGACTCCTCCCCCCCAGCCAGCACCCCACCTTCCACCACCCCCTGCTGGGACCGACTCCTCCCCCCCAGCCAGCGCCCCACCTCCCACCACCCCCTGCTGGGACTGACCCCCTCCCCACAGCCAGCGCCCCACCTCCCACCACCCCCTGCTGGGACCGACTCCGCCCCCCCAGCCAGCGCCCCACCTCCCACCACCCCCTGCTGGGACCGACTCCTCCCCCCCAGCGAGCACCCCACCTTCCACCACCCCCTGCTGGGACCGACTCGTCCCCCCCAGCCAGCGCCCCACCTCCCACCACCCCCTGCTGGGACTGACTCCTCCCCCCCAGCCAGCGCCCCACCTCCCACCACCCCCTGCTGGGACCAACCCCCTCCCCACAGCCAGCGCCCCACCTCCCACCACCCCCTGCTGGGACCGACTCCGCCCCCCCCCAGCCAGCGCCCCACCTTCCACCACCCCCTGCTGGGACCGACCTGCCCCCCCCCCGCCTCTCACCACCACCTGCTGGGACCTACCCGCCCCCTCCCAGCCAGCGCCCCGCCTCCCACCACCCCCTGCTGGGACTGACCCACCCCCACCCAGCCAGCGCCCCGCCTCCCACCACCCCCTGCTGGGACTGACCCACCCCCACCCAGCCAGCGCCCCGACTCCCACCACCCCCTGCTGGGACTGACCCCCCACCCAGCCAGCGCCCCGCCTCCCACCACCCCCTGCTGGGACTGACCCGCCCCCTCCCAGCCAGCGCCCCGCCTCCCACCACCCCCTGCTGGGACCGACTCGCCCCCCCCGCCTCTCACCACCCCCTGCTGGGACCTAGCCGCCCCCTCCCAGCCAGCGCCCCGCCTCCCACCACCCCCTGCTGGGACCGACTCGCCCCCCCCCCGCCTCCCACCACCCCCTGCTGGGACCGACTCCCTCCCCCAGCCAGCGCCCCGCCTCCCACCACCTCCTGCTGGGACTGACCCCCCACCCCCCAGCCAGCGCCCCAGCTCCCACCACCCCCTGCTGGGACCGACCCGCCCCCCCACGCCTCTCACCACCCCCTGCTGGGACCTACCCGCCCCCTCCCAGCCAGCGCCCCGCCTCCCACCACCCCCTGCTGGGACTGACCCCCCACCCAGCCAGCGCCCCGCCTCCCACCACCCCCTGCTGGGACCGACTCCCCCCCCAAGCCAGCGCCCCGCCTCCCACCACCTCCTGCTGGGACTGACCCCGCCCCCAGCCAGCGCCCCGCCTCCCACCACCCCCTGCTGGGACTGACTCCCCCACCCAGCCAGCGCCCCACCTTCCACCACCCCCTGCTGGGACCGACTCCTCCCCCTCAGCCAGCGCCCCACCTTCCACCACCCCCTGCTGGGACTGACCCCCCCACCCAGCCAGCGCCCCACCTCCCACCACCCCCTGCTGGGACTGACCTGCCCCCTCCCAGCCAGCGCCCCGCCTCCCACCACCCCCTGCTGGGACCGACTCCCTCCCCACAGCCAGCGCCCCGCCTCCCACCACCCCCTGCTGGGACCGAACCGCCCCCCCCGCCTCTCACCACCCCCTGCTGGGACCTACCCGCCCCCTCCCAGCCAGCGCCCCGCCTCCCACCACCCCCTGCTGGGACCGACTCTCCCCCCCAGCAAGCGCCCCGCCTCCCACCACCTCCTGCTGGGACTGACCCCCCACCCACCCAGTGCCCCGCCTCCCACCACCCGCTGCTGGGACAGACACCCCCCCACCTTCCCAGCCAGCGCCCCGCCTCCCACCACCCCCTGCTGGGACTGACCCCCCCCCACCCCAAGCCAGCGCCTCGCCTCCCACCACCCGCTGCTGGGACAGACCGGATGCTGGAGCAGCCAGGAGCTCCCCTCAGCAGAACTCACCACTCTGGGCAGGTGCATCTCAGCCAGCAGGAATTCGGGGGGCCCTCCTGCCGGCTCTGCCAGGATGGTGAATTTGGGCAGCACAGGGGAGCTGCAGAAAGAAACGGGGGTGGGGAGGGCAGGCGCTCAGAGGGGGCAGGTCTGAGCTCGCTGCCTGACATGGCACAACAGCCAGCGACCCACTGGGGACAGGCCGCAGGGGGGGGGGACCCCAGCAGAGAGAGGGAACTGTAGGGGGAGGGGATTTCAGTACCCAGTAAAAATCCCTGTCGGCTCCCCGACACACACATCCCGCTTTGGCCCAAGGCCCGGCCATGGACCCAGCCCCACAAGTCTGTCTGGGGACGGCACAGCTCCATGGGTCTCTGGCTTGTCCCCCGGCTTTCGCTGCAAGAGACCCCCCCAGGGGACACACCCAGGCCTGAGCCTTCTGGTTAATTTCAGCAATGGGAGGGGGGGCCTTTAACAGCCTCTCAGGCAGGGGCACCCCCCCTGTCCTCCCCAGCATACACAGCCCCCTCCACCAACCAGGCCAGCCGGACCCTTGCAATCACGTCCCATTGCCCCGCCCTGTCCATCCTGCTGCCTGGAGCCCCTTGTGCAGGATGCCATTGCAAAGCTGGGGGGCTGGGCTTTTTGGGGGTGCTGGAGAATTCTTTGTAGCCCCTCAGGCTCACACGTGACCCACGGTTCTAGGCTTCCCCCACCCCAATGGAGCCGGGCACAGTCGGCTCGGAAAAGCTGTATTTTCCATCCCTAGGTGCGTGCCTGATGGGGGAGAGCCCATTGCACTCCTGGGGGCCCTGGGGGGGGGGGTCAGACACCTGCTTATTTCCTCACTACACATGGAGCCAGCGGAACTCTCTGCCACTGGATTTCCAGAACAGCAAACATGTGGGGGATGGGATTGGGGAGGGGGTTGTTAAAATCCACAGCATCTCAAGGAGCTCAACCTACAGGGGGCAGAGTCTGGGGGGAGGGTAATCAGACACCCCCCCCCCCACTCACCTGAAGTCCATCTCCTGTATGATGGGACTGGACTTGGTGCGGATGGTCTGTCCCGAGATGGAGCCCATGAACTTCCGGTTCTTCAGGATTCGCCACGCTGCAGAGGGGCGGGGAAGGGGGTTAATGGAGAGGGGCAGATTGGGGGCAGTGGAGCAAGAGCCCCCTTACCTCCCACAATCCTGCCAGTGCCCCTCACTCCCAATCCGCAGCCCCCTGCTAGCCTAGCCCTGGGCTCCCCCCAGCTCTGCCAGTGCCCCTCACTCCTGACCTGTAGCCCCCTGCTAGCCCACCCCTGCCCCCCCAGCCCTGCCGATGCCCCTCACTCCCAACCCTGGACAGTACCTGGGTGATTGATGTCCATCTTGTACTTGTCTGCCAGCCCCTCCAGGGCGACGGTGATGAAGAACTCTTTGAAGAAGGGGTCAGCCTGGCACAGAGAACGGGCAGGGTCACTGGGTCCAAGGGGACAGCGTGGGGAGCACTAGGGAGATGCACCCCCACCCCCCGCACACACATTACCTCCCCTGCCCCACCCACAGCGCAGGGCCCAGCCCAGCAGGGGGCGCTCACCTCTACTTTGCTGAAGACGCCGGAGTTGATGACCACGTCATACGCGGTGCAGCCGTTCCCGCCTGCGACAGAGAACGACTGTGATCGCTGAGCTCCCCTCCCCCCGGCCGGGGCTCAGACCCAGTGCAGCCTGGTCTCAGGCTGGGTGGGAGCCGGCGCCCCCTGGAGGGACAGGTCAGTAACTCATTCCCTGCCCCCCCGAGTCAGCCAGTCCCCGCCTGGGGCCAGGTGGGAGCCAGCACCCTCTAGAGGGAAAGGACCAGCGCCCCATTCCACACCCTCCTGAGTCAGCCAGTCCCTGCCCGGGGCTGGATGGGGGCCGGCGCCCCCTAGAGGGGACAGGCCCCATGCCCCATTCGTCACTCCCCTAAGCCAGCCAGTCCTTGCCCTGGGCAGGATGGGGGCCGGAGCCCCCTAGAGGGGACAGGCCCCGTGCCCCATTCCACACCGCCCTGAGCCAGCCAGTCCCTGCCCGGGGCTGGATGGGAGCCGGCGCCCCCTAGAGGGGACAGGCCCCGTGCCCCATTCCACACCGCCCTGAGCCAGCCAGTCCCTGCCCGGGGCTGGATGGGAGCCGGCGCCCCCTAGAGGGAAAGGATCAGTGCCCCATTCCACACCACCCTGAGCCAGGCAGTCCCTGCGGGGGGCCGGATGGAGCCGGCGCCCCCTAGAGGGGACAGGCCCCGTGCCCCATTCCCTGCCCTGGGCCAGATGGGAACCGGCGCCCCCTAGAGGGGACAGGCCCCATGCCCCATTCCCTGCCCCCCTGAGCCAGCCAGTTCCTGCCATGGGCCGGATGGGGGCCGGCACCCCCTAGAGGGAAAGGTCCCGTGCCCCGTTCCTCACTCCTCTGAGCCAGCTAGTCCCCGTCCTGGTGCTGGCGCCCCCTACATGGATAAGGGACAGGAGTTCTTGCTGAGAGTCGGGAGTCACAAGAGATCCCAACAGTGGGTGTCTGTATGCAGTGGGGGCCCACAGGGGTCAACGTGGGAGGTTCCATCCATAGGGTGGGGGGGGTCACAGCGCGGGGGGGCCTCACTGTTGTCCAGCTCAGCGTGGGGCTCCCCCAGACTCATGGGGATGCGGAAGGACGAGGCGCTGTCCGACTCGATGAGACACTCCAGCTCCTGGCGGCTGAGGTCGGGGGGCGCCGGGATGTGCAGCGACCGGCAGATGTTCACAAACACCTTCTCCTGGGAGCCCGCGTGGGTCTTAATGCAGAAGCCTGGAGGGAGAGGGAAAGGAAGGGGTTGGTGCCCCTCACTCCCGATCCACAGCCCCCCCCAGCATCCCAGCCCCAGGCTTCCCCCGGCCAAACTCCATACCAGGCTGAGGCTGGATCGGCTTCGAGTCACGCACCGAAGGCATCGCGCTCTGGATCTTCTGGGTGGCCTGCAGGGATAGGGGAATGAGACAGCACCAGACCCCACCACACTCACCCCTCGGTCCCTCCAGACCCACACGCCTGCAATGAGGCCCCAGCACAGCCAGGCCCTTGTGAATGACTCCACAACTACTCCCCCTACCCGGGACCCCAACTGTGAGCCACCCTCGCTGCTCGCCTCAATTCAATCGCTGCATCACCTGGAACGAATGAGAGTGGGACCAAGGGGGGATCCCACCAGTTCTCACAGGGCTGATCCTGCGCCACCAGATCCCATCAGCCCCCCGCTTCCTCCTTGCAGGGGCTGATTCCTCTGCCAGCTCCCTTGGCCAGATCCCACCTACCCACCGCTATCAGAGTGCCACAAACCCCGCAGGTGGGGAGGAAGCAGAGGCCACTGGGTCAACATCGCACCAAGAGATCCTTAGTGAGACCCAGCCCCTCCGGCTCCGAGGCCTTGGTACTCCCCGACAGGGCCCCACAAGCAAAGCCAGCCTGATGCCCCCACAATGCTCCCCAGCACCGGGCGGGGGGCGGGCAGGAGCTGGGCCGCTCACAGACCTGGAGCAGCAGCTGTCTGAACTCCTCATCGTCTTCCTCCTCCAGCTCTGCCGAGAGCAGGGACTTGTCCGTCTGGGAGGCCATGAGCTCTGCTCCGGGGACGGGGCTGCAAAGCAGACAGAACTTCAGACAGACGTGCCAGCTGACGTGGCGTGGGAGCGAGGGACCACCCAGCCCTGCCAGCCCCAACCCTGCCCCCTACCGCCATGGGCAGAGAGGCCCGCGGCCTCCCAAGCCAGGCCTGGTCCCTGGCAGCACGGACTCTGGAGCAGCGCTGGAGCCCGGGGCAGCAGGACCGGCCACCGGCTCAGGGAGCGGATCGGGGCACCGGCTCCTGGGGCGATCCCTGCAGCCCCCCCAAGGTGTCACCCCCCCAGCACCGTGCCAGGCTGCCAGCCCAGGCTGATACCAGCCCCCATGTCCCATCCCCCGCTGAGCCAGGCAGAGAACCCAGGAGTCCGGGCTCCCAGCCCCCCAACCACTAACCCCCCCCCCCCGCCCCCGAGCCAGAGAGAACCCAGGAGTCCGGGCTCCCAGCCCCCCAGCCACTAACCCCCCCCCCCGAGCCAGAGAGAACCCAGGAGTCCGGGCTCCAAATCCACCTCACTAGACCCCCCCTCCCAGAGCCAGGGAAAGAACCCAGGAGTCCGGGCTCCCACCACTAGACCTCACTCCCTCCCCAAGCCAGAGAGAACCCAGGAGTCCGGGGTCAGGGACGGCGGGAGGTCAAATCAGCTCCCCCCCCCTCCCCGGGCACTGACCCCTGCCCTTTGCCTCCCCGCTGCTATTGGCAACGCTGGCCCAAGCCTGCGACACCCACTTCCGGGAGCGTTGACCCAACTTCCGGGGTCTGTTGCCACACTTCCGGTGAGGACAGTATCGCTTCCGGGGTAGGGGGTTTCCGCCGCACTTCCCCTCTTCTGCCACATTTCCTGTCACGGGGTGGAGGAGGCGGGACTTGCGGCGATTCACTTACCGGTTCTTTGTCAATTTCAGGAGGCTCTTTCCGGCTTTTGGACGCCACACTTCCGGCTGCGGTCCGCCACACTTCCGGTCTCTCCACAGGGCGGTTTTACCTTCTTCCGGCGGAAGTGACAGAGTTAGGTCATGGCCCATCCCCGAAACCCTAGTCTCTATGGTGCTCCGGAGGCCGGAAGTGGAGCCGGGTCCCTCCCGCGGTGGGCTGTCTGGGGGCAGAGTCCTGCGGGGAGTCAATGGCTGGAGCTGCCGTGGGGCGCCCGTCTGTGTGGGGCATCTTCAGCTCCATGGAGTATGGGCCTGCCCCAGAGGGGGCGGGGCCTGCCCAGGTAAGCCCCTCCCCGCCCCCCACATTGGGAGCCCGGACTCCTGGGTTCTCTCCCCAGTTCTGGGAGGGGGGCTGGGAGCCAGGACTCCTGGGTTCTCTGGAGGGGGGCTAGGAGGCAGGACTCCTGGGTTCTCTCCCCAGTTCTGCAAGGGGAGAGCGGGCTAGTGGTTAGAGCAGGGTGGGATGGGAGCCCGGACTCCTGGGTTCTCTCCCCAGTTCTGGGAGGGGAGGGGAGGGGTGGCTGGGGTGTGTGTGGCGGGGGGTGTCTGTCTTTCTGGGATCCAGGACTCCTGGGTTTTCTCTCCAGCTCTGCCCCAGGCTGCGTTAAAGTGGTTAAGTCCCACCAGCTCTGTGTGCCTCAGTTTCCCCGCAGGCGCTGACAGCCCTGCTGGCTCCTAGGAGGCTGTGGGGATTCAGCCGTTAGGGCCTGGCTGGCAGGCTGGCCCTCGGCCAACGTAGATTTGCTAAGACAGTGAGATTCCACTTCCCCTTCCCTACCCCCACCCGCGGCCCTGACCTTGCTGTAGCTGAGGCAGCACCCAGAGCGGGGCGGGTGGGGGAGTGATGCCTGCATTGTGCTGAGAGCCTGGGCCTGTCCCGTGCCACCTGGGTTTTTCCACTGCAGCCCCAGCTCTTGTCCTGCTGCGCTGACACTGCCCCCAGACTCAGGAGTTCTTCCCTTGTGGGGCAGGGCTGGGGGGAGGGGGTTGTTGACAGTACAAGAATAGAACCCAGGTGTCCTGGTACCTGGTCACCTCCTCCTAGATCCCACTCCCCTCCCAAGATTAGTAATAGAACCCAGGAGTCCTGGCTCCCAGCCACCTGCTCTAACTACTATACCCCACTCCCCTCTTAGAGCCAGGGAGAGAACCCAGGTGTCCTGGCTCCCAGCCCCCCTGCTCTAACCACTAGACACTACTCCCCTCTCAGAGCCAGGGAGAGAACTCAGGAGTCCTGCCTCCCAGCCCCCCTGCTCTAACCACTAGACCCTCCCCTCCCCTCCCCTCCCAGAGCCGGGGAGAGAACCCAGGAGTCCTGGCTGCCTAATTTCCCATCCTCAAAACACACCCCTACATGTTAAAACACATCACAGTGGTTTGCCAGGAGCTGGGATCCAATGATTGACAGCCAGGACTCCTGCCTTCTCTCCCTGGCTCTGGGAGGGGAGGGGGGTCTAGTGGTTAGAACAGGGAGGACAGGACTTCTCCCTAGCTCTGACCCTCTATGGCTGTGTGGCAAATCCATTCCCCCTCTCCGTATCTCAGTTTCCCCATCTGTTTAATCAAACAGTGGGTAGCGTTTCATTTCAGCTCGCAGGGGTGCGTCTGTTATGCTGGACTAAGAATCAGAACACAGGGATCCTGCTGGGAACACCCCCTGTCCCTGCCACAGCGGTATCCTTCCCCTCCTGCGCGTGAATGGGCATTCTGCAGAGAATCCCCTTTTTGCATTATAGGGCTTAGGACCCGCAGTGACCACGTTCTGCTTCCAGCCACTAGAGGGCAGCGTGGGGCCGGTCGCCCCCTGGTGGGTATGCGGTGTATTGCCGAGGGCCTGACTGTCCATTCCAGGGGGTGTATCTCTCCTGCTTCCCCCCACCCCAGGCCTGGCTGGAGACTCACGGTCGAAGCTTCGGGCACTTCGTGGACGGCAAATGGTTGAAGCCGGAAGGCAGAGAAACCACCAGCAGCACCAATCCAGCCACCGGTATGAGCCCAGGCCGCAGCAGCTCACCGCGTCTGACCCGGAAGGGTTAAACTGGATCTTGAGAGGGGGCAGGAAATGGGACGGGGGGGCTACTCCCGATAGAGGGCGCCAGCTCCCATCAGGCCCCAGGGCGGGGGACTGACTGGCTCGAGGGGACAGGAAATTGGACACGGGGCCTTTAGGGGGCACCGACTCCCGTCCCAAGTGGTGAGTCCATGTGTGAACCGAGTTGTTTGGGTCTCAGCTCGGTTCTGAGCAGTGGGGGGGGGGGGCTATGGGGCTGGGGGGAAGCAGGGAGATCTCTCCATGGGGTGGCGATCGGGGGTGTGTGTGTGATCTCTCCGTGGGGAGGGGGAAGTTGGGGGGCTGTGAGTCAGTGGGGATCTTTCTCCCTGGCCCTAGGGGAGCTGCTGGCCACCACCCTCCAGGGGGAGCCAGAGGATGTCGAAGCAGCTGTCCGAGCTGCCACGAAAGCCTTCGAAGGCTGGAGTCGCCTGCCGTGCCACGCCCGAGCCCGACACCTGCACAAGTGAGTGCCGGCCGCGAGGGTGCCGGGAGGGCGGAGAGGGGGCGTTGATTGGGGCGGGGGGAGAAATGCACCCGGTTTGGACATGTGGTTCTGTCGCCACCTAGTGACGGCAGCCTGCCATTGCGCCCGCGAAGCTGTCGCGGCGCCCCCTGCTGCCTGGCGCGCTCGGCTCGCGATGTCGCCTTCCGCTGGCCGCAGCCTGCGTTGCGGGGACGCAGGCCCCGGCCTGACCCCGTCCCCCTCCCTTCTCCAGCATGGCCCGGACCATCCAAAAGCACCAGCGCCTGCTGGCGCTCCTGGAGAGCCTGGATACCGGCAAGCCCGTCGGGGAGGCCCGGGACCGGGACCTGCCCCTGGTCGTGCGACATTTCTACCACCACACTGGCTGGGCCCAGCTCATGGGCGCCAAGATGGGGGGCTGGAAGCCCCTGGGTGAGTAAGGGACCGCGGTGGGGTTCCCTTGCCCCCTGCTGGAGCCATGCACCTGTTTATGTGGGGGAAACTGAGGCACGATGTGGGAACAGGGATTTAGGAGTGTGCAGCAGAGCTCAGCACAGAACCCAGGGGTCAGGGCTCCCTCCTGTAACTGCTTGACCTCCCTTCTGCTCCCAGAGCCGGGGAGAGAACCCAGGAGGCCTGGCTCCCAGCACCCCCCTGCTTTAACCACTAGATCCTACTCCCCTCTCACAGCCAGGAAGGAACCCAGGAGTCCTGGCTCCCAGCACCCCCGCCCTAACCACTAGCCCCTACTCCCCACCCAGGGCTGGGGAGAGAACCCAGGAGTCCTGGCTCCCCACTCAGACCTCTCTCTCTCTATCTCCCCCCCAGGGGTGGTTGCTGCTGTGATTACCTGGAATTCCCCATTGCTGCTGCTGGCCTGGAAAATCTGCCCAGCTCTAGCCATGGGTAGGTGTGTGTGTGTAGGGGGGGGAGTCGCCCCACTCTGTGCCCCCCATGTGTGCTCCCTTGGGATCCCCTCGCGGGGGTGAGTCCAACCCTCCCGCTCAGGGTTCACCCCCCACCTCCACATTTCTATCCTCCTCTCCGTGTCCTCTTGGGGGGTGTCATGTGGTTCTGAGTCCCCTCAGCTTCTGTGTGTCTCCCCCCTGAGCTTCTGCACAGCCCCCTTCTAAGGGGAAGGGGTCGCCCAGCTGGGATCCCCCCTGTGATTGTCTCTGTCTGGGGGTCCCCCTGCTGGAGCCCCCTGCGCCTGCCCCGCGTGGTCCCCTCTGAGGCCTCCTCTTTCCTTTTTGGGGGGTCCCCCTGCCTTGATCCCCCTGTGCCCCCCATGTCTGGTTTCCCTCTGAGGCCCCCTCTGTGGGGTTCCCCCTGCCCTGAGTTCCTTGCGCCTCCCTCTTGACCCCCATCTACCCCCCCCCAGGGAACACAGTGGTTCTCCTCCCGCCTCCCTGCGCCCGGCTCTCTGCCCTGCTGCTGGCCGAGCTGGGGGTCCAGGCCGGGCTGCCCCCAGGGGTGCTGAATGTGCTGACGGGGGAGGGGGCGCTGGCCAAAGGGCTGGCTGCCCACCCCGGGGTGGACGCTGTGGCCGTGGCTGGCTCCGTGGAGGTACGTGCTTCCAGGGGGGGGCTGTCCCCCTGCCCCCCATGTGCCAGAGGGCTTGTCTGTTGAGGGGCTGGTTTCTTGGGGGGGAGCTGCCATGGTCTAGGCTGGAGGGATGGGAGGGGGCTCTGGAGAGCTGAGAGTGGGGAGGGGCCCTGAAGGGAGGGGGCCGCTGTGACATGGAGGGGGCTGGACCCCGGGGGTAGCTGGACTAGGGTGGGGGGCTGGGGACCTAGGCCATGGGGGAGGGGTTTGGGCTGGTGGAGTTGGGGGCTGCCCTGGCCCCATTCCCAGCCTCCCCTCCCCTCCCCGCAGGTGGGGCGCTCGCTGCGCCGCGCCACGGCTGGCAGGGGCCCCCGGCTCTCGCTGCAGCTGGGGGGTGACACCCTGGTCCTCGTCTTTGACTCGGCCGACCTGGATGGAGCCGCCGTGGGGCTGAGCGACACCGTGAGCTGCCAGCGGGGCCTGGTGAGCAGGGAGTGCGGCCTCCCCCGAGGGGGCGCCAGCTGGCATGGGGGTGGGGAATGGGGCCCGGGGCCTGTCCCCTCTATGATGCACCGGCTCCCATCCGGCCCCAGGGCAGGGACTGGCTGGCTCAGGGGGGTGGGGAATAGGGCCTGTCCCCTCTATGGGGCGCCGGCTCCCATCCGGCCCCAGGGAGGGGACTGGGGCTCAGGGGGGCAGGGAACAGGCCCCCACTGGCTTGTGACTCTTCGTTGCCGTGAGGGCCTGTGCCCTGCAGGGGGCGCCGGTGTGTCGTTAACCCCTTTCCCCCCAGGCTCCCGGCGCCGGGGCGCTGGTGCTGGTGCAGGAGGCCGTGGCTGGGGCGCTGCTGCAGCGGCTGAGGACGCGGCTGGGGAAGCTGCGTGTGGGGGACCCGCTGGACAAGGCCATGGACGGGGGGGCCCTGGCGGATGAAGCCCAGCGGGGCACCACAGAGACCTACGTGGAGGAGGCTCGGGCAGAAGGGGCTGAGGTGAGGGGCTGGGTCTAGTGGGTGGGGGGGTGGGGTGGAGGATGGGAGCCCGGACTCCTGGGTTCTCTCCCCGGCTCTGGGAGGGGACTGGGGTCTAGTGATTACAGCAGGGGGGTGGGAGCCCGGACTCCTGGGTTCTCTCCCCGGCTCCGGGACGGGAGTGTCTGTTTCTGGGGCTCATGGGCTGCTGTCTCCCCACTCGCAGATCTTCCAGGCATGGGCAGCGCTCCCGGCCCGAGGGCCCTTCTACCCCCCGACCCTGATCACTGGAGTGGCCAGCACCTCGCGCTGCGTCCGGGAGCAGGTAGGGGGCGCCCTCCCCCCGCCTGGGGGCCAACCCCGGCTCCCTCCGCCTATGGGCTGGGCCATGCTTGGGGAAGTGGTGACCTCTGGTGGTTATGGTCAGAATTGCAGTTCTCTGCTTTTCCTCTGATTTCCCCCCAGCGCCCCCTGCTGGCCCCCACCCCGCTCCCTGTAGGCCACCGCCCCCTGCAGCCCAGCACCCCCTGCTGAGCCTCCTGCCCCGCTCCCTGCAGGCCAGCGCCCCCTGCTTGCCCCCCGCCCCGCAGCCCAGCACCCCCTTCTGGCCCCCACCCCGCTCCCTGAAGGCCAGTCCCCCCTGCTGGCACCCCGCCCCGCAGCCCAGCACCCTCTGCAGCCCAGCATGCCCTGCTGATCCCCGCCCCGCTCCCTGCAGGCCAGCGCCCCCTGCTGTGCCCTGCGCCCTGCAGGCCAGCTCCCCCTGCTGGCCCCCACCCTGCTACCTGCAGGCCAGCACCCCCTGCTGGCCCCCTGCCCCGCAGCCCAGCACCCCCTGCAGCCCAGCACTCCCTGCTGAGCCTCCTGCCCCACTCCCTGCAGGCTAGCACCCCCTGCTGGCCCCCTGCCCCCCAGGCCAGCGCCCCCTGCAGCCCAGCATCCCCTGCTGAGCCTCCTGCCCTGCTTCCCTTGCCCCGCTCCCTGCAGCCCAGCACCTCCTGCTGTTCCCTGCTCCCTGCAGCCCAGCGCCCCCTGCCGGTCCTTGCTCCGCTCCCCGCAGCCCCGCGTCCCCTGCTGTCCCCCACCCCGCAGCCTAGCGCCCCCTGCATCCCAGCGCCCCCTGCTGGTCCTCGCTCTGCTCCCCGCAGCCCAGCGCCCCCTGCCGGTCCTCGCTCCGCTCCCCGCAGCCCCGAGTCCCCTGCTGTCCCCCACCCCGCAGCCTAGCGACCCCTGCAGCCCAGTGCCCCCTGCTGGTCCTCGCTCTGCTCCCCGCAGCCCAGCGCCCCTTGCTGTCCCCCGCCCCGCAGCCCAGCGCCCCCTGCTGGCCCCCTGCCCCGCAGCCCAGCGCCCCCTGCAGCCCAGCACTCCCTGCTGAGCCTCCTGCCCCGCTCCCCGCAGCCCAGCACCCCCTGCTGGTCCTCGCTCCGCTCCCTTCAGCCCAGCGCCCCCTGCTGTCCCTGCTTCCAGTGCCCCCTGCTGTCTCCCACCTCGCTCCTCGCAGCCCAGCACCTCCTGCTGGCCCCCCACCCCAGCGTCCCCTGCAGCCCAGCACCCCCTGCTGAGCCCCTTGCCCCGCTCCCCTTGCCCCGCCCCCTGCAGCCCAGCGCTCCCTTCCTCCCAAGACTTCTTGTCCTCTGCTGCAGATCCTTGGGCCGGTGCTGGTGGTACTACCCTTCCGGACCGCCAAGGAGGCCGTGGCACTGGGGAACAACCGCCCCTCCGGGCTGGCAGCCAGCGTATGGACCGAGAACCTGCCCCTGGCCATGGAGGTGGCGCAAAGGTTAGTTCTGAGCCCACAGTCCAGCTCCAGGATCCGGCTCCCCCTGCCCCACCCTATGAATCCACTCCCAGAGCCGCAGGGATCCAGTTCAGGTTTCCACCCACCTGCCAAGGAAACTCCCATCCCAGGGCCTGTCCATCCACCCCACTTCATTACGCTCGAATCTCCGGAGCCACAGCGCCCCCAGTTTCGCTACGTCCCTTCCGTTCGCCCCTCGCCCGGATGCTCGGCGCCGGGCGGTCCCCGTAATGAAACCGAAGTGAAGTTTATTGGCCGCAGCAGAAGACGAAGATTCACGGAGAAGCCAGCGCGCGGCTGGGGAAGGGACAGGAGACGCCAGCAGGCGGCGTGGCAGGATCCGCTTTGTATGTCGGTATCGTTTAGACGCACAACGTCCGTGGTGGGTTGATTTTGAATTCACTCTCCCGGGCAGACTTACGGGGTTGAAACGGGTTTGGGGGGTTTCTCTTTGGCCAGATTGACGCGTTCCCAGTCGCGGTGGGGGGGGCAGTCGCCGGCTGATCGGTATTTAACCCCCCGCCGTCGCTGAGATCCAAAGAGTTTGCGTCTGAGCCTGTGA
Organism: Gopherus flavomarginatus; assembly: GCF_025201925.1. Lineage (NCBI taxonomy): Eukaryota > Metazoa > Chordata > Testudines > Testudinidae > Gopherus > Gopherus flavomarginatus. The sequence continues at coordinate 4,123,587 of NC_066634.1, read as the reverse complement.
GGCAGCCCGGGTGACAGTCTGCAGCGGAAGCAGGCTCCCCCTGCGGGGGTTTTCACACGTGGCCTGGCCCTGCGCTTCGACTGCTCTGGGTGGAAATGTATTTTCCGTGGCTTGGGGCGTGCGGTCGGCATTTGCAGATGAAAAATCCCTCTTCCCCCCCTCCCGCCTGCGCTTTCCTCCCGGCTCAGGAGCGATTTCGCCCCCAAGGGTCGGTCCGGGCGGCACCCGGCCAGCCGGGAGGAAAGAGATCCTTGGCCGGCCGGCCAGAGGAGTGTTCCCTGGGGCAGATCCGTTCGAGAACGAGCCAGTCGGGATTTCAGAATTGCCCCTGACAGAGAATCCCCCGGGAGCCTAGGGAAATTGTGCCTGGGATTAATCACGGTCTGAATGTGTCGCTCCCCGACTCCCAGCTGCTGGCCCCGGTTCTCCTTGGCTGACAAGCCCATTGGTTGGTTTCTGAGCTTCCATTCGCCCTGGTCGGGCCCCGGCGTTTTCTCGGTCTCCCAGGACGAGCAATGAATTTGGCGCATTCTGCCAGGCCTCCTGCGGTGGGATCGGGGGGCGGATCTCACAGGGGAAACGCACCCATTTGTCACTGTGGCCAGGCTGGGGGCCCTGGGCTCTGACACCCTGTCACAGAGTCACAGGTCGTGCCCACTTGTGGCCCCGTGCGGTCCATGGGGGGTGCCCCCTTCAGTGCGACAGCCCTTCTCGGGGGGCCACCCTCTCTCGGGGTCAGGCCCCTCCACCTCCTGGATCCGCACCTCTCTGAGCCTTAACACGTCTGTCTCTGCCGTGGGCCCCTCAGGGAGTCCCCTCGCTCCGAACCCACAGGCCTCCTCGCCCCTGAAAGGGCCGGTGCCCCCCCACCCCCCGCCCTGTTCTCTAGCCCGGAGCGACTCAGCCAGCGTAACACAAGAGGGTTTATTGAGGGTTGAACCCAGCACAGGAAACTCTCCAGCCTCAGGCCTGGCCTCCCTCAGCCCAGCACGTCCCAGTCCCCCTGCAGCCAGGTGGGCTCTGCCTGCTCCCCCTCTCCAGCCCTGAGCCCCCCTGCTTCCCAGCTGGGCCTCTGATACCCCCGGCCCCAAGCCCCCTCTGTCCATTGTCTTCTCTCCAGGGAAACAGGGTCTCCTGGGCTCCTCTCCCCTCCCATCCTCTGGCCGGACCCAGCTGGTCAAGTCACCGGGGTCCTGTCCCTGCAGCCCATTGTCCTCCCCCCGGCCAGAACTGGCTGTGACTCCTGAGCTGGGTCTCTGGGTCACCAGGGCACCAGTTGCTGGGGTCTCCATTCTCCAGGCCATCGGCCGGGGTCCTGAGTTCCCTCTCCGGTCCTCTGTACCCACAAACTCCCTCTCCCCTCCCCTCGTTAAACCCGTAACACTGAGTCCCACCCCCTCGGCATGGAACCCACTGGAGAACACAGAAAACCCAAGAAACCCCCCCACTTGGTCACACACATACCCCCGATCTCGCTCTCTGTCGCAGCCTGCAGATTGGCACTGTCTGGATCAACGGGCAGAACCTGTTTGACGCGGCTGCGGGCGTCGGGGGAACCAAGGAGAGCGGGAACGGCCGGGATGGAGGCAAGGAGGTGTGTGGGGCCGGGCCGGGAAAGGGAGCATATCTGGCTGGGGGGCCCGTGGGGCTGATTTGTCCCTTCCCTCTCCCAGGGTCTGTACGAGTACGTCAGACCGAGCTGGCAGAGCCGGGCCCGGCCCAGCCCCGCGGAACTGGACTACAAAACTTTTGCTGCGTCCTCTGGAGCTGACCCGCCCCCCATTCTCGGGCGCAGCGGGGTCGCCCGCCCCGAACTGGAGGAAAACATGCCAAGGTACTAACAACTCCTCGTCCCCCAGAGCTGCCACCCCTCACCCAGCGCTGGGACGCGGCCCCTCTGGGGTGGAGCGTGGGGGTGGGGTACGCAGGGACCCCTCGCCTGGTGCTGGGACGCGGCCCCTCTGGGGTGCGGCGTGGGGGCTGGGTATCCGGGGACCCCTCAGCTGGTGCTGAGATGCGGCTGGCTCTGGGTAGCAGGGATCCCTCACCTGGCACTGGGATGCAGCCCCTCTGGGGTGGAGCATGGGGAGCTCGTTATATGGGGACCCCTCGCCTGGCGCTGAGATGCGGCCCCTCTGGAGTGGAGCGCGGGGGGCTCATTATATTGGGACCCCTCGCCTGGCGCTGGGATGCGGCCCCTCTGGGATGGAGCAGGGGGTTGGGTATCCAGAGACCCCTCGCCCAGTGCTGGGGTGGGACCCCTCTAGGGTGGAGTGCAGGGGGCTGGGTATACGGGAGCCTACATTTTTCCATCCACGTGCAGAATGAATTTTGTTGTGTGAAGCACCAATAGGGAGGTGACATGCGGCTGGGCGCCGTCACCTCCGTACTTTTGGGCACTCCTTATCCCCCCGAGAGCTCCCAGCATCCTACAACTCGCCCCTAGCTGGGTCTCAGGGAAGCTCTGTCTTCAGGTGACATCTGCTGCACCTATCAGTTCATTCCTCCAGCCTCCCTCCACAAGGATGAAATGCTGCCACCTCTGGGGAGGGAAAGCAGCAGCCGGCTAGCACAGAGAGCCCGGTGCAGTCCTTTGGAAAGAGACGGGGAATTTTGGATAGGAAGAATCTTTTCCTCTTATGCCAAATCCTAGCGCTATTTAATATTCAACCGGGGCTTCATCTGTCAAAGTCTCTGAAGGTAAAATATAATACAGCCACATTAGAAACCCAAGAAAACGTTTCTTTCTAAATCCAGATACTAAGGGTCAAAATAATTGTAAAAAACTCAGCTTCCCTCCTCTTATATTAACAAGACAAAGCACTTTAAAGGCCCCGTCGATTATTCATGTTTTCCGCTGGCTTAGCTTGGGCGATTAGTCAGATGCACCTTTGGAGTCTGCTGCCTACACACGATGTTCCACTGTCTCGCTTATTACAGTGAAACTCGGAAGTCGGTGCGTTTACACCACACTTTCCGAACACGTGGGCTCGGGCAAACTTTCACCGGCCGTGGCGTTTTTCTCACGCTCCTTTCCATGAGAAATACTCTGCAGGGCGAGGGCCCTAGATAAACCCCGTGTCCTGCTGCCTCGTGGGAATGTTCTTAATGTTTTCTCTGTATACTGGGCTGGTGCCTCGGTTTCCCCTATGCAGTTCTTAGGATCCAGGGGGTAGGATAAGGGGGTGTGGTTGTTGCAGAGCCCTAGGCAGGTGTGATGGTGTCTGCACAGAGAATGGCCGACGCCCTGTCTCCTGGGCCTCTCCCCTGCAAGGTGCCAACTGAAGGCGTTGGAGAACAGAGAGATCAGGTGGCCTCCTGGCCCCGAAAGAGACAAAGGCCAGAGGAGGTGGCTGGAGAGTTTCAGTTTGGAGCTGGCTGGGGAGATGGGGAGAGGCCCAGAACCGGGGTCTGGGCTCCCCACCCCACAAGAGGGACCTGACTGAGGGTTCCTGTTCTTTGTTACCCACGAGCTGTTTTGGGCTGTTCCTGTCGGCTAATAAATCTGTGTCACTGGCTGGCAGAGAGTCACGGTGAATCCCAGGAAGTGGGGGGTGCGGGGCCCTGACTCCCCCCATGCTTGGTGACGCTGCCCGTGAAAAGCTTTGCAAACACGGCGAGGGGGAGTTTAAATCCACCACAGGGGATGGTTGTCGTTGGAAATGAGACACAGACGTTTCCGTTTTGGTCATTTCCATTTCAAACACAAATCGAAAAGCCAACGCTCTTTAGCGCTTTGCGTTAAGAAATCTCAAAGGGTTTTACAGCATTATTCCCATCTGGGAAATGGGGAAACTGAGGCACAGTGTGGAGTGAGGTGACTTCCCCAGGCCACACAGGAACTCAGTGGCAGAGCTGGGGAAAGACCGAAACTCTCTTCGTTCCCCAGGCTCGAGGTGTCTCTCCCCCACTGTAGCTCAAGTTCCCCCGAAGCCCCATCACTATCCCCCCATCTCACCCCACTGCTCCCGCCCACCCGATGCACCCTCCACACTCACCCGTGTGCGGACCTGCACCTTAGAGGGAACACAGACATGGACCCCTCATCCGGTGCTGAGATGCGGCCCCTCTGGGGTGGAGCGCAGGGGCTGGGCAGCCAGGGATCCTCAGCCCAGCGATAGGACGCAGCCCCTCTGGGGTGGGGCGTGGGGGCTTTCCAATGAGCATGAGGGTTCAGAGCTCACCTCGCCCCCCTTTGTATCTCTGCAGGGTGGACAGGACCTACAAGCTGTACTATGGAGGTGCTCAGAAGCGACCCGAGGGAATGGCCTCGCTCCCCATCCTCGACCCCGCCGGCAACGTGCTGGCGTACGTGGCGGACGGCAGCGCCAAGGATATCCGCAACGCTGTGGAGGCTGCTCACAAGGCCGCGCCGGGGTGAGATGGGGAGCAGCTCAGGATGGCTGGGTTCTCTCCCTGGCTCTGGGAGGGGAGTGGGGTCTAGTGGTGAGAGCAGGGTGGGGCTGAGAGCCAGGACTCCTGGGTTCTCTCCCTGGCTCTGGGAGGGGAGTGGGGACTAGTGGTGAGGGCTGGGCAATTGGGAACTGGGACTCCTGGGTTCTATCCCCGGCTTTTCCCCTGAACTCACGGTTTGCCCTTCGTGCCTCAGTTTCCCCATGTACAGACCGAGGTCGCTGCTCGCCGTATGAGGCCTGGCTGCAGTTTGGGGCCCTCTCTGAGTTCCCAGGCCAGGTGGTGCCAGCCTGGAGCAAAGTGTCACCCACTTTCTGGCCCGCTGCCAGGTGCAGATAAACAATCCCTCCTCCGCCTGTTCCTTGGCCTCGCCTCTCTTATCTCTCCCCCAGCAGCGCAGGCGGCCAGAGTCCCAGAGAGCTCCTGGCTTATTGCAGCTGAACCCGCCCGGCGTCTCGCGCTGCTGGGAATGGTTTACTCCTCGGGGAGCCCTGCCAGGTGGCAGGGAGCCAGGGGAGGGCAGGGGAGAGGGGTGTCCTGTAGAGCCGAGATCTGATCAAACTGGGGGAGAACAATTTTTGCCTAAATTTTCCAGGGAAAATGACAATTTTCTTGTTTGGGGCAAAGTTGAAGAAGTTGGGACGGTTTTGGCCCCAAAACTGGAAGGTCTTGGCCCTCACCCAGAAAGGGACAATTTAGATCCAGAACTGCCACTGCTCGGCCTTGTGGGAGCCCCTGGCTGTGGGGCATCATGGGAGTGGTAGTTCAGAGAGGGCCTGTTCCCATTTTTCTCTATAGGCCAGAATACATTTCCCATGATACACCACAATCTCCCCCTCTTGGACAGAGGAGGCAGTTGCATCATGGGAGCCCAAACTCACGGTGCATCATGGTCCTATTTTTCTGTCTAGGGTGGGCTTTGTGGCTGAACTACATCTTCCATGATGCTCCTGGGGAGTCTCCTCCATTCTTGGTGAATGGAGGAGACTCAGAGGTGTCCCATGTCTGCAGTAGTGCATCATGGGAGTTGTAGTTCATATGCTCTATGTTCCTCTAGGGGTTCCTTGGCTGGACTGCATCTCTCCATCATGCGCCTCAGTTTCCCTCCCTTTCTGAGATGCTGCCGTGCTTCATGGGAGTTGTCGTTCAGACATGCTCCTCCATTGGCTGTGCATCATCTCCCATGATGCACCACAGCTCGCCCTGGGCTGGGAGCGGATTGCATAATGGGAACCCCTGGCTGTGGTTAGGGTCACCAACTTTCTATTGGCACAAAACCAAACACCCTGAGGCCCCTTCCCAGAGGCTCTGCCCCCTGCCTCGCCTCTTCCCAGAGGCAACACCCCCACTCACTCCATTCCCCCTCCCTTAGTGGCTCGCTTTCCCGCACCCTCACTCACTTTCACTGGGTTGGGGTGCGGGAGGGGGTGAGGGCTCTAAATGGGGGTGTGGGCTCTGGAGTGAGGCCAGAAATCATAGACTCATAGAAGATCAGGGTTGGAAGGGACCTCGGGAGGTCATCTAGTCCAACCCCCTGCTCAAAGCAGGACCAATCCCCAACTCAATCATCCCAGCCAGGGCTTTGTCAAGCTGACTTTGAAACACCTCAAAGGAAGGAGATTCTACCACGTCCGTAGGGAACCCATTCCAGTGCTTCACCACCCTCCTAGCGAAATAGTGTTTCCTCTTATCCAACCTTGACCTCCCCCACTGCACCTTGAGACCATCACTCCTTGTTCTGTCATCTGCCCCCACTGAGAACAGCCGAGCTCCATCCTCTCTGGACTCCCTTCAGGTAGCTGAAGGCTGCTATCAAATCCCCCCCTCACTCTTCTCTTCTGCAGACTAAATAATCCCAGTTCCCTCAGCCTCTCCTCATAAGTCATGTGCTCCAGCCCCTGATCATTTTTGTTGCCCTCCACTGGACTCTTTCCAATTTTTCCACATCCTTTGTAGTGTGGGGCCCAAAACTGGACACAGTATCCAGAAGAGGCCTCACCAGTGTCGAATAGAGGGGAATGATCACATCCCTCGATCTGTTGGCAATGCCCCGACTTATACAGCCCAAAATGCCATTAGCCTTCTTGGCAACAAGGGCAACCTGCTGACTCATATCCAGCTTCTCGTCCACTGTAACCACCAGGTCCTTTTCCGCAGAAATGAGCGGTTCAGGGTGCAGGAGGGGGATCTGGGCTGGGGCAGGGAGTTGGGGTGCAGGAGGGGGTGAGGGCTCCAGCTGGGGGTGCGGGCTCTGGGAAGGGGCTGGGGATGAGGGGTGAGGGGTGCAGGAGGGGGCTCCACGCTGGGGGGTGGGGCTGAGGGATTTGGAATGTGGGAGGGGGCTGTGGGTTGAGGCAAGGGGTTGGGCTGCAGGAGGGGGCTCTGGGCTGGGGCAGGGGTTTGGATGCGGGATGGGGTGAGGGCTCTGGGGTGGAGCTGGGGATGAGGGGTGCAGGAGGGGGCTCTGGGCTGGGATAAGGGGTTGAGGGCTCTGGGCTGTGGGTGCAGACTCTGGAGTGCAGGAGGCTCCAGGTTTAGCGGGGGCTCGGGGTTGGGGTGCAGAAGGAGGTATGGGCTCTGGGCTGGGGCCAGCAATGAGGGGTTTGGGCTGCAGGAGAGCGCTCTGGGTTTGGAGGGGCGCAGAGCTGGGGGTTGGAGCTCGTGGTTGGGGCGCAGGCTTCCCTCGGGCAGCTCCTGTTCAGTGGCTCTCAGCACCCCACCCAGCTCCCCTTGGCCGGTGCTCAGGGCGCAGGCAGCGCACAGAGCCCCATGGCCCCCCCCGCCCAGGAGCCGGACCTGCTGGCCGCTTGCAGGGCGCAGCGCGGTGCCAGGACAGGTAGGGACTCGCCTGCCTTAGCCCTGCGGCGCCGCTGACGGGAGCCACCAGGGACCCTTCTTGACCAGACAGCCACGGTGCATCATGGGAGTTGTAGTTGAGGCACCTCCTGCTCCAATCTGTTCTCCAGGGCGGGCAGGTTCCTGGACTACCCCGCCCCCCCTAGCAGGGAGCCGCGCCCCCAAAAACCCCCACCCACTCTGACCTGCGGGGAGTTCCTTTCCTAGCCCTGCTTTGCAGCAGCCCCCCAGTGCACAGGGTCGTGCCCAGCGCTGTTGAGTGACAGCCCCCGAAATTCGGGAGGGCCTCGGATGGGGGCGTTCGGGATCCGCCCTCGGGTCTGGGGGGGAAAAGCGGGTCCAGGAGGAGGGTGCAGGGCTGGGTGCGGCAGCCAGGTCCAGAGAGGAGCCCAGAGGCACTTACATTTTATGGCTTTATTGCCTGGGGGTTGATTGGCGTAATCTGATCGGGGCTGGGGAGCAGCTCCCAGGCTGGGCCTCATCCACCAATCAGATCCAGAGGGGCGCTGGGGTGGGGGCTGATCCCTTGAGGGAGGGGAAAAGCACTGTTAGTATGGGAATCAACTCTGCAGGCTACTGGGTTAGAGTGGGGGGGCTGGGAGTCAGGACTCCTTGGTTTTATTCCAGCTATGGGAGGGGAGTGATGTCTAGTGGTTAGAGCAGGGGGGCTAGGAGCCAGGACTCCTAGGTTCTCTCCCCAGCACTGGGAGGGCACCGGGGTCTAGTGGTTAGAGCAGGGGGGGGCTGGAGCCAGGACTCCTGGGTTCTATCCCGGCTCCGTGTCTCTCTCGGCAGGTGGGGGAAGCGGGCGGCCCACGCCCGGGCACAGGTGCTGTACTACGTGGCGGAGAACCTGGAGCTGCGGCGGGAGGAGGTGGCGTCCTGGCTGGGGGCGCTAACAGGGGTCCCCCCCGAGGAGGCACAGCGGGAGGTGGACCTGGGCCTGGAGCGTCTCTTCCACTGGGCGGCCTTATGCGATAAATCCGGGGGCGCAGTGCAGGTGGGCCCCAGAGCGCCCCCTACAGATACAGGGCAGCCCGAGATGCAGGCGGGGAATGCCGGGGGTGGGGGTGGGCTGGCTTCGGAAGTGTGGGGGGGGGGCTCGGAGAGATGAAGGACGGAGGGGCGGGAACAGTGGGAAGGGGTTGGGGGGGGTCTAAGGTTGGGAGTGGACCCAGGAGGGGGCGGGACATGTGGGGTGGGAATGGGGTGGGGGCAGGTGAGGGAGTCTGGGAGAGGAGCTCTGCCCACAGGCTGAACAGAGCAGCAGGTGCCTGGGGGTGGGGTTTACTTTGTCGCTAGGGCTGGAAGTGGGGAGGGGGTCCCCCGGAATCATCCCTCTGGCTCTGCCCCTCCCCCAGGAAACCCCCCTGCATGGCACCACACTGCAGCTCCGCCAGCCCCTGGGCGTCGTGGGGGTCGCCTGCCCGGACGAGCGCCCTCTGCTCAGCTTCCTCAGCCTGCTGGCCCCCGCTGTGGCCCGGGGAAATGCCGTGGTGATGGTCCCGAGCCCACGCTACCCGCTGCCCGCCCTGGACCTCTGCCAGGTACCCCCCCCGGGAGTCTGCTAGCCCCTTCCCCGTGCCTCAGTTTCCCCATGCCAAAAAGGAAGTCAACACCCCACCGTAGGGAGGACATGGCTATTGAGAGATGGAATAGTAGCTGCTGGGAGCGTATCGGCCACTGGACTCTGAGACCCTCTGCCTGGGGAGTGAATCCAGGAGGTCTGGCTCCCAGTCCCCTGCTCTAACCACTAGCCCCCACTCCCCCTCCCAGAGCCAAGGAGAGAACCCAGGAGTCCTGGCTTCCAGCCCCCCTGCTCTAACCACTGGACCCCACTCCCCTCCCAGAGCCAAGGAGAGAACCCAGGAGTCCTGGCTCCCAGCCCCCTGCTCTAACCACTAGCCCTCACTCCCCTCCCAGTGCCGAGAGCAGTAACCATATCTCTGTTGGCGCTGGCTCCTGTACCACACCCTCTGCGCTTCCCCGGCTGGGGGCGACTCCACATGCCAATTCGGGCTTACGCTGCTTGAAACGGACCCATCCTCCCCATCTGAGATCGGGGTCCCCACTGGGCCGGGTGCTGCACAGACCCCTCCCCTCACCCAATCTCTAGGCGTTACCCTGACACCTATGCAGAGCCCTGCGCGGCTACGTTGGGACCCACGTCCGATCCGCAAACACGGCCCGTGGCTGTCCACCGATTTGCCAGGCTCCACACATGTCCCGTGTCTCAGTACTAGAACGGATCGACCCTGAGAAAGCCACGCTCGGGGCTGACTGCAAGAAACAGGGTAGCTACCCCCCCATACCTGGTGGTTTACAACCAGGAACACGCGTTTCTGGAGGCCCCCAGCTGGTTCACAAGAAGCCAAAACACAATCCCCCGTTGGGCATCTCCAGCCCGATTCACCGTCCGCACTGCGGGTTTTTAGAGTGAGAAGTTACTAAAAACCCAATTCCCCATTTGCGAGGATTTACTGATCCCAAAGGATCTGCCGCCCACCCAGTCCACATCAGCCCCCTTACCCCTGCTCCCCCCCTCCCTCGAGTCACGGCCACGGCTCTGGGGAGGCGCGGATATGGATAAGGGGGGCCCACCCTCTAAAGCAGGGGTAGGCAAGCTATGGCATGTGTGCCGAAGGCGGCACCCAAACTGATTTTAGTGGCACTCACGCTGCCTGGGTCCTGGCCCGGGGGGTGCTCTGCATTTTAATTTAATTTTAAATGAAGCTTCTGATTTACTTTCCATCCAACAATAGTTTAGTTCTATATCATAGACTTACAGAAAGACACCTTCTAAAAACGTTAACATTTATTACCCGCACGCAAAAACTTAAATCAGAGTGAATAAACGAAGACTCGGCACAGCACTGCTGAAAGGCTGCCGACCCCTGCTGTAAAGTTTGGGGGCCGGCGCAAGCCCGTCGTTCATTAGAACCGGGCTCGTTAAGCGAAGACAACGTCGGTCAGAGTAGTCTCACATCTTTGATCTTATGGCTGAGGACAGTCCCATGCGCAATCTGGAAGCCATTAAGCCATGAAAGGGACTTCGCACCCACCGGCTGACTTGGTGGCGTTGGTAAACGTCTCCCGGGATCTCGGTAACCATAGACATGCTCGGCGTCGGTACTGCGATTCTTCGCAATACGGGGAAACCGGTTCGCAGTTGTTCACCGGCCGCACCGCAGAGTTAGGGCCCTACCAACTTCCCGACTCGTTTTGGTCCGTTTCACGGTCGTCGGATTTTTCGCAGTGTCTGTTTCACGGTTTCAGATATTTCCATCTGAAATCTCACGGTGGTGTCACCGGCTGCGGGCGGGGGGGGACCCAAAAAAAGGTGGGGTGTCCACAAGGCTATTTTGGGGGGGTCGCCGTATTGCCCCCCTTACTTCTGCCCTGCTGCCTTCAGAGCTGGGTATCTGGCCAGCCGCCGTGAGAGGTTCCCGCGGGTGGGTCTGACCCGGCTCTGGGAACCGTCCGTGCAGGGGGGAAGAAAATCCTGCCCCTCTGCAGCCCGGCTGGGGCTAGCTGCTGGAGCCCGGAGCATATTAGGAGCTCCCCAGCCAGCAGCCACCTCTCATGAAATCTGGTCTCCCCTACACCAGCCAGATGCCCCGTGGGGGGGTGAGAGTTCATGATCCAGGATGTGTTTTTCACGGCTGTGATTTTGGTAAAGCCCCAGCGTAGAGCCGGTTGTTAGTCACCCTGCACGGAGCAGCTTTAACGCTTCCACGCCCACTGGGCAGTGCTGCAAAGTGACGGGGAAACTGAGGCACGCACGCGGGGTCCTACGAATACGGCAGCAGCGTCCCACGCACAAAGCCCAGCTCCCGGCCGACGTGGCCTCAGGGGGCAGTGGAAGTGGAGCGTTTCTGTTCGCTTCGTCGTTAAGGAGCCCGTTAATTACCTGCCCGAGTCGCTTGTTTCTGCTGCTAAGAGCTGGGAACAATTAACACTGGCCCACGGGGACCCTGCTGGCCCGGCCCAGGCCACTCGTTCCCTTCGGTGGCTGCATTCGACCACGCAAACGTTCCTCACCTCGGCCCATGACGTCCGCCAGGGCTTTGTCTCCAACCACCTCTGGTTCTCCGTCCCTGACCTGTGCACCAGCTCCCTGTGACAGGAGAGAACCCAGGAATCCTGGCTCCCAACTCCCCCCCTGCTTTAAGCACTAGATCCCACTCTCATCCCCGCATTGGTTAGAACCCAGGAGTCCTGGCTCCCCGCCCCCACTGGTTCCAGCTGCTAATAGGGCCCATCTGCTTCCTCCCTCACTCAGATCTTCGACACCTCGGACGTCCCCGGGGGGGTGGTGAATATTGTGACGGGGAATCGGGACCATCTGAGCCGGACGCTGGCCCAGCACCAGGATGTTCAGGCCATGTGGTACTTTGGGTCTCCGGAGGTGAGAGCAGTTCTGCCCCCACCACGTGTCCCCCTGAGCCAGCCAGTCCCCGCCCTGGGGCCCAACAGGAGCTGGCACCCCCTGGAGGGGACAGGCCCCATACCCCATTCCCCACCCCCCTGAGCCAGCCAGTCCCCGCCCTGGGGCCCAACAGGAGCTGGCACCCCCTGGAGGGGACAGGCCCCATACCCCATTCCCCACCCCCCTGAGCCAGCCAGTCCCCGCCCTGGGGCCCAACGGGAGCTGGCACCCCCTGGAGGGGACAGGCCCCATACCCCATTCCCCACCCCCCTGAGCCAGCCAGTCCCTGCCCTGGGGCTGAGTGGAAGCCAGTGCCCCCTAGAGGGGACAGGCCTCGCGCCCCATTCCCTGCCCCCTGAGTCAGCCAGTCCCTGCCCTGGGGCCAGATCAGGGCCAGCGCCCCCCAGAGGGGAAAGGCCCCACCTCCTGCTTCCTCTTTTAACCCTTTCTCTTCCACAGGGCTCCCAATTTGTGGAATGGGCCTCGGCCGGTAACCTGAAGCGGACCTGGGTGAGTCACGGGGTCCCGCGGCGGTGGGAGGACCCGGCCCAGGGGGCAGGCGAGGAGTTTCTGTACCAGGCCACCCAGTGTAAGAACATCTGGATCCCCATGGGGGAGATCTTTGCCAACTGAAGCCAGGGGTCCCCACCCCGAACCATGCAGCCCAAGGGCTAGAATAAAAAGGCTTTGGTACTGTTTAACCCTGGTCCGTCTCCTGTTGCGGCATGAGCATCGCTGCCTGAGAGAGGAAACTGAGGCACGGGGGAGAGACAGAATCCTGGAGTCTTGGCTCCCAGCCCTCCTGGTCTAAGTGCTACACCCCATTCCCCTCCCAGAGCTTAAGGTGCTGGAACTCAGGACTCCTAGGTTTTCTCCCCAGCTCGGGGAAAGGAGTGGGGTCTAGTGGGTGAGGGTGTAAATCACTCCCCGCCCAGGGAAGGGCTGGGCCTGATGCCACAGCGCTGAGTGCCCTGGGCAGGGCGCAGAAACCCTGGGCGGAAGGATCAGCCCCAAGGGTTGGGATACGGTAGTTATAAACCTCAGATTTTATTGTCTCTTGTTAATGATCATGGTTTGCCAACCCACCTCCGTGTTACAGGCTTGGCACACAGCCAGTCCTCGGGCATCTGCCCAGATCCTCTTCCCCACTCCTCTCCCAGAGCAGGGAGAGAACCCAGAAGTCCTGGCTCCCAGCCCCCCTGCTCTAACCACTAGACCCGACTCCCCTCCCAGAGCAGGGAGAGAACCCTGGAGTCTTGGCTGCCAGCCCCCCCATCTCTAACCACAAGACCCCACTCCCCTCCCCAAGCTGGGGAGCGAACCTAGGAGTCCTGGCTCCCAGCCGCCCCTGCTCTAACCACTAGACCCCACTCCCCTCCCAGAGCAGGGAGAGAACCCGGAAGTCCTGGCTCCCAGCCCCCCTGTTCTAACCCACTGGAGCAAAGTGGGCTACAGGCCAGACCAGAGGTGGCCAACGTGAGCCTGAGGAGGAGCCAGAACTGACCACTGTACATTGCCGCAGAGCCACAGTTATACATCAGCAGCCCCCGTCAGCTCCTCCCCACCCCCAGCTCCTTGGCCGACCGCCTAAGTCCTGGCAGGTGGATCCCGTTGGCAGCCTGTGGCCACTGGCTGAGCTCCTTTAGCCAGATGTCCCACGCTGCAGGGGGGAGAGATCGGCATCGATCCCGATCCACTCGGGCAGGAAGGCGGCCTCAGGCTTGAAGATCTTGAGGAAGGGAGAGTCAGGGAGGGTGTAGTTGGCCAAGTAGACGGTCTCCCCCCCAGCCAGGTAACCAGCCCAAATGCCGAAGGTCCCGATGGTCATGATTGTGTGGTTGCAATGGGCCAAGAGAGCAAAGTCCCTCCCTGGCGACGACTCCTTCCCGTCCCCTGAGAAATACACGTCCCCCCGCGAGGTGTCGATGTTCTCCCGGCACCACTCCATCCCATTGCTGGTCACCACAAAGACCGGCTCCTGGTACTTGGCCCGGAAATAGCCCATGGCCTTCTCCAGGTAGGCCTTGTCCGCCACAACCCCCTTCCATTTCTTGGGCATCACCCAGACGTAGTCCCCCCTCCGGACGTGCACGCCCACGTAGGTCACATTCCGGCGCTGCCCACGCAGCCCGGCCAGGTACCGGTTGGCCTCCTCCTTGACGTGGTCGTGGAAGGAGAATTCCTGGAGGATCTCCTGCCGGAGGTGGTGGTAGAAGGTCCAGGAGCAGGGGTAGCCAGTCAGCTGGACGTATTTCCCCTTGATGTGCCTGTACTCCTCTGACATCCAGTCATGGAGCTCATAGTGCCTCCATAGGATAGTCCAAGCCCCGAATCTGGAGAGCACAGGCAGGGTGATGCGGAAGAGCGGCGCCAGCTGCTGGTGCATCTCCGGGAGGATGTAGGCCTGATGCCTGTTCATCTTAGCCAGGGCATAGAGGGTGGCGTATTCCCCCATCTGGTTCCCCAAGCGCCCGGCGGAGTTCACGGTCCACATGCCCTGCTCTGTGGCATTCAGAGTGGGGAACCGGGTGCTTAGGTGGATGAGGAAGGAGAAGGTCATGATGGCCAGCAGGCCGAGGGTCAGCTTGAGGAGCGGCCGGAAGGGGACCCAGGAGTCCGGGGCAGTCATGGCTCCCAGTGGTCATGAGGGAAGGAGGTCCCAGCCTGGGGGAGGGGAACAGGGGTGGGAGGAAAGGGGGGGATGCATTGGGGGGTGGTTAGAGGAGAAGGGGGAAGGGCTCTTTCTGGCCCAGTTACCTCTGTTCCCAAAAGGCCTCTGGCTGCCAGCAGCCCCCCGCCCCCATGCTACCCCCCCTGCCCCAGCCCAGACGAGGGGGCAGGTGACCCCAGCTCCAGGAGGACACGTGTTGTCGGGGGGAACAGACCCACTGCTTGACCCCGGATCGGCCCCTTCAGCCACAGTCCAACCCAGGAGCAGGCGAGAACAATCAGAGCAACAGTGTCTCCACCCTCCCCCTGCCAGCTCTGCTGGTGCCCCTCAGGCCTGATCCGCAGCCCCCCCTGCTGAGAGAGAACCCAGGAGTCCTAGTTCCCAGCCCCCCCCGCTCTAACCACTGGACCCCACTCCCCTCCCAGAGCTGGGGAGAGAACCCAGGAGTCCTGGTGAGCCGTGGTGGATTAAGGGGGGGTCACTAGGGCAGGAGGAGGCTGCCATGGGTAACAGAGAGCACTGACTGTGAGGGGAGGGTGCCCCTCCCTGGGCCCCACTCCCTGCAGCCCAGTGCCCCCTGTGGCTGGGGGGCTGGGCGGGGTGGGAATCCTCTGGTTACCTAGAATTGCTGAGTTCTACCCGCTGGCCCCTGCCCAGAACCTGAGCAGTCGGGGGTGGGGGTCACAGCCGGCACCCACGGGGCATTAGGCGGGAGGGCACAGAGGGATGTGGGGTTGGAGGAATGGAAGGGTGGGGGGAAGGGATGCAGGGAGGGTGGAGATGGAGCGGGAGGGGAGGGTACTCGGAGGGGGAAATGGAGGCAGAAGAGATGGAAGGAAGTAGCCCCTGGCAGAGGAGTGTGGGGCAGGGTGGGAGGTTTCCGAGCCAAGGGGCAGGACAGGAGGGAAGCCGGGCGGGACCAGGCCAGGGAGTCTGGGGTCTGGAGTCTGGGGTCAGGACAACCCCTGCCCTCTCCCTGGGCCTGTGGCTGAGGTCCCAGCCCTGGGTCCGTGGGCCCAGCTGCACCAGGCCTCTCTCCAGCCCCAGACAGACGGTTTGGGGCAGTCGAGCCAGGCCAGCGTCAGCACCCCACGCCCCGGTCCCACTGCACTCAGAGCAGCGGGGGCTGGGAGCCAGGACTCCTGGGTTCTTGTCCCGGTTCTGGCAATGGGGTGACTCCCCTTCACACCCGCCAGCTGCTGGGCTCCAGCCCTCCTCCCCCAGCTCTCGGGGCCCCGTCCCCATCTCTGTTCCCTGGGTCAGGTCGCCCGCTGCCGTGCGAGCGAGCTACTCTGCAGGGGTGACATCCTGCCACAGCTTCCTGAGCCAGCGCCCGGGCGGGAGCTAGATGTGAGGAAGTGTCACCACTGGTAGGGGGGGATGTTACTCACCCCCATTCGCCGGGGGGGTTTCTTGATGCTTTTCGCAGCCCGGTCAGTGCAGACAGGGGGTGTCCCGCATCCCAGGAGGGTCCGGGCACCTCCAGGCCCCCCGACATTCAGACTCTGAGCCGCACACGTGGGGACGCCCGGCTGACTCATTTCCAGGGTTCCTCCACCGGCTCCGGCGCGCCGGCTGCAGCCATTGGCCTCTCTCGGGCAAGTGGAGCTGGGACATGTCATGATCTCTGGGCTCGCACTGCTTCATGGCCAGGGTTCGGGCCCCTGGTCCTGCCCCGGGCCCAGAGTGCCAGACTTGCTAACACAGCTGGCAGGGAGCTCGGCTGAGGGAGCTGGGCTGCGGGGTGCCTGGCAGGGGGTGCTGGGCTTCGGGGAGCAATGCAGGGGCTCAGAAGGGGGCACAATGTAGAACTGATAAATGAAATTGTTTTTAATTGTTCACTTTATTAATGTAACTTCTGTTCACCATTCACTACACTTGCCTACACTGTACCTTCTGTTCACTGTTTGCCATATTGGAATTCAAACCCCATTTTAAAACGCTCACTCCATTTTGTAAAAGCCTCCTCCAACCTTCATTTGTGCAAACCCTGCGGTAATCTTATTAGTTAGTTTAGATGTGTGACTGAGGTATGGATGGATGACGGAATCAACCTCCAGCCCCAGCCTGTCCTGATGAGATAAAGGTCAAACCTCACCGGCTGAAGACCTAGACAACAGCCCTAAACAAAGTAAGAAGCATCCACCCTAAAAAGAAAAGGACAAAAGAATAACAGAAGGAAGATCAAAGCCCAGGTTCAAAGCTGAAAGTCAGGCCTGCAATTGACAGGTGATCAGTCCAAACCCAGAGGCAGCGTGACACAGCAAGACCTATGGACTTTGAATCCAAACTGAAAGCCTATAAAAAAGAAGGGTGAGATGAGAGACTTTGGGTAACATTCTGCTGCCAACGTGGAAGGACATCGGTGCAGGCCCAGCAGAGACCCAGCTCGTCCTTGCACCCGGCTTTCCTGGCCAGTTACCGCCACGAGCTACCAACCCAAGCTGCAAACTCGAGCCACGAACTCAAGCGATCTTCAGGACTGGTAACTGTGCAGCAGCTGCAGAACATCTGATGGGTGTGTGTGTGCAAGTGTGTGTGTGTGTGTATAGGTATTAGGTATAATGTGTGTGTATAAGAATTAAGATATTAGTTATTGATCATAAATCAAATTGTTATAATAAATGTAGCATCTTTGTCTTGCCCCCTGAAAAGATCCTGTGTCGTTTTGTCTGTACAACAGTCCTGCAGGAAGCAGGGGGTCAGCAGAGGGTGCGCTCCTCTGCCACCAGGGCTGGGTTTTAGGGACCTGGCCGGGGGGGGAGGTTCTGTCCTCTGACCCCATGAACTGAGCTGCCTGGTTCTCAGCCCTCCCCGACCACAGGCCTCTCTCTGCCCCTACTTGGTGCTTTAAAAGGTCAATTCCTCAAAATTTGAAATAATTATGAACCAGATCAGCCAGGAGGGAGAAATAAATCAGAAAAACAGGAATGACAGATCGGATTTGTCTAGGAACATTTTCCTAGATCCTCAAAAACCAGGCCATACTGGTGACAAACTGAACTGGTTTAGAGGGGACACTGAGTCGCCTATAAAAAAAGAGCAAATTGGAAGTAAGGGGAAACTGATAGTAATGAATATCGGAAGTGAAGAATTGTAGAAAATTGATAAGGGAAGCCATGGGAGACAAGGAGAACTCTATAGCCACCAGAGTTAAGGACAATAAGGAGCATTTTAAGTATCCTAGGAACAAAAAGAACCCTTCCAACGGTGTTGGTCCATTACTAGATGGAAATGGAAGAATTATCACTAATAACGAAGAAAGGCAATAAATATTTCTGCTCTGTATCTGGTGGGAAAAGCACCTGATGCAGTCTCATCAGATAGTGATGCTGTCATGGACTCACAGGTTGTGTCCATTCTTGGCCCCATGCTGTCCATGGGGTGCCCCTTTTGGTGCGACAGCCCTTCTCGGGGGTCTGCTCTCTCTCGGGGTCAGGCACCTCCACCTCCTGGAGCTGCACCGCTCTGAGCCTTAGCACGTCTGTCTCTGCCGTGGGCCCCCTCAGGGAGTCCCCTCGCTCCGGACCCCCAGGGCCTCCACCCCCCGAAGGGGCTGATGCCCCCCGCCCTGTTCTCTAGCCCGGAGCCACTCTCCGCCGCGTAACACAGGAGGGTTATTGAGCGTTGAACCCAGCACAGGAAACTCTCCAGCCTCAGGCCTGGCTCCACTCAACCCAGCACGTCCTAGTCTCCCTGCACCCAGGTGGGCTCTGCCCGTCCGTGACAATGTTCCAGACAGCATGTGAGCAATGGCTGCTCTACCCATAAAGACCTGCGTCATGCATGGCCATGTGACTGCAAACGCCATCTTGCGGCTGTGATTTTCCACAGTAAGCACAAAGGGGGGTCCTTCCACATGGCAGAGGATATAAAAAGCCCTGGAATCCCCTCCATCTTGTCTTCACTCCTGCTTCTGACCTCCGGAGGAGCTTTGCTACCAACTGAAGCTCTCAGCAAAGGACTGAACGCCCCATCCAAGCTAGGATGTTTGTACTCCAGAGACTTGAGGGGTTTAAATCAGCCGTAATCCCATCAAGCCTGAAACAAGCTTGAACTAAGAACTTTGCAATTGTTGGACGTTTTTGATCATGTGACCAATCTGAGCTCTCATCTGTGCAGGACGTCTTTCTTTTTCTGAATAAACCTTTAGATTTTCTATTCTAAAGGATTGGCAACAGCGTGATTTGTGGATAAGGTCTGACTTGTCCATTGACCTGGGGCTGGGCTTGGTCCTTTGGGATCGGGAGAGACGTTTTTCTTTTACTGGGGCGTTGGTTTCCAGAACCATTCGTCTCCATAAGGAGCGGTGCTGGTGGTAATACAAGGGAACTGGAGTGTCTGAGGGAATTGCTTGCGTGACTTCTGGTTAGCCAGTGAGATGAGACCGAAGTCCTCTCTGGCTGGCTGGTTTGTTTTGCCTTAATAGGAAAGGAACATGATCTTCAGGCTGTGACTGCCGTGCTCAAAACAATTTGACTTGAATTTCCCAGAATCTCAGGGCTGGAAGGTATCTAGTCCAACCCCCTGCTCAAAGCAGGGCTAAGCCCCAGAGAGATTTTTACCCCAGTTCCCTAAATGGCCCCCCTCAAGGATTGAACTCACAGCCCTGGGTTTGGCAGGCCAATGCTCCAACCACTGAGCTCTCCCTCTACTTACTAATTGAGACTCTCGGTTGTGTCCTGTCAACCCTAATAATCAATGATTGAAACTTGCAAAAGCTGCTCTGTTACACCATCGCAACTGTTTAGTGGCAGATTCTCCGCCAGCTGGGCTGGTTTTGCGCAAGAAATCATACGGTGCAGTTCTGGGGCCTAGAACCGTGTTTCTTGAATGCAGCCACCACCGTGTCCAAGGCCTGGGCAACAGTGTGCCCTTGTTGCCAAGAAGGCCAATGGCATTTTGGGCTGTATAAGTCAGGGCATTGCCAGCAGATCAAGGGACCTGATCATTCCCCTCTATTCGGCATTGATGAGGCCTCATCCAGATACTGTGTCCAGTTTTGGGCCCCACACTACAAGAAGGATGTGGACAAATTGGAGAGAGTCCAGCAAAGGGCAACAAAAATGATCAGGGGGCTGGAGCACATGACTTATCAGGAGAGGCTGAGGGAACTGGGATTGTTTAGTCTGTGGAAGAGAAGAAGGAGGGGGGATTTGATAGCTGCTTTCAGCTACCTGAAAGGGGTTCCAAAGAGGATGGAGCTCGGCTGTTGCTGCAGAATAGCTGGTCCCAAGGGCGGCGAGATACCCCGCACCGGTGTTTGCACTGACGGGCCGCGGGAGGCAGGGACAGAGCTGGGTCCGGGCTTATACTCGCCTGGAGCCTCGCTCACTGTTTACAGTTCCTGTAGCTGCCGGAGCTCAACAGCTCTGGGTTAGGCGCTCCAAACGGTCCTGTCTGGCTTTGGGACATATTAATTCAACCCCACTCCCCTCCCAGAGCTGGGGACAGAACCCAGGAGTCCTGGCTCCCAGCCCCCCTGCTCTAACCACTAGACACCACTCCCCTCCCAGAGCGGAGAACCCAGGAGTCCTGGCTCCCAGCCCCCTGCTCTAACCACTAGACCCCACTCCCCTCCCAGAGCGGAGAACCCAGGAGTCCTGGATCCCGGCCCCCCCTGCTCTAACCACTAGACCCCACTCCCCTCCCAGAGCGGAGAACCCAGGAGTCCTGGCTCCCAGCTCCCCCTGCTCTAACCACTAGACCCCACTCCCCTCCCAGAGTTGGGGAGAGAACCCAAGAGTCCTGGCTCCCAGCCCCCCCCCCACTCTAACGACTAGATCCCACTCCCCTCCCAGAGTTGGGGAGAGACCCCAGGAGTCCTAGCCCCCAACCCCCCCCCCCGCTCTAACTGTGGTAGTAAGATTTGATGTTTGTATTTTGTGTAACTCAAGATAAAGGATAATAATGTTCTATGTATTCAATGTATCCGTGTATGGTAGGATTGGATTGGACGCTGGCGGCCACCCTGGAAAAACCATGGAGCAGGTCCTCAAGGAATCAATGTTGAGGCACTTAGAGGAGAGGAAAGTGATCAGGAACAGTCAGCATGGATTCACCAAGGGCAAGTCATGCCTGACTAACCTAACTGCCTTCTATGAGGAGATAACTGGCTCTGTGGATGAGGGGAAAGCAGTGGACGTGTTATTCCTTGACTTTAGCAAAGCTTTTGATACGGTGTCCCACAGTATTCTTGCCAGGAAGTTAAAGAAGTATGGGCTGGATGATTGGACTGTAAGGTGGATAAAAAGCTGGCTAGATCGTCGGGCTCAGCGGGCAGTGATCAACAGCTCCATGTCTAGTTGGCAGCCGGTTACAAGCAGAGTGCCCCAGGGGTCGGTCCTGGGGCTGGTTTTGTTCAATATCATGATCAGTGATCTGGAGGGTGGCGTGGGCTGCACCCTCAGCAGGTTTGCAGATGACACTAAACTGGGAGGAGTGGTAGATACGCTGGAGGGTGGGGATAGGATACAGAGGGACCTAGACAAATTAGAGGATTGGGCCGAAAGAAACCTGATGAGATTCAACAAGGACAAGTGCAGAGTCCTGCACTTAGGACAGAAGAATCCCATGCACTGTTACAGACTAGGGACTGAGTGGCTAGGCAGCAGTTCTGCAGAAAAGGACCTGGGGTTACAGTGGACGAGAAGCTGGATATGAGTCAGCAGGTTGCCCTTGTTGCCAAGAAGGCCAAAGGCATTTTGGGCTGTATAAGTCGGGGCATTGCCAGCAGATCAAGGGATCTGATCATTCCCCTCTATTCGGCATTGGTGAGGCCTCATCCAGATACTGTGTCCAGTTTTGGGCCCCACACTACAAGAAGGATGTGGACAAATTGGAGAGAGTCCGGCAAAGGGCAACAAAAATGATCAGGGGGCTGGAGCACATGACTTATCAGGAGAGGCTGAGGGAACTGGGATTGTTTAGTCTGTGGAAGAGAAGAAGGAGGGGGGATTTGATCGCTGCTTTCAGCCACCTGAAGGGGGGTCCAAAGAGGCTGGAGCTCGGCTGTTCTCAGTGGGGGCAGATGACAGAACAAGGAGTAATGGTCTCGAGGTGCAGTGGGGGAGGTTTAGGTTGGATATTAGGAAAAACTTTTTCCCTAGGAGGGTGGTGAAGCAGTGGACTGGGTTCCCTAGGGAGGTGGTGGAATCTCCTTCCTTAGAGGTTTGTAAGTCAGGTTGACAAAGCCCTGGCTGGGATGATTGAGTTGGGATTGGTCCCGCTTTGAGCAGGGGGTTGGACTAGAACCTCCTGAGATCCCTTCCAAGCCTGATCTTCTATGATTCTAAGGAACGACGCTGGGTCACTGGAAAAGACGCATCAGCCAGGCTGCCTGTGTCTGAACTGCTCTTGAGGCAGGAACAGACCAGAACGGTCCTTACGGCGGATTATGGCCCCCTTTGGTTTTAGGAGAACTTTTCATGACAGTGTTGGCTGTAAGATCTTGTCTCTTATCTGCATTGCAAGCGAAGTTGGGTAAGGTTCTTTTGTAACCCCTTTAGTGACCACATAACCCTTTGTAAACTGTAATCCTGGCTGAAATTCTCTGTACCCCTCTTTGGGGTGAGGAGCAAAGGACGTGTGCGTGGTTCGAGGAGGTGTGTGAAAAGCCATCGCAGATGCCCAGATGGTCAAGAAGAAGTGAGCGACTGGGAGAGATGGCAGGACAAATCCGTTGTGTCTGATGCTAAACGAGGTAGCAACATTGGCGGCCTCAGAGGTGAGGCAAACACCCCCGAAGGCGAGACAAGAAATAAGCCCCGGCCCCCTGGAGCCAGCCCTGCTAGTGAGGCTGGCACCCTGGGCCCGAGACAGGAGCTGGGGCCTGAACCCCGACCGTGAAGTGGCGCGAGCCCAGAGATAATGAGGCGACTTTTGGTCCCTCCTTTGCGGCCAGACGCGTCCCAGCTCCACTCGCCCGAGAGAGGCCAATGACTGCAGCCGGCGCTCTGGAGCCGGTGGAGGAACCCAGCCGTGGTCAGGAAACGCGTCAGCCGGGCATCCCCACGTGTGCGGCTCCGGGTCTGAATGTCGGGGGGCCTGGAGGTGCCCGGACCCTGCTGGGATGCGGGACACCCCCTGTCTGCACTGAGCGGGGCTGCGAAAAGCACCAAGAAACCTCCCCGGCGAATGGGGGTGAGTAACATCCCCCCCTACCAGTGGTGATACTTCCTCACATCTAGCTCCCGCCCGGGCGCTGGCTCAGGAAGCTGTGGCAGGATGTCACCCCTGCAGAGCAGCTCACTCGCGCGGCAGCCGGCGACCTGACCCGGGGAACAGAGATGGGGACGGGGCCCCGAGAGCTGGGGGAGGAGGGTTGGAGCCCAGCGTCCGGCGGGTGTGAAGGGGAGTCACCCCATTGCCAGAACCGGGGCGAGAACCCAGAAGTCCTGGCTCCCAGCCCCCCCTGCTCTGAGTGCAGTGGGACCGGGGCGTGGGGTGCTGACGCTGGCCTGGGTCGACTTCCCCAAACCGTCCGTCCGGGGGTGGTGAGATGCCTGGTGCAGCTGGGTCCACGGATCCAGGGCTGGGACCTCGGCCGCAGGCCCGGGGGGAGGGCAGCGGGCGTCACCCTGGCTCAGCCCCCAGATCCCTCCGGACCCCAGACTCCCTGGCCCGGCCCAGCTCCGCTTCACTCCTGTCCTGCCCTTCGGCTTGGAAACCTCCCTCCTGGCCCCACACTCTTCTGTCAGGGGCTACTTCCTTCCACCTCTTCTGCCTCTATTTCCCCCCTCCCTGCGTCCCCTCCCCCATTTCCCTTCTCCTCCCCCTCCATTTCCACTCTCCCTGTTCCCTCCCCTCCCCTTGCCCTCAATCTTCACCTTCCTCCCATCTCCCCCTCCCCTCCCCTCCCTCTCCATTTCCACCCTCCCTCCATCCTCTCCCCCTGCAGTCATGGCAGCCCCCTCCTGCCCCAGTGACCCCCCTTCCCCACCACGGCTCACCAGGACTCCTGGGTTCTCACCCCAGCTCTGGGAGCGGAGTGGGAGCTAGAGATTAGAGAATGGAGCAGGCTGGGAGCCAGGACTCCTGGGCTCTCTCTGAGCAGGGGGGGCTGCGGATCAGGCCTCAGGGGCACCAGCAGAGCAGGCAGGGCTGGGGCGGGGGGACATTGTTGCTCTGACTGTTCTCGCCTGCCCCTGGCTTGGATTGTGGTTGAAGGGGCCGATCCGGAGTCAAGCGGTGGCTCTGTTCCCCCCGACAACATGTGTCCTCCTGGAGCTTGGGTCACCTGCCCCCGTGGCTGGGATGGGGGGGGCAGCATGGGGGCAGGGCTCTGATGGCAGTCAGAGGCCTTTTGGGAACACAGATAACTGGGTCAGGAAGAGCCCCTCCCCCTTCTCCTCTAACCACCCCCCCATCCATCACGCTCCTTTCCTCCCACTCCATCCCCCTCCCCCATTTCCCTTCTATTCATCCCTCTCCCCCAGGCTGGGATCTCCTTCCCTCATCACCACTGGGAGCCATGACTGCCCCGGACTCCTGGGTCCCCTTCCGGCAGCACCGCCAGCTCAGCCTCTACCTGCTGGCCATCATGACCTTCTCCTTCCTCATCCACCTACGCAGCCGGTTCCTTACCACAAGACAGAGTCTCTCCTCCCTGAACACAACGAAGGGGTCCCCAGCCACGGAGCGGGGCATGTGGACCGTGAACTCTGCCGGGCGCCTGGGGAACCAGATGGGGGAATACGCCACCCTCTACGCCCTGGCCAAGATGAACGGACGCCAAGCCTACATCCTCCCGGAGATGCACCAGCAGCTGGCACCGCTCTTCCGCATCACCCTGCCCGTGCTCTCCAGCGACATGGTCCAGAACATCCCGTGGAAGGATTATGAGCTCCACGACTGGATGTCGGAGGAGTACAGGCACATCGAGGGAAAATACGTCCGGCTGACTGGCTACCCCTGCTCCTGGACCTTCTACCACCACCTCCGGCAGGAGATCCTCCAGGAATTCTCCTTCCATGACCATGTCAAGGAGGAGGCCAACCGGTACCTGGCCGGGCTGCGTGGGCAGCGCCGGAACGTGACCTACGTGGGTGTGCACGTCCGGAGGGGGGACTACGTCTGGGTAATGCCCCAGGTCTGGAAGGGGGTGGTGGCGGACAAGGCCTACCTGGAGAAGGCCATGGGCTACTTCCGGGCCAAGTACCAGGAGCCGGTCTTCGTGGTGACCAGCAACGGGATGGAGTGGTGCCGGGAGAACATCGATGCCTCGCGGGGGGACGTGTATTTCTCCGGGGATGGGAAGGAGTCGTCGCCAGGGAGGGACTTTGCTCTCTTGGCCCATTGCAACCACACGATCATGACCATCGGGACCTTCGGCATCTGGGCTGGTTACCTGGCTGGGGGAAAGACCATCTACTTGGCCAACTACACCCTCCCCGATTCCCCCTTCCTCAAGATCTTCAAGGCTGCGGCCGCCTTCCTGCCCGAGTGGATTGGGATTGACGCCGATCTCTCCCCGCTGCAAAGTGGGGCAACCAGCTAAAGGAGCTCAGCCGGGATCACGTGATGAAAGCAGCCATGAGTCAGAGGCGCTTTGTCCCATCCCAAGCAGGTGGCAGAGGAGCATCTTCAAAGACGTATCGTTCTTAACGGCCCAGCCGGACTGACAGCTGCTGGGTGTTCCCCAGGGGAAACCCGTTGGTCACTGTTACAGAGTCAATATTCCTGACTTCAGATACAGGCCTGGTACGTTCACACAAGTAACATAATCCTATTCTGCCAATCGTCACCTTTCTAATGATACCTCACATGCTGGCTCTTGCACAAACTAGATCATGGTGAGGCTATAATGATATTGGAGCAATTCTATGGAGAATATGGGGTGTGGTGTCACCGGGTCTGGGAGGTTAGAGCGAGGGGGGCTAGCAGCCAGGACGCCTGGGTTCTGTCCCCGGCTCTGGGATGGAAGTGGGGTCTAGTGGTGAGGTTATGCTTATTAGAAGAACACAGGGTCTTTTTCGGGGGAAAAGGCGACACGCCGTGTTTACTGAAAATACAGCACTTAGCCTGTGCCTTCAATCTCTCACACACACAGGCGGGTCCTGCACGTGCTCCTGTAGTTCCCAGCCTGTCATAGCTCGAGTCAATCTAATGGCCAGTTAGACTGAGCACGAGGGAGAAGCTGGGCTCCATCGGTCACGAGCCGATGCTCTGAGGCTTTGCAGGCCTGACCGGGGCTGCCTAGAGAGGGGAGCAAGTGGGGCAATTTGCCCCGGGCCCCACAGGGGCCCCCACGAGAGTTTTTTGGGGGCCCTGAAGTGGGGTCCTTCACTCGCTCCGGGGCTCCAGAAAACTCTCGCGGGGCCTGGGCCCCTGGAGCTTCTTCCAGTCTGGGTCTTCGGCGGCAATTTGGCGGTGGGACGTCCTTCCGCTTCAAGACCCGCCACCGAAGTGCCCTGAAGACCCACGGTGGGGGGGTCCTTCCACTCCGAGACCCGCCGCCAAAGTGCCCCAAAGACCCACAGCGGGGGCGGTCCTTCCGCTCTCGGACCCACTGCCGAAGTGCCCTGAAGACCCGTGGCGGTGGGGGTCCTTCCGCTCTGGGACCCGCTGCCGAAGTGCCCCAAAGACCGACGGCAGGGGGGTCCTTCTGCTCCGGGACCCGCTGCCGAAGTTCCCCAAAGACCCACGGTGGGGGGGGTCCTTCCGCTCTGGGACCCGCCACTGAAGTGCCCCGAAGACCCACGGTAGGGGGGTCCTTCCGCTCTGGAACCCACTGCCGAAGTGCCTCAAAGACCCCCGGCGGGAGGGTCCTTCCGCTCCAGGACCCGCCGCCCAAGTGCCTCGAAGACCTGCGGCGGGGGGGGGGTCCTCTCGCTCTGGGACCCGCTGCCGAAGTGCCTCAAAGACCCACAGTGAGGGGGGTCCTTTCACTCCGGGACTCGCTGCCGAAGTTCTCCAAAGACCCATGGCGGGGGGGTCCTTCCGCTCTGGGACCCGCCAGTGGCGCAGCCAGGTTCTAACATCAGGGGGAACGAACACATAAAAAAAGGCGCCACCCGACATATCAAATTACACCTCCAGCTCGATATAACACGCCCTGATATAACACAAAGTCGGGTATAACGGGACAAAGCAGTGCTCCGGGGGGCTGCGCACGCCCCCGGTGGGACAGCCCCTCTCATCTCTCCTGAGGTGGCTGCTCTGCAATCTGTGGCCCCTGGAAGCAGGCAGCACACAGGAGTAGGGGCGGGGGGCAGAGTCCCCCGTATGAGAGAGACAATCGGACAGAGGTGGGCAGGGTCTGCTGGGGATTCGCATGGGGGAGAGGGGGTGGGGGGCTGCACTGGGAGACTCTCCGACGCAGCACCCAGCCACGCTGGCTCTCTGCGTCATGAGGCACTCGGGAAAAAGGAGGCAGCAAGAGAGAGAGGCCGAGGCGGAAGTGGGTCTGTGAGTCCCTGATCTCGCAGAGTCTCGGCGCTACAGGCCCCCAGCCCCCAGGTGCTGGGCTGCAGTACAAGCTAGAGGGGCTGATACAGAGAAGTCAGGACCAGTCAGAGCACTTCCCATGTCAACATGAAAACTCACTCCTGGAAAGCTGGGTGAGGTAATGCGCGGGGTGGGGGGGAAATGTATCTCAAGGTGGGTGAGGTAAGATGTTTTATTGCACCAGCTTCTGTCGGTGGGAGAGACGAGCTTTTGAGCCTTCACAGAACTCTTCTTCAGGAAGAAGAACGAACTCCATGAAAGCTCCAAACGCTTCTTTCTCTCACCAACAAAAGTTGCTCCAATAAAGGCCAGTACCTCACCCACCTTGTGCCTCTAAGTTCCTGGGAACAACAGGGCTACTCCAGTAGCGTAGCTAGTGGGGTGCAGGGGAAGCAGCTGCTTCCCCTCAGCACATTTTCAAAAAGGCTGCTCCTTAGGTGGGGTTCCCAGGGTGCCGGGAGTGGGGCCCACGCTCCGCTCTGAAGCTGGGCCTGCCCGGCTTCCCCCAGCCTGCTGCACACCCCGATCAGCTGGGTCTCCCAGCAGGTGGGAGACAGCTGATCCCGCAGCAGGGAGGGGAAGAACTGAGCTCCAGCAAGCTGGGCTCCTGCAGGCAGGCTTTGCTGGCTTCCCCATGTGTGCTGCATAAACCCTGCCCCCTCCCTGCCTCACCGATTAGGTGTCTCCCCGCAGGAGGGAGACAGGCAGCTAATCAGCGAGGGGAGGGGGAGATAACTGGGCTCCAGGGGAGGAGGAGAGGCTGGGGCCTTGGGGAAGAAGGGAGTCGGTCGGGGCATGTCCCTATAGGGGGCAGGGGCACCGGCACCCTCCAGTCAACTGTTTATGGGGCCCGTGGGGGCCCACGAGCCATCAGCTGTTTGGCAGGGGCAGTAGGGTAGCTGGCTAGGGGATCGCGAGTGCTCGCTGTGTCTGATGGCCAAAAAACAGCTAATCAGCGAGGGGAACTGCTCCTGGAGCAAGGGGCTGAGCAGCTGAGAGACCCCACCTGCTTCTCGCGGCACTGTGGCAGGGGTGCTTTCTCTGGTTCTGCAGCAGCAGCTCCTACCCGCTCACCCAACTAGAGGCAACCAGTAGCAGCAGCTGGTAAGTGTATTTCAAGGGGGGTCTTTCTTGTGGTGAGAGTGTCTTGGAGGGGGGACTGGAAACCCCCCAGGTGACTGTGAGAGCCAGCACCCAGCTGCTGGTGGGATGGCCGTCTGCATGGTGGGGGGCAGGGGGCTCAGCCAGGGGCATCTCCAGAAACATCCCCTGCACCCAGGCTGCTGGACCAGGACAGGCATTGGAGGAGAGGGGAGGCGCGTCTCCTGGTCTCCTGTGGGGTGTGGTCTCCCTGCTTGCCCTCCCTGCCCAAGCAGAGACGCCTGCCTCTCAGAGACAGGGGCCATGTAGTGTGCTTGGTTCCCCCTCCCTGGCATCTGGGTGACGGCCTCTTAGGGGGTGAAGCGTGGAAGGGAAGAGGCAGTGGGGAAGGGATAAGGGTGGGGGGGTAGGAGAGGAAAACTGAGACTATCAGGGGCAATCTTCATAGCAGCACAATCTCTGCCTTGGGGTGTGGATGGAGTTGTCTCCCAAGGGAAGGCTGGAGCGAACTCTCTGCTGTTGTCTGGGTTCAGTTTAGTCCATGTGCTCTGGCAAACACAAGTCCAGGCACCATGTTGGGGGGGCAGGGAGAGGTAGCCTGATTTTCCCTCTCCTACCACAGGAAACCTGAATTGTGATCAGGTTGGGAGGAGGGGGAGGCATTGCAGAGGCCCAGGGCTGAGTAATGCTCTGGCGATGATGGTCGTTAAGTTACTAACTGTCATTCACTTGCTGCACACAATGGCTGGGGATGGTTGTTTAACATCCACCCAGCCCTTTGGTCAATGCCTTGTTTCTTGGGCGTTGCCTTCTGGAACTTCTCTAATTTCATCCCACTCTCCTGGGAGTACAAATTCTGGTTCTAAGGACCTGGGGCCTGGATCCCATATCGCCTTGCACTGGGCTTGGGAATTAGTGCCCTGACATGAAATTCCTCCCATTGTGCCAGGGCAGATCCTGCAGGTTTTTGTTTTTGTTTTTGGGGTTTTTTAAAGGAATGTGTTTAATCACACACACACACACACACACACACACACACACACACACACACACACACACACACACACACACACACACACACACACACACACACACACATACATATATATATTTTCTGGATTAGACCATTTATTTTAACAAACAGATGAGTCCTTAAGATGAGCTGGATGCTGCAACAGCAGCTCTCTTGGGCTTAGGTGTTGTTCCTTCACGGAATCCATTCCTGAATCGACGG
Source organism: Gopherus flavomarginatus (assembly GCF_025201925.1). Taxonomy (NCBI): domain Eukaryota; kingdom Metazoa; phylum Chordata; order Testudines; family Testudinidae; genus Gopherus; species Gopherus flavomarginatus. The sequence goes on along the minus strand of NC_066634.1, from coordinate 4,094,436 downwards.
TAGACATTTTTCAGGTGCCTCATCCGACCAGTACCAGTGGTGTTGCGTCTATTAGCCTTGGCATACCAGTAATACTTTCTCTTGCGCTTAGCAGGGTACCCACATTTCCCACAGGTGGACTTCTGGAGATGGTATGCCTTGGATCCGCAGCGCCGGCACAAAGTGTGGGTCTTATTGCAGCGCTTACCGAATGACGACGTTCCCTTCGTCATCTTCCTCCGGCCGCCAGCACAGCTATTGGCATGTGCCCTTGTGTTTAGCTGAAACGTTGGACTCAGTTTAGTATGGGGATGGACTCAGAGACTGAGAGCTAAACCGACACTGCTGTCCTGCTGCGTGGAGCCCAGTGCGCTTGGGCTGTGAATTTTTGGCATGCACGTGTGGCTGTATTTATCTCATTGTGCTGATAGTGCTACTTCCTTGGCGTGATGAGGACATTATGCTAAGATGAATCGTGGCAATAGTGTCCTGGTGTGGTGGTCACTCTGTGCTGTTCATGGGAATCCTGCATTTTTGTAGGCTGGGTTGGTGTAGCCCTGTTGTTCCCAGAAAATTAGAGCCGCAAGGTGGGTGAGGTAATATCTTTTATTGGAGCAACTTTTGGTGGTGAGAAAGAGAGAAGTTTTGGAGCTTTCATGGAGTTCGTTCTTCCCGAAGAAGAGTTCTGTGAAGGCTCAAAAGCTCGTCTCTCTCACCGACAGAAGATGGTCCAATAAAATATATGACCTCACCCACCTTGATATATATTACCCCTCCCCCTCAATATTACCTCACCCAGGGTCTTTGGGGCACTTTGGCGGTGAGTCTCAGGATGGAAGGACCCCCCTGCCTCTGAATTACTGCCAAAGAGGGGGCCCCCCACTGCTGAAGACCCCAGACCCCCTGAATCCTCTGGGCAGCCCTGGGTCTGACCCCAAAGTTCTCTGGCAAAACACCCCGGCTTTATACTTGTAAATTCCCACTTTACTCTGGATTTTGCAAGGTCATTTTGGCGTCGTTAGTCCATAAGTGGGGTTAATTTTGGGGGTTTCCGCTGTTCTCCCTGAATTCTTGTCTCGCCTTCAGGGGTGTTTGCCTCACCTCTGAGGTCGTCACTGCCGCTACCTCGTTTAGCATTGGACATGATGGATTTTTCCTGCCGTCTCTCCCAGTCGCTCACTTCTTCTTGGGCATCTGCGATGGCTTTTCACACATCTCCTCTAACCACACACACGTCCTTTGCGCCTCATCGCAAAGGGGGATACAGAGAATTTCAGCCAGGATTACAGTTTACAAAGGGTTATGTGGTCACTAAAAGGGTTACAAAAGAACCTTACCCCACTTGGTTTGCAATGCAGATAAGAGACAAGATCTTACAGCCAACATTGTCATGAAAAGTTCTCCTAAAACCAATGGGGCCATAATCCGCTGTAAGGACCGTTCTGGTCTGTTCCTGTCGTAAGAGCAGTTCAGACACAGGCAGCCTGGCTGATGCGTCTTTTCCAACGACCCAGGGTCGTTCCTTCCTGCTGTCCAGACAGGGTGGCCGGCAGAATCCAATCCAATCCTACCATACATGGATACATTGAATACGTACGACATTATTATCTTTTATCCTTCTTTCTAAGTTACACAAAATACAAACATCAAATCCTACTACTAGTTAGAGGAGGAGGTCTGGGAGCCAGGACGCCTGGGTTCTCTCCCCGGCTCTGGGAAGGGAGTGTGGTCTAGTGATTAGAGAAGATGGGGCTGGGAGCAGGGGGGTGCTCTCCCCTGGCCACCAGGGCTGGGTTTTAGGGAACTGGCTAGGGGGAGGCTTTCCCTCTGACCCCATGAACTGAGCTGCCTGGTTCTCAGCCCTCTCTGACCACAGGCCTCTCTCTGCCCCTACTTGGTGCATTAAAAGGGTCAGAGAAAACAGGAACAACAGATCCGATTTCTCGACGAGCACTTTCCTAGAGCCTCAAATACCAGGCCGTAGTGGTTACAAACTGACCTGGTTTAGCGGGGAAGTGGAGGCAGCTAGAACCCCCCTCCCCAGGTGAATGGGGGTGAGTAACACCTCCCCTACTGGCGGTGACGCTGCCTCACATCAGCTCTGGCCCAAGTGGTGGCTCAGGAAGGTGTGGCAGGATGTCACCCCGGCAGAGTAGCTCGCTCCTGGCACCCAGCCCCCCTGCTCTGAGCGCTGTGGGATCGGGGCATGGGGTGCTGAGGCTGGCCTGGCTCGGCTTCCCCAAACCGTCCCTCCGGGGGTGGCGAGAGGCCTGGTGCAGCTGGGCCCACGGACCCGGATCAGGCCTGAGGGGCACCAGCAGAGCTGGCGGAAGGAGGGGGGCAGACACTGTTGCTCTGACTGTTCTCGCCTGCCCCTGGGTTGGATTGTGGCTGAAGGGGCCGATCCGGGGTCAAGCGCTGGCTCTGCTCCCCCCCGACAACACGCGTCCCGCTGGAGCTGGGGTCACCTACCCCCGCGGCTGGGCTGGAGCGAGGGGGGCAGCGTGGGGGCAGGGCTCTGCTGGCAGCTGGATGCCTTTTGGGAACAGAGGGAACTGGGCTGGGAAAAGCCGCTCTCCCTTCTCCTATAACCACCTCCCCCATCCATCCCCAGCCCCACCCTCCGCCCCCCTCCTCAATTCCCTGGTGCTGAATTGTGGTGCCAGCTGCCCGTGCGTCTCCGGGAGGACGTAGGCCTGGCACCCGTTCATCGTGGCCAGGGCGTAGAGGGTGGCGTGTTCCCCAAGTGCTCAGCAGAGTTCACGTTCCACATGTCCAGCTCCGTGGGGTGGGGCGAGGACCTCTCCATTGCTTTCGGGGAGGGGAGCTGTCAAAAACCGGGCTCTCCAAATCTTTCTGAATCAGTCTTTCATATTTCAAAATTGTAAGTATAGCCAGGCAAGGCGGATTAGTCTTATGTTTGTTTTCTTTCAACTTGTGAATGTTTTTCCTTTCGCTGGAAGGATTTTTACCTCTGTTTGCTGTAATTTTGAATCTCAGGCTGCGGGGGTGGGAGTCCCTCTAGTCTATATGAATCTGAGTACCCTGTAAAGCATTTTCCATCCTGATTTTACAGAGAGAATTTTTATCTTTTCTTTCTTTAATTAAAAGCTTTCTTTTTAAGAACCTGATTTATTTTTTCCTTGTTCTAGAATCCAAGGGCTTGAGTCTAAACTCACCAGGGATTGGTGGGGGGAAAGAGAGGGAGCAGGTTAATTTCTCCTTATGATCAGATCCAAGGGGTTTGGGTCTTCGGTTCTCCAGGGAAGGTTTTGGGGGAACAGGAAGTGTGCCGAACACTATATTTTTGGCTGGTGGCAGCGTTACCAGATCTAAGGAATTAAGCTTAAAAGTGATCATGCAGGTCCCCACTTTTTGGACGCTAAAGTTCAAAGTGGGGGAAAATACCTTGACAGGAGCCTCTGCCTTGTGGTGGGGAACCGGCTGCTTAGGCGGATGAGGATGGAGAGGGTCATGATGGCCAGCAAGAAGAGGGGCAGCTTAAGGGGCAGCTGGAAGGGTTCCCGCTCCCATCCCAGAACTGGGGGATGGAACCAGAAGTCCTGGCTCCCAGCATCCCCCTGCCCCTCACTCAAACCACTAGACCCTACTTCCATCCCAGAGCTGGGGACAGAACCCAGGCATCCTGGCTCCTAGGCCCCCCTCCCCCGAAACCTCCCAGACCTTATGAAACCGCACCCCATATTCTTTATAGAAATATTATTACAGTATAATTATCATGTGACAGGTCGGATCACAGAAACGCCCTTGGGAACTGCCAACTGATGTGCCAAGACCACCTCCGCCCCTCCTTTCCCTGCCAGCCTGGGACTTCAGCACTCTGTCTAGCTGAGCCAGCCACGTCCGTCTGCTCCAACACTGACCCAGGGTCTGAACCACGCGCCCCAAAGCTGCAGGCTTGACTGAAAGCAGCTCACAGACGTGTTCCTGTCTTTAACATGCAGATGCCCAACTCCCAATGGGGTCTAAACGCAAATAAATCAGTTTTACCCTGTATAAAGCTTCTACAGGGTAAACTCATAAATTGTTCTCCCTCTATAACACTGATAGAGAGATATTCACAGCTGTTCCCCCCCGACCCCCAGGTATTAATACATACTCTGGGTTAATTAATAAGTCAAAAGTGATTTTATTAAGTATAAAAAGGAGGATTTAAGTGGTTCCAAGTAATAGCAGACAGAACAAAGTGAATTACCCAGCAAAATAAAATACAACCCGCAAGTCTAAGCCTAGTACGGTAAGAAAACCTGACTACAGATCAAATCTCACCCTCAGAGATGTTTCAGTAAGCTGCTTTCACAGGCTGGAGGCCTTCCTAGTCTGGGCACAGTCCTCTCCCCGGTACAGCCCTTGTTCCAGCTCAGGTGGTAGCTAGGGGATTGCTCGCGATGGCTGCAGCTTGTTCTGTTCCACCCACATATATACCTTGTGCACAAGGCGGGAATCCTGTGTTCCTCTGGGGCCCCACCCCTGCTTCTCAATGGAAAAGCACCAGGTTAAAGATGGATTCCAGTTCAGGTGACATGGTCACCCCAAGTCTTCATTCCTCCCAGCCTGACTCGCAGGAAGGCCGGCCTGCAAACAGAGCCAGCCAGTCAATTGTCCTGGTTGCTGCGAGCCATCAAGATCCCAAATCACCATTAATGGCCCCCACTTTGCATAATTACAATAGGCCCTGAGAGTGATAGTTCAGATACAAGAGTGATACGTTTATACCAATACGATGACCATACTCAATAGAGTGTAATGATACCTTACAGGAGATCTTTTAATGAAGCATATTCCAGTTACATTATATTCATACTCATTAGCATATTTTCATAAAATCATCTGGAGTGCAACGTCACGTATGGCATCACCATAGGCGTGCGCACGGGGTGTGCCGGATGTGCCTAGGCACCCTCATGCAGGGGTGGGCCGATGGCTCCAGTCTCCTGGCTCAGCAAGCCGCCGACTCTCCCCCGCTTCCCTGGAGCCAGGCTCCAGGAATATTCAGGGCTGGGGGCTTGGGTCCAGCAATCTCTGGAGCTGGGTCTCTCCCCCGGCCCTGCCTGCAGCACCTCCCCCCACCCCACGGGTGTCACGGAGTCACCGGGCGATGCTCTGGAACTGCTCCCCACCAAGCCAGTCAGGACTTTGGGGAGCCTCCTCTCCCTAGGAGCAGACTTGTTCAGGGCAAGAAGCTCACATGGCTTCACCTCCTGGGTCTCTCCTTGGAGCATTCAGCATCCTCTGCCCCTCCGTGCGCTTCCCACAGCGAGTCCACCCCAGCGGGGTCCTGGGGAAGCCACCGGGTCCTGCACCCCCACTTTGCAGTCAGACGTGACTCTTAGCCAACCAGTAAAACAGAGGTTTATTCGATGACAGGAACAGGGTCTAAAACAGAGCTTGTAGATACAGCGAACCGGACCCCTCGGCTGGGTCCATTCTGGGGGGGGGGTAGTGAGCCAGACCCCCAAGGTCTGCCCTCCACCCTTGACCCCAGCCAGCTCCAGACTAACCACCACTCCCAGCCCCTCCTCTCTCCTCAGCCCCTTTCCCGGGCCAGGAGGTCACCTGATCCCTTTGTCTCCAACACCTTCAGCTGGCACCTTTGCAGAGGAGGGGCCCAGGCCATCAGTTGCTAGGAGACAGAGTGTCAGGCATTTAGGTGCACTGGCCCTTTGCTCTGCCAGATACTTAAGAACTGCCATGGGGACACTGAGGCACCAACACAGTATTCAGAGAAAACATTAAGAACTTTCCCAGTTCGTCACATCTCTCCCCCCTTCGAGACCGAACTGAGCGAGGTCACTCCAGCCAGTGACCTGGGGAAGTTCGAACCCACCAACGTTCCCATGGATGCCCCAGCATCTCTCCCATTCCTTGGTGTGAGTTACACCAGGACAGTCCAGTCTCACGCCCTCCCTTAGGTCGGGTGTGCTTGATGGCACTTGCAGGCCGCATGTAGGAAGGTTTATGCGGCTTGAACCCTTTTGCTACCCCAATACCTCTGGGGTTCAAACTGGGACGGGGTCTTCTCCCAGCACTTAAGAGCCCCCCTCTTGGCCTTGGCCAGCTTTGGGCTTGGGCAGCTGCTTCCCACTTTGTGGCCCAGACACAACACCTTTGCCGTCGCCCCTTACACATTCCAGCTTTTAAGGTCAGTCCCACCTCCTTGAGGCAGCCCATCCCCCTTTTCACCTGGGACACCTGTTCCTCCCAGGTCTGGCTAAAGATGCACATGTTATCAGTGTCTGCCAGGGCCAAGTTCTCCATCTCCCTCTGCTTGTCTAGAATCTCCCCAGGCCTAGGCATGGGGTCGGCATTGGACACTGTGATGGCTTTAAGCTTCTGATAGCCCCCATAAAACCAGATCATCCTGTCTCCCTTGGGGATCAGCCCCACGGGTGAGGCCCATGGGCTGTAAAATGGCTGGATCCCATCTAAAGGCAGCATGTCCCTGACCTCTCTCTCCAGGTTCTGGGCTGCTTTCCCAGTGACTCTGAATGGGAAACACCTGATGGGGAGATTGTCTCCCACCTCAGGGAAGAGATCCCCCCGGGGGTCTTCCCCCTTCTTCATCCAATCCTCCCTCTTCAGGTTCAGGGGTCCCCTCACTCTCCTCCCATCCAGCAGCTCGAACGGGAAGAACCCTGTGGATTCCTGGGGCACCACCAGCTGCCTCCCGATTCCCCCCAGTTCTACTTCCCCTTGGGGAGCCCATTCCTGGTACAGGAATCCCTTCTCCTGCAGGACTCTGTCCCTGCAGCCTTCCCCAAGGGGGTTTGCAGCGCTGTGGCCAGCAAGTTCCCTCAGCTTCTCCAAGGAGGGATCCCTCTGCAGCTCGGTCTGGGATTCAGCGGCTGGGGCAGGGAGTGGGACCTGCTCCCTCTCGCTGGCTGGACCTGGGGTCACAGCCCCCCTGAGCCCTGTCCCTGGTAGCTCCCTCCCTGCTGTGCAATCACTTCCCAGCAGCACGTCTGGACCAGGCAAACCTGTTTGGCAGCTGACCTGCCCTGCCTGGGTGTTCCCACACTCAGCTGGGGTCTCAGCTCCCCACGTGCTCAGCGCTGCCCTTGCTGTCCCAGTGGGGGCAGGCAGCGAGCTCTCTGCTCTGGTCACAGCATCAGAGCCAGCGTGAGCCCCCTCTCCGGTGTGCAGGGGGGCCGTGAGCATCTCTCCCTCCCACTCAGCCCCAGGGGGCTGGTTACAGGTAGGCAGGTATCCTGAGCCCTGCAGCCCCTCCCCCCTGCCAGCCAGGTCATTTGCATTTTCACTGACCATTTCCATCCTAGCCAATTGGTTCCCTGGATTTGAATTCAAACCTTCGGCCATTACAGGAGCGGGGCCTGGATCCTGTCCCATGGGGAGACAGTCACCCCCCAACAGGGCCTCCCAACCGATATCCTGGAGAACCCCAACGACCAGCCAGCCCAACCCCTCCTGGGTCTGCACAGGGATCTGGGCCATAGGCAGGGCGAGGGGCTTCACCCCAGGGAACTTCACCCAGGTTCCACAGTCCCTCAGCATCTGGGGCTGCACCACCACAGTCCTCTCTGTCCCAGGGTCTCGCCCCCGCAGGCGTGTTTCCCCACTAACCCCTGGGCAGCCCCCTATGTCTCTCTGATCCACCATCACCAGTCCACGCTGCTGCTGCTTCTCCTGCAGCTTTTCCTCGGGCTCTTGCTCTCTCTCACGGTCCTCTTGCTCTCTCGGGCTCTGCTCCCATCCCATCCGTCTCCAATCTCCTGATAGGGAACCCAATCGTGAAGACCCTCATCTGATTGGGGACCAGACTCCCGGGGATGCCTGGCTGATGCTCCAGCTGCTCTCAGATCCTCTTGTAGCCCCATCTGGGCCAGGAATCTGCTCCTCAGAGCGGTCCTTTTCCTCCAACTGCACGATTAACTGTGCCTTGGTGAATTTCCCCATGCGTAACCCTCTCTTTGTGCACAGGATCACAATGTCCTTCTCAAGGAGATGGTGATAGGCCATCACTTCACCGTTCCCAAGTGGCTCTGGACTCACAGGCCTGTGTGCTCTTGGCTCCCCCATGGTTTCCAGGAAGAACCCCTGGTGTGCCAGCCCTTCTCGTGATCACCACCTCTTTGCCAGGGTCGAGCTGCAGACTCCTCCGCCCCTGGGACTGCTCCTGCAATCCCCAGGGGAACCCTGCTACTGCAAAATCCTTCTCTCTCCCAGGGTCGAGCGGCAAGCTCCTCCGCCCCTGAGACTGCTCGCTGCAATCCTCAGGGGGACCCCGTTACTCCAACAGTCCTTCTTGCTGGTCACAGACTCCCAGAGGTTAACTGCCCCCTGAAACCATCCCACTCTGAGCCTTCAGCATGCCTGGTCCTCATTATCCCTCCTTTGTTTTACTGCTCCCCAGTCACTTACTGCAAGCAGCGCCATTCACGGGGTGCAGTACATCCCACCGCTGCCACCAGTTGTCACGGAGTCACCGGGCGATGCTCTGGAACTGCTCCCCACCAAGCCAGTCAGGACTTTGGGGAGCCTCCTCTCCCTAGGAGCAGACTTGTTCAGGGCAAGAAGCTCACATGGCTTCACCTCCTGGGTCTCTCCTTGGAGCATTCAGCATCCTCTGCCCCTCCGTGCGCTTCCCACAGCGAGTCCACCCCAGCGGGGTCCTGGGGAAGCCACCGGGTCCTGCACCCCCACTTTGCAGTCAGACGTGACTCTTAGCCAACCAGTAAAACAGAGGTTTATTCGATGGCAGGAACAGGGTCTAAAACAGAGCTTGTAGATACAGCGAACCGGACCCCTCGGCTGGGTCCATTCTGGGGGGGGGGTAGTGAGCCAGACCCCCAAGGTCTGCCCTCCACCCTTGACCCCAGCCAGCTCCAGACTAACCACCACTCCCAGCCCCTCCTCTCTCCTCAGCCCCTTTCCCGGGCCAGGAGGTCACCTGATCCCTTTGTCTCCAACACCTTCAGCTGGCACCTTTGCAGAGGAGGGGCCCAGGCCATCAGTTGCTAGGAGACAGAGTGTCAGGCATTTAGGTGCACTGGCCCTTTGCTCTGCCAGATACTTAAGAACTGCCATGGGGACACTGAGGCACCAACACAGTATTCAGAGAAAACATTAAGAACTTTCCCAGTTCGTCACAACGGGTCTCCCCCCCACCCCGCCCCACTGCATCCCTGCCTGGAAGAAAGCAGCGGCTCCCAGCAGCAACGCTGTCTGCTGCCCCATGGTCCTGGTGGCCCCCACCTCCTAATGGCAGGGCAGGCTGCCCTTACGCTGCCCTTCTGCCCTAGCCCTGAGCCTCTCCAACACCCCAAACCCTCATCCCCAGCCCCAGCCAGAGCCATCATCCCCCTGCACCCTAATCCTTTGCCCCAGCCCTGAGTCCCCTCCTGCATCCTGAACCCCTCATCCCTCCGCACCCTAATCCTCTGCCCCAGCCCTGAGTCCCCTCCTGCATCCTGAACCCCTCATCCCCCCCGCACCCTAATCCTTTGCCCCAGCCCTGAGTCCCCTCCTGCATCCTGAACCCCTCATCCCTCCGCACCCTAATCCTCTGCCCCAGCCCTGAGTCCCCTCCTGCATCCTGAACCCCTCATCCCCCCCGCACCCTAATCCTCTGCCCCAGCCCTGAGCCCCCTCCTGCATCCCGAACCCCTCATCCTCCCTCGGTCTAATCCTCTGCCCCAGCCCTGAGCCCCCTCCTGCATCCTGAACCCCTCATTCCCCCACATCCTAATCCTCTGCCCCAGCCCTGAGCCCCCTCCTGCATCCTGAACCCCTCATCCCCCCGCACCCTAATCCTCCACCCCAGCCCTGAGCCCCCTCCTGCATCCTGAACCCCTCATCCCCCGTCACTCTAATCCTCTGCCCCAGCCTTGAGCCCCCTCTTGCATCCTGAACCCCCATCCCTCCGCACTCTAATCCTCTGCCCCAGCCTTGAGCCCCCTCCTGCATCCTGAACCCCTCATCCTCATCCCCACAGCCCTCACCCTGCACCCCTCCTATCCCCAAACTTCCTCCCAGAGTGTGCACCCCCTCCCCCTTCCCAAACACCCCTCCGTCCCCAAACTCCCTCCCAGAGCCTGTGCCCCCTTCCTCTGCACCCTCTCCCACTCCCAAACTCCCTCCCAGAGGCTTCACCCCTTACCCCCTCCTATGCCCCCACCCCCAGCCCAGAGCCTGCACCCAAACTCTGTCCCAGAGCCTGCACCCCTCACCCCCTCCTGCACGCCCACCCCCTGCCCCAGCCCAGAGCCTGCACCCAGCACCCAAACTCCATCCCAGAGCCTGCACCCTGCACCCCTCCTGCACCCTAATCCCCAGACCACGACCTGCACCCCAGACCTCCTCCCCCCACCCAAACTCCCTCCCAGAACCTTAGGCAGGTGGGGGACGGAGTTGGTGGGCACAGGTTCTGGGCACCACCAAAATTTCTACAAACCTGCTACCCATGCACGGGGCAGCGTGTCTGATTCTGCGTGGAGCAAAACATGCTGCTAGGAGCCTCATGGTAAGGGGGCAGGGGGGTGTTGGATAATGGGTGGGGGTAGTCAGGGGACGGGGAGCAAGGTGGGCTGGCTAGTGGGTGGGATCCTGGGGATGGGGGGTTAGGGGTGGGGGGTCTCTGGAGGGGGAAGTCAGGGAGCGGGGGGCGGTGGATGGGGCATGGGAGTCCTGGGGTCTGTTAGGGGGTGGGGGGGGTGGATAGGGGGTCAGCCCAGTCAGGGGACAGGGAGCAAGGAGGGTCCTGGGGGGGCAGTTAGGGTGGGTGGGGTCTCTGAAGGGGGTGGTCAGGGGACAAGGACCTGAGGGGTCGGGAGTTCGGGGCGGGGGCTGTCAGGAGGCGGGGGTGTGGAGAGGGGTTGGGGCAGGCAGGGAGCGGGGGGGTTGGATGGGTCGGGAGTTCTGGGGGTCCTGTCAGGGGGGTGGGGAGTGGTTGGATGAGGCATGCGAGTCCCGGGGACCTGTCTGGGGGCGGGGGTGTGGAGAGGGGTTGGGGCAGGCAGGGAGCGGGGGGGTTGGATGGGTCGGGAGTTCTGGGGGTCCTGTCAGGGGGGTGGGGAGTGGTTGGATGAGGCATGCGAGTCCCGGGGGCCTGTCTGGGGGCGGGGGTGAGGATAAGGGTCGGGGCAGGCAGGGGACAGGTAGGGGGTAGGGTCCTAGGGGGGCAGTCAGGGGACAAGGAGCAGGGAGGCTTAGCTAGGGGGTGGGGTCCCAGCAGGGTTAGTCAGGGGACAAGGAGCAGGGGGGTTGGGAGTTCTGAGGGGGGCAGTCAGGGGGGCAGGAAGTAGGAGGGAGTGGATGGGGGCAGGTGGGGTGGGGCTCCCTGGGTGCACACCCTAATGAAATGTGCTGCGCACGCCTGCGAGCATCACCGTGATCTATTTTGTGCAGGAGGAGGCATGTGAGGTATCATTAGAAAGGCGACGACTGGCCGAATGTGATTATCCTGTTTGTACGCACATCTCGGGCCTGTATCTGAAGTTAGGAATCTCGACTCTGTAACAATGACCGGTGGGTTTCCCCCTGGGGAACGCCCAGCAGACAGCAGCCGTCAGTCAGTCCGGCTGGGAAGAGCAATACGTCTTTGAAGATGCTCCTCTCCCACCTGCCTGGGATGGGACAAAGCGCCGCTGACTCCTGGCTGCTTGGAGCACGTGATCCCGGCCCCTGGTTCTGGACTCCATGATGGAAAACCTGGGACAGGAACACCTGGAGCTTTAAGCTGCAACCAAGAGCAGTTTGCCGTCAAGAACCTCTGCAATCTGCTTAAAACAACATTTAGGAGGAGAAATCACAGCTTGTAACCGGTCTCTTTGGTTAAGTTCCAGTGTTTGTTTTATTTGCTGGTTCCAGCTGTTGGCCAACCCTTATAATCACTGACAATCTATCCTGTGTCATTAACAAATTTCTTTCTTCTTTTCCCTAAAAGCAGCTCGTGGAATTTGTAACTGGGGGGCAAAACGCTGGGCAGCTCTTCCTCCCCATTGCGGGAGGGGGCAAACTCCACGAGCTTCGCTGGGCTGGTCTCTGTGCAGCCCACGGCAACACAATTTGGGGCTGGCACCCCGGAGGGGGTGTGCCCTGGAGTGCTGGGCTCTTCCCCGGCTGAAGCCTCCCCCCGCAGAGCTGATCTCAGTGTCTGTCTTTCTGCGGCTGGGGGTGTCCCTACCTGTGTGTGCTGGAGGAGGCTTGAGGGCCTGGCTCAGCAAGACGGCGTAAGGGAGCCCAGGCTGGGGGAACAGGTGGGCTCAGTGGTACCCCAGTACATCAGGTGGCACCCCGCAATGGGGGAGGCGACTAGTCACACACCCCACTCACCTCCCAGAGCTGGACTCGAACCCAGGAGTCCTGGCTCCCAGCCCCCGCTCCCCTCTGCTCTAACCATTCAACAGACAGAGATGGTCCCATCACTCAAGACTCCCATGAGAAGTGGTCTGGTGTAGATCATTGGCTGCTCCGTGTGGGACTCTGAACCCCACCAGCCCAGCTCCAAATCTCTGCCTATCTCCCCAGTGCAGCCCAAACCAGCCAGAGGTCCCAGGTGCCCACTCCCCGGCCGACCAGCCAAGTCCTGGCAGGTGGATCCCGTTGGCAGCCAGTGGCCACCAGCTGAGCTCCTTTAGCCAGTCGTACCACTGAGCAGGCGGGAGAGATCGGCGTCGATCCCAATCCACTCGGGCAGGAAGGCAGCCTCAGCCTTCAAGATCTTGAGGAAGGGAGAGTCGGGGAGGGTGTAGTTAGCCAAGTAGATGGTCTCCCCCCTCAGCTAGGTAACCAGCCCAAATGCCGAAGGTCCCGATGGTCATGATCGTGTGGTTGCAATGGGCCAAGAGAGCAAAGTCCCTCCCTGGCGACGACTCTTTCCTGTCCCCCGAGAAATACACGTCTCCCCGCGAGGCGTCGATGTTCTCCCGGCACCACTCCATCCCGTTGCTGGTCACCACAAAGACCAGCTCCTGGTACTTTGCCTGGAAGTAGCCCATGGCCTTCTCCAGGTAGGCCTTGTCCGCCACCACCCCCACCCATATCTCGGGCATCACCCAGCCGTAATCCCCCCATTCTCTCCTCCCCCTCCATTTCTCCCTCTGTCTTGACCGACAGAGCCCAGCTCCTCACTCGTGCTCAGTCTAACTGGCCATTAGATTGACTCGAGCTACGACAGGCTGGGAACTATCAGACCATCTGCAGGGGGGTGTGTGCGAGAGAGAGAGAGGGATTGAATGCACAGGCTAAGTCAATGTGTCTCAAAGCTTTTTACTGGTGACCCCTTTCACACAGCAAGCCCCTGAGTGCGAACCCCCCAATAAATTAAACACACTTTTAAAAACATTTAACAGCATTATAAATACTGGAGATAAGCAGGGTTTGGGGTGGAGGCTGACAGCTCATGACCCCGCCCCATGTAATAACCTCGTGACCCCCTGAGGGTTTCCGACCCCACTTTGAGAACCCCTGGGCTAAGTGTATTTTCAATAAATGCAGCATGTTGCCTTTTTCCCCTGAAAAAGCCCCTGTGTACTTCTTATAACATCTCCACTGGACCCCCCTTCCATCCCAGAGCCGGGGATAGAACCCAGGTGTCCTGCCTCCTAGCCCCCCTGCCCCCGCAACCTCCCAGACCTTCTGACATTACACCCCATATTCATCACTGTGACCTATTTTGTGCGAGACAAGGCATGTGAGGTATCATTAGAAAGGCGACAATTGGCTGAATGTGATTATCCTGTTTTTACGCACATCTCAGGCCTGTATCTGAAGCCTCAGGCTTGAAGATCTTGAGGATGGGACAAAGCACCTCTGACTCCTGGCTGCTTGGAGCACGTGATCCCGGCCCCTGGTTCGGACTCCATGATGGAAAACCTGGGACAGGAACACCTGGAGCTTTAAGCTGCAAGCAAGAGCAGTTTGCCTTCAAGAACCTCCGCGATCTGTCCAAGACGACATTTAGGGGGAGAAAATTCCTGCTTGTAACCAGCTTCTTTAGGATCTAAGCTTATATTGCACTGTGGTTTTGTCTCCTGGGTGATCTGCTTTGATCTGTGGGCAATCCCCTATAATCCCTGTGATACAGCACGGCCAGAGGGCAGCAGGAGGGGATAGATGGGAGATATGTAACTCCAGGATGATGAGAGCCTTATTCCCTGTAGAGGGAAGAGCGGCTGCTATAGATTAATTAGAGCACCCGAAGCCAATTACAGCACCTGCAGCCAGTCACCTGAAACCCCCCCTGCTTCAATCAGACAGTTGGAGGAGTTGGAGCAGAGCGGTTTGGAGGAGTTGGAGCAGGGAGCAGTTTGGAGGAGTTGGAGTTGGAGCAGGGAGCAGTTTGGAGGAGTTGGAGCGGAGCGGTTTGGAGGAGTTGGAGTTGGAGCAGGGAGCAGTTTGGAGGAGTTGGAGCGGAGCGGTTTGGAGGAGTTGGAGTTGGAGCAGGGAGCAGTTTGGAGGAGTTGGAGCGGAGCGGTTTGGCGTTGGAGCAGGGAGCAGTTTGGAGGAGTTGGAGCAGAGCGGTTTGGAGGAGTTGGAGCAGAGCGGTTTGGAGGAGTTGGAGTTGGAGCAGGGAGCAGTTTGGAGGAGTTGGAGCGGAGCGGTTTGGCGTTGGAGCAGGGAGCAGTTTGGAGGAGTTAGAGTTGAAGCAGGGAGCGGTTTGGAGGAGTTGGAGCGGAGCGGTTTGGCGTTGGAGCAGGGCGCAGTTTGGAGGAGTTGGAGCAGCGCAGTTTGGCATTGGAGCAGGGAGAAGTTTGGAGGAGTTGGAACGGAGCGGTTTGGAGGAGTTGGAGTTGGAGCAGGGAGCGGTTTGGAGGCGTTGGAGCAGAGCAGTTTGGAGGAGTTGGAGCAGGGAGCAGTTTGGAGGAGTTGGAGTGGAGCGGTTTGGAGGAATTGGAGCGGAGCGGTTTGGAGGAGTTGGAGTTGGAGCAGGGAGCAGCTTGGAGGAGTTGGAACGGAGCGGTTTGGAGGAATTGGAGCGGAGCGGTTTGGAGGAATTGGAGCGGAGCGGTTTGGAGGAGTTGGAGTTGGAGCAGGGAGCAGTTTGGAGGAGTTGGAGCGGAGCGGTTTGGAGGAATTGGAGCGGAGCGGTTTGGAGGAGTTGGAGTTGGAGCAGGGAGCGGTTTGGAGGCGTTGGAGCAGGGCAGTTTGGAGGAGTTGGAGCAGGGAGCAGTTTGGAGGAGTTGGAGTGGAGCGGTTTGGAGGAATTGGAGCGGAGCGGTTTGGAGGAGTTGGAGTTGGAGCAGGGAGCGGTTTGGAGGAATTGGAGTTGGAGCAGGGAGCGGTTTGGAGGAGTTGGAGCAGGGAGCGGTTTGGAGGAATTGGAGCGGAGCGGTTTGCAGGAGTTGGAGTTGGAGCAGGGAGCGGTTTGGAGGAATTGGAGCGGAGCTGTTTGGAGGAGTTGGAGTTGGAGCAGGGAGCGGTTTGGAGGAATTGGAGCGGAGCGGTTTGCAGGAGTTGGAGCTGGAGCAGGGAGCAGTTTGGAGGAATTGGAGCGGAGCGGTTTGGAGGAGTTGGAGTTGGAGCAGGGAGCAGTTTGGAGGAGTTGGAGTGGAGCGGTTTGGAGGAGTTGGAGCTGGAGCAGGGATCGGTTTGGAGGAGTTAGAGTGGAGCGGTTTGGAGGAGTTGGAGTGGAGCGGTTTGGAGGAGTTGGAGCAGGGAGCAGTTTGGAGGAGTTGGAGTGGAGCGGTTTGGAGGAGTTGGAGCTGGAGCAGGGATCGGTTTGGAGGAGTTGGAGCAGCGCAGTTTGGCGTTGGAGCAGGGAGCAGTTTGGAGGAGTTGGAGCGGAGCGGTTTGGCGTTGGAGCAGGGAGCGGTTTGGAGGAGTTGGAGCAGGGAGCAGGGATCGGTTTGGAGGAGTTAGAGTGCAGCGGTTTGGCGTTGGAGCAGGGAGCAGTTTGGAGGAGTTGGAGTGGAGCGGTTTGGCGTTGGAGCAGGGAGCGGTTTGGAGGAGTTGGAGCGGAGCGGTTTGGCGTTGGAGCAGGGAGCAGTTTGGAGGAGTTGGAGCAGAGCGGTTTGGAGGAGTTGGAGCAGAGCGGTTTGGAGGAGTTGGAGTTGGAGCAGGGAGCAGTTTGGAGGAGTTGGAGCAGGGAGCGGTTTGGAGGCGTTGGAGCAGAGCGGTTTGGAGGCGTTGGAGTTGGAGCAGGGAGCAGTTTGGAGGAGTTGGAGCAGGGAGCGGTTTGGAGGCGTTGGAGCAGAGCGGTTTGGAGGCGTTGGAGTTGGAGCAGGGAGCAGTTTGGAGGAGTTGGAGCGGAGCGGTTTGGAGGAGTTGGAGTTGGAGCAGGGAGCAGTTTGGAGGAGTTGGAGCGGAGCGGTTTGGAGGAGTTGGAGTTGGAGCAGGGAGCAGTTTGGAGGAGTTGGAGCTGGAGCAGGGATCAGTTTGGAGGAGTTGGAGCAGCGCAGTTTGGCGTTGGAGCAGGGAGCAGTTTGGAGGAGTTGGAACGGAGCAGTTTGGAGGAGTTGGAGCAGGGAGCAGTTTGGAGGAATTGGAGTGGAGCAGTTTGGAGGAATTGGAGCAGGGAGCAGTTTGGAGGATTTGGAGCAGAGCGGTTTGCAGGAGTTGGAGTTGGAGCAGGGAGCGGTTTGGAGGCGTTGGAGCAGGGAGCAGTTGGAGGAATTGGAGCGGAGCGGTTTGCAGGAGTTGGAGCAGGGAGCGGTTTGGAGGAATTGGAGCGGAGCGGTTTGTAGAAGTTGGAGTTGGAGCAGGGAGCAGTTTGGAGGCGTTGGAGCAGAGCGGTTTGGAGGAGTTGGAGTTGGAGCAGGGAGTGGTTTGGAGGAATTGGAGCGGAGCGGTTTGGAGGAGTTGGAGCAGGGAGCAGTTTGGAGGAATTGGAGCGGAGCGGTTTGCAGGAGTTGGAGCTGGAGCAGGGAGCGGTTTGGAGGCGTTGGAGCAGGGAGTGGTTTGGAGGAGTTGGAGCGGAGCGGTTTGCAGGAGTTGGAGTTGGAGCAGGGAGCAGTTTGGAGGAATTGGAGCGGAGCGGTTTGGAGGAGTTGGAGTTGGAGCAGGGAGCGGTTTGGAGGCGTTGGAGTTGGAGCAGGGAGTGGTTTGGAGGCGTTGGAGCAGAGCGGTTTGGAGGAATTGGAGTTGGAGCAGGGAGCGGTTTGGAGGCGTAGGAGCAGAGCGGTTTGGAGGTGTTGGAGTGAAGCGGAGCGGTTTGGAGGAGTTGGAGCGGAGCAGAGCAGTTTGGAGGAGTTGGAGTTGGAGCAGGGAGTGGTTTGGAGGTGTTGGAGCAGAGCGGTTTGGAGGCGTTGGAGCAGGGAGCAGTTTGGAGGAATTGGAGCAGAGCGGTTTGGAGGAGTTGGAGTTGGAGCAGGGAGCGGTTTGGAGGAGTTGGAGTTGGAGCAGGGAGCGGTTTGGAGGAGTTGGAGTTGGAGCAGGGAGCGGTTTGGAGGAATTGGAGCGGAGCGGTTTGCAGGAGTTGGAGTTGGAGCAGGGAGCGGTTTGGAGGAATTGGAGCGGAGCGGTTTGGAGGAGTTGGAGTTGGAGCAGGGAGCAGTTTGGAGGAATTGGAGCGGAGCGGTTTGGAGGAGTTGGAGTTGGAGCAGGGAGCGGTTTGGAGGCGTTGGAGTTGGAGCAGGGAGTGGTTTGGAGGCGTTGGAGCAGAGCGGTTTGGAGGCGTTGGAGCAGAGCGGTTTGGAGGAATTGGAGTTGGAGCAGGGAGCGGTTTGGAGGCGTAGGAGCAGAGCGGTTTGGAGGTGTTGGAGTGAAGTGGAGCGGTTTGGAGGAGTTGGAGCGGAGCGGAGCAGTTTGGAGGAGTTGGAGTTGGAGCAGGGAGTGGTTTGGAGGTGTTGGAGCAGAGCGGATTGCAGGCGTTGGAGCAGGGAGCAGTTTGGAGGAATTGGAGCAGAGCGGTTTGGAGGAGTTGGAGTTGGAGCAGGGAGCGGTTTGGAGGAGTTGGAGTTGGAGCAGGGAGCGGTTTGGAGGAGTTGGAGTTGGAGCAGGGAGCGGTTTGGAGGAATTGGAGCGGAGCGGTTTGCAGGAGTTGGAGTTGGAGCAGGGAGCGGTTTGGAGGAATTGGAGCGGAGCGGTTTGCAGGAGTTGGAGTTGGAGCAGGGAGTGGTTTGGAGGAGTTGGAGCAGAGTGGTTTGGAGGAGTTGGAGCTGGAGTAGGGAGCGGTTTGGAGGAGTTGGAGTTGGAGCAGGGAGCAGTTTGGAGGAATTGGAGCGGAGCGGTTTGGAGGAGTTGGAGTTGGAGCAGGGAGCAGTTTGGAGGAATTGGAGCGGAGCGGTTTGGAGGAGTTGGAGCGGAGCGGTTTGGAGGCATTGGAGCGGAGCGGTTTGCAGGAGTTGGAGTTGGAGCAGGGAGCGGTTTGGAGGAATTGGAGCGGAGCGGTTTGGAGGAGTTGGAGTTGGAGCAGGGAGCAGTTTGGAGGAATTGGAGCGGAGCGGTTTGGAGGAGTTGGAGCGGAGCGGTTTGGAGGAATTGGAGCGGAGCGGTTTGCAGGAGTTGGAGCTGGAGCAGGGAGCGGTTTGGAGGCGTTGGAGCAGGGAGTGGTTTGGAGGAGTTGGAGCGGAGCGGTTTGCAGGAGTTGGAGTTGGAGCAGGGAGCAGTTTGGAGGAATTGGAGCGGAGCGGTTTGGAGGAGTTGGAGTTGGAGCAGGGAGCGGTTTGGAGGAATTGGAGCGGAGCGGTTTGGAGGAGTTGGAGTTGGAGCAGGGAGCGGTTTGGAGGAATTGGAGCGGAGCGGTTTGGAGGAGTTGGAGTTGGAGCAGGGAGCGGTTTGGAGGAGTTGGAGTTGGAGCAGGGAGCGGTTTGCAGGAGTTGGAGTTGGAGCAGGGAGTGGTTTGGAGGCGTTGGAGCAGAGCGGTTTGGAGGAGTTGGAGTTGGAGCAGGGAGCGGTTTGGAGGAATTGGAGCGGAGCGGTTTGGAGGAGTTGGAGCGGAGCGGTTTGGAGGAGTTGGAGTTGGAGCAGAGCGGTTTGCAGGAGTTGGAGTTGGAGCAGGGAGCGGTTTGGAGGAATTGGAGCGGAGCGGTTTGGAGGAGTTGGAGTTGGAGCAGGGAGCGGTTTGGAGGAGTTGGAGTTGGAGCAGGGAGCAGTTTGGAGGAATTGGAGCGGAGCGGTTTGCAGGAGTTGGAGTTGGAGCAGGGAGTGGTTTGGAGGCGTTGGAGCAGAGCGGTTTGGAGGAGTTGGAGTTGGAGCAGGGATCGGTTTGGAGGCATTGGAGCAAGGTGCAGTTTGGAGGGAAGCAGAGGAGAGCTTGGCAAAGTGCTGTGATGGGAAAGACCCGAAGTAAAGGGACACCCGGCTTGTACAGAGCAGAGGGACTCTACAGACACAAGGGGTTGGGAGAAACCTTGCCGAAGCAGAGAGAGGGCAGGAAGCCCCACAAGCTGATGTCTGGAGAGGGAAGTAGCCCAGGGGGAGGATCCCTTAGCCAAGTGGTTTGCCACTATCCCTGGGCTGGGCTGGGCCCCTCCCTCTGCACTCCCTTTCTCTGGGATACTAGTGGGACAGTTAATACCCCAGCCCGGGGCAGGAAACGGTGCCCTGAACACCCCCACAAGAAGAGAGTGCGGGACCCATCAGAGCAGTGCTGGCAATTTGCCACATCACGTCCCATCTGTCTGTTGCAGCTAATAAGGTTTGTTTTGTTTTCTCTAAAACCAACATGTGGACTTCGTAACCGGGGGGCAAAATGCTGGGCAGCGATTCCTCCCCATTGCGGGAGGGGGCGAACTCCACGAGCTTCGCTAGGAGGGTCTCCGTGCAGCGCCCAGCAACACAGTTTGGGGGTTGCACCCCGGAGGGGGTGTGCCCTGGAGTGCTGGGCTCTTCCCCGGCTGAAGCCTCCCTCCGCAGAGCTGATCTCAGTGTCTGTCTTTCTGCGGCTGGGGGTGTCCCTACCTGTGTGTGCTGGAGGAGCCTTGATGGCCTGGCTCAGCAGGACGGCGTAAGGGAGCCCAGGCTGGGGGAACAGGTGGGCTCAGTGGTACCCCAGTACATCAGGTGGCACCTGTGGGGGGGACGACAACCCGTCACAGACCCCACTCATCACCTTCTGCAGCTGGACTCGAACCCAAGAGTCCTGGCTCCCAGCCCCCGCTCCCCTCTGCTCCAACCATTCAACAGACCGAGATGGTCCCATCACTCGAGACTCCTATGAGTCCGGTCTAGGTCACTGGCTGCTCCATGTGGGGCTCTGAATCCCACTAGCCCAGCTCCAATCTCCCCCGATCTCCCCAGCGCAGCCAGAACCAGCCAGGGGTCCCAGGTGTCCAGTCCTCCACCAACCAGCCAAGTCCTGTTGGGTGGATCCTGTTGGCAGCTTGTGGCCACTGGCTGAGCTCCTTTAGCCAGTCGTATCACTGAGCAGGGGGGAGAGATCGGCGTCGATCCCGATCCACTCGGGCAGGAAGGCAGCCTCAGGCTTGAAGATCTTGAGGAAGGGAGAGTCTGGGAGCATGTAGTTGGCCAGGTAGATGGTCTCCCCCCCAGCCAGGTAACCAGCCCAGATGCCGAAGGTCCCGATGGTCATGATTGTGTGGTTGCAATGGGCCAAGAGAGCAAAGTCCCTCCCTGGCGACGACTCCTTCCCGTCCCCCGAGAAATACACGTCCCCCTGTGAGGCGTTGATGTTCTCCTGGCACCACTCCATCCCGTTGCTGGTCACCACGAAGACCGGCTCCTGGTACTTGGCCCGGAAGTAGCCCATGGCCTTCTCCAGGTAGGCCTTGTCCGCCACAACCCCCTTCCAGAACTTGGGCATCTCCTGGACGTAGTCCCCCCTCCGGACATGCACGCCCACGTAGGTCACGTTCCGGCGCTGCCCACGCAGCCCGGCCAGGTACCGGTTGGCCTCCTCCTTGACGTGGTTGTGGAAAGAGAATTCCTGGAGGATCTCCTGCCGGAGGTGGTGGTAGAAGGTCCAGGAGCAGGGGTAGCCAGTCAGCCGGACATATTTCCCCTCGATGTGCCTGTACTCCTCCGACATCCAGTCGTGAAGCCCGTAGTCCTTCCACGGGATGTTCTGGACCACGTCACTGGAGAGCACGGGCAGGGTGATGCGGAAGAGCGGCGCCAGCTGCTGGTGCATCTCTGGGAGGATGTAGGCCTGGTGCCCGTTCATCTTGGCCAAGGCATAGAGGGTGGCATATTCCCCCATCTGGTTCCCCAGGCGCCCGGCAGAGTTCACAGTCCACATGCCCCGCTCCATAGGATGGGGCGGGGACCCCTCCATTGCGTTCGGGGAGGGGAGCCTCTGCCTTGCAGTGGGGAACCGGGTGCTTAGGTGGATGAGGAAGGAGAAGGTCATGATGGCCAGCAGGCCGAGGGTCAGCTTGGGGAGCGGCCGGAAGGAGGCCCAGGAGCCCGGGGCAGTCATGGCTCCCAGCGATGATGAGGGAAGGAGATCCCAGCCTGGGGGAAGGGGGTGAATA
This sequence comes from Gopherus flavomarginatus, assembly GCF_025201925.1. Lineage (NCBI taxonomy): Eukaryota > Metazoa > Chordata > Testudines > Testudinidae > Gopherus > Gopherus flavomarginatus. The sequence continues at coordinate 4,073,104 of NC_066634.1, read as the reverse complement.
GAAGGGAAAGGAGGGAGGGGAACAGGGGTGGGAGGAAAGGGGGGGATGGATGGGGGAGTGGTTAGAGGAGAAGGGGGAGAGGCTTTTCCTGGCCCAGTTACCTCTGTTCCCAAAAGGCCTCTGGCTGCCAGCACAGCCCTGCCCCCACGCTCCCCCCCCACCCCATCCCAGCCACAGGGGCAGGTGACCCCAGCTCCAGCAGGACGTGTGTTGTCAGGGGGAGCAGAGCCAGCGCTTGACCCCGGATCGGCCCCTTCAGCCACAATCCAACCCAGAGGCTGGCGAGAACAGTCAGAGCAACAGTGTCCCCGTCCCCCGTCCCCTCAGCCCCGCCTGCTCTGCTGGTGCCCCTCAGGCCTGACCCCCCAGCCCCCCCGCTAAGAGAGAACCCAGGAGTCCTGGCCCCTGTGACGCAGTGACCTGGGAATGTCTGCATGGGGGATGGGAGAGCCGGGGGTGACTTTAGGTGAGGGCCGTATCTGAGCCAGGAAGGGGGTGGGGAGTCGACACCTTTACCCGGGAAGCTGGACAAAGGGACAGAGCCGGCTGGGGCGGTTTTCTGGTTTCAGTTTTGGGCTGGCTGAGAAGACGCAGGGAACCCCAGGTCGGGGGTCTAAGATCCTTGCCCCCCAGGGGGACCTGGCTGAGGGGTCCTGGTTGTACCTACAAGCCCTGCTTGAGACTGTGATCCTGTCGTCTAATAAACCTTCTGTTTACTGGCTAGCAGAGAGTCCCGGTGAACGCAGTAAGTGGGGGTGCAGGGCCCTGACTCCCCCACACTCCGTGACACCTCCCAACCCCCTCTGCTCTAACCACTAGACCCCACTCCCCTCCCAGACCAGGGGGAGAATCCTGGAGTCCTGGCTCCCAACCCCCCCGTGCTCTAACCACTAGACCCCACTCCCCTCCCAGACCAGGGGGAGAATCCTGGAGTCCTGGCTCCCAAACCCCCCTGCTCTAACCACTAGACCCCACTCCCCTTCCAGACCAGGGGGAGAATCCTGGAGTCCTGGCTCCCAAACCCCCCTGCTCTAACCACTAGACCCCACTCCTCTCTCAGAGCCAGGGAGAGAACCCAGGAGTCCTGGTGGGGAAATGGGGGGTCACTGGGGCAGGAGGGGGCTGCTCTGGTCACAGAGTGCACTGACTGCGGGGGGAGGGCACCCCAGCCCCGCTCCCTGCACCCCAGCACCCCCTAGTGCCGGAGGGGGGGATGTCCTGGGTTTATCTAGAATCGCATGGCCCCCGCCCAGAACCTCAGCAGCTGGGGGCTCCCACAGGGTGGGACGGAGCAGGGGGTGGGGAGTATTGACCTGGGAATGTGGAGGGGAGTTTTCCATTGGTGCTGGATGGTGTTGGGATCTCAGGGGGTGACTCCACTTCAGGGACGATATCTGAGCCTGTAAAGTAGAGCCGGGGGGGGGGGGGGGGGGGGGCTGGGGCCAGGTGACAAAGGCTGGAGGAGGGGCTGGGGGGTGGCTGGGGGAGGCAGCGGGAAGGGGTTTCATTTTGGAGCTGGCTGGGGAAACGGGGGGAGTCCCAGAACCGGGGTCTGGGCTCCCCACTCCCAAAGATGGAGCTGAGTGAGGGGTCCTGTTTCCTTTACCCACAAGCTCTGTTTTGGGCTGTGTTCGTGTCGGCTCTTAACCCCTCGCGCTACCGGCCGGCTGAGAGCCCCGGTGAATCGCAGGAAATGGGGGGGGCTGGGCCCGGACTCCCCCACACTCCGTAACACGGGGTATCAGACTGGGGGGGACAGAGAGATGTGGGCTCAGGGGAATGGACGGGTGGGTGCAGTGGAGGGAAGGAGGGTGGAAATGGGGGAGGGGGATGGGCGGGGATGCAGGGAGGGTGGAAATGGAGGGGGAGGGGAAGGGAAATGCGGGAGGGGACGCAGGGAGGGGGGAAATAGAGGCAGAAGAGGTGGAAGGAAGTAGCCCCTGACGGAGGAGTGTGGGGCCAGGAGGGAGGTTTCCAAGCCGAAGGGCAGGACAGGAGTGAAGCCGAGCTGGGCCGGGCCAGGGAGTCTGGGGCCTGGAGGGATCTAGGGGCTGAGCCAGGGTGACGCCCGCTGCCCTCCCCCCGGACCTGTGGCCGAGGTCCCAGCCCTGGATCCGTGGGCCCAGCTGCACCAGGCATCTCACCACCCCCGGACGGATGGTTTGGGGAAGTCGACCCAGGCCAGCGTCAGCACCCCACGTCCTGGTCCCACTGCATTCAGAGCAGAGGGGGCTGGGAGCCAGGACTCCTGGGTTCTCGCCCCAGTTCTGGCAATGAGGTGACTCCCCTTCACACCCGCCGGACGCTGGGCTCCAACCCTCCTCCCCCAGCTCTCGGGGCCCCGTCCCCATCTCTGTTCCCCGGGTCAGGTCACCCGCTGCCGCGCGAGCGAGCTGCTCTGCAGGGGTGACATCCTGCCACAGCTTCCTGAGCCAGCGCCCGGGCTGGAGCTAGATGTGAGGAAGTGTCACCACTGGTAGGGGGGGATGTTACTCACCCCCATTCGCCGGGGGGGTTTCTTGGTGCTTTTCGCAGCCCCGCTCAGTGCAGACAGGGGGTGTCCCGCATCCCAGCAGGGTCCGGGCACCTCCAGGCCCCCCGACATTCAGACCCGGAGCCGCACACGTGGGGACGCCCGGCTGACGCGTTTCCTGACCACGGCTGGGTTCCTCCACCGGCTCCAGCGCGCCGGCTGCAGCCATTGGCCTCTCCGGGCGAGTGGAGCTGGGACGCGTCTGGCTGCAAAGGAGGGACCAAAAGATGCATCAGGATCTCTGGGCTCGCGCCGCTTCACGTCCGGGGTTCTGGCCCCAGGTCCTGCCCCGAGCACCACACTTGTTAGCACACTGGCAGGGCTGGCCCCAGGGGGCGCTGGGCTGTGAGGAGCGGGGAGGGGGGCCAGCAGGGGTCGCTGGGCTGCAGGAACCAGGGAAGGGGGCCAGCAGGGGGCACTGGGCTGTGAGGAGTGGGGCGGGGGGCCAGCAGGGGGCGCTGGGTTGCAGGGACCAGGGCAGGGGGCCAGCCGGGGGCACTGGGCTGCAGGGAGAGGGATGAGGGCAGGAGAGGGTGCTGGGCTGTTGGGGATTGGGCGGGGGGCTGCAGGGGGCACTGGGCTGTGGGGGGAGGGGTGGGAGGCTCAGCGGGGGGCGCTGGGCTGCAGGGAGTGGGGGCGCAGTGGGGGACACAGGCTGTGGGGGGCTTAGTGGGGGCACTGGGCTGAGGGGGGAGGGGCGGGGGCTAAGTGGGGGGTGCTGGGCTGAGAGGGGAGAGGCAGGGGGCGCTGGGCTGCGGGCGGGGAGGGGAGGGAAGGGGATGCAGCGGGGCGCGGGGCTATAGGGACCTGGGTGGGGGTGGGTCCTGACCCCATAAATTGAGCTGCCTGGTTCTCAGCACCCCCCCACCCCGGCTCTGGCTGCCCGCAAAGCGCCATGGCCGGGCGTCAGCCCCACCCCAGGGACCCGGCTCAGGACAGGACCCCACCGCGGGGACCTGGGGCTGGCAGGGGCTGCAGGTCGGGAGTGAGGCGCACCGGAGGGGTGGGGGGGGCTGCAGGTCGGGAGTGTGGAGCACAGGGGGAGTGTGGGGAGGCGGGGGGGGCTGCAGATCGGGAGTGAGGCGCACCCCTCCCTGGGCTGTGTCGATGGGCGCCTATTCGCTGAGATTGGCCGGGCGTTGGCCAGGGCGTGGTCCGGGGGGGTGGGGGTGGAAGGGCCCCCCCCCAGCTCCTGGCCTTCCCCCCCCCCCGTCCCCGCACAGCGCCCCTCACCTCGGATGCTCCTCGCCTCCCCGGCCCCTCCCAGCGCCCCCGGGTTCCGACACTTTCACTTTCGATCCCATCTGAGCAGCTGCGAGCGGCGGGGCCGACGGCGGGTCAGTGCGGGGGGTTGGGGGGCCGAGGCTGCGGTCTTGGGGGGGTCTGAGCCGGGCCCCCCCGCACGATCCCTGGAGAGGTGAGGGGGGTCGGCACAGACCGAGGGGGCGGGGAGGGGGCACAAACAGCGGGGGAGAACAGCCCCCCCAGGGCACGGACAGCGGGGAGCAGCCCCCCAGGGCACGGACAGCGGGGAGCAGCCCCCCCAGGGCAGCGGGGGGCGGAGAGGGGGAGCATCCCCCCAGGGCACAAACAGCGGGGGAGAACAGCCCCCCCAGAGCACAAACAGAGGGGAGCAGCCCCCCCAGGGCAGCGGGGGCCGGAGAGGGGGAGCATCCCCCCCAGGGCAGCGGGGGGCGGAGAGGGGGAGCATCCCCCCCCAGGGCAGCGGGGGGCGGAGGGGGGGCTCTGGGCTGGGTGGTACACGTGGTTCGCGTTCCCAGTAACTATTCTGAGTGTGACAGGGGTGGGGCGCTGGCTCCGATCCTGCCAATTGCTGGCGCTGCCAGCCCAGCCCTGCGGTGCCCCTCACTCCCGACCTGCAGCCCCTGCCAGCTCAGCCCCGCCCCCCCAGCGCTGCTGGTGCCCCTCACTCCCGACCTGCAGCCCCTGCCAGCTCAGCCCCGCCCCCCCAGCGCTGCTGGTGCCCCTCACTCCCGACCTGCAGCCCCTGCCAGCTCAGCCCCGCCCCCCCAGCCCTACTGGTGCCCTTCACTCCTGACCCGCAGCCCCTGCTAGCCCAGCCCTGCTCCCCCCAGCCCTGCGGTGCCCCTCACTCCCGACCCGCAGCCCCTGCCAGCCCAGCCCTGCGGTGCCCCTCACTCCCGACCCGCAGCCCCTGCCAGCTCAGCCCCGCCCCCCCAGCCCTGCTGGTGCCCCTCACTCCTGACCCGCAGCCCCTGCTAGCCCAGCCCTGCTCCCCCGAGCCCTGCTGGTGCCCCTCACTCCCGACCCGCAGCCCCCTACATCCCAGGTCTCACAGCTGCCCTTTCTTGGCCCCCTCAGCTCCCCCGCCGAGTGCCCCCCTCCAGCATGCCGACCGCCCACCCCCCAGTGAGGAGATGACTTGGCGCCATGCGCCCCCCGATACCCCACCCCCACCCGGAGCCTCCGTGGTGAGTGAGGGGGGGGGGGCTGGGTTGAGGCAGACCAGGCGGTACATCAGGGTTGGTTTGGTTGAGGGGACTGAGGGGGCATGGGTATGGCTAGGGGGGGAGATCTTGGCTGGCAGGGGGGCTGGGCTGGCTGGGGGGGATTGGGGCTGGCTGGGGGGGTTGGGGAATGTCGGAGGGGCCTGGCTGGGGGTGATCTGAGCTTGTAGGGAAGGGTCTGGGGGGGCTGGGCTGCCTGGAGGAGGGGCTGGGGTGATGGGTGGCAGGGAAGGGCCTGGTTGGGGGGTTGGGGCTGGCTGGCTGGGGGGATTGGGGGGGCTGGCTGGGGGGGATCTGAGCTTGCAGGGAAGGGGCTGGGGGGGCTGGGCTGCCTGGAGAAGGGGCTGGGGTGATGGGCTGGCAGGGAAAGGCCTGGGCGGGGGATTGGGGCTGGCTGGCTGGGAGGATTGGGGGGGCTGGCTGGGGGGGATCTGAGCTTGCAGGGAAGGGCCTAGGGGGGCTGGGCTGGCTGGGAGGGGGGCCTGGGGGGCTGGGCTGGCTGGGGAGATTGGGGAATGTGGAGGGGAGGGGACTGGCTGGAAGGGATCTGAGCTTGCAGGGAAGGGCCACGGGGGTCCTTGACTCACATCTGCCCCCTCCCAGGTCCCCCTCTTGCTGCTGCTGGTCCTGGTCTCCCCGGGCCACGGCTGCATCTTCTCGTTCCACCCGCTGAGCACAACCTTCTCCATGGCCATCGACGAGCTGGTGAGCGGTGCCCCCGTTGGGCCCCCAGGGGCCCCCCATCACCCTCCCGGCACAGCCCCACCCCCAACTGATCCCCCCGTCTCCCCCTCTCCTTCAGACCCAGCATCTCCTCCACGATTACCCCGTCTCGATGCCGTCGAACCTGGAACCGGTGAGAGAAGGGGGGATCCCCCTGATATCCAGAGCCCCCCTCCCCATAAGCCAAGGCTTCTCCCCCCATGGTCCCTCTGACCTTCCCCCCCCGTTTCTCCCCCAGGACACCTGGTGCGCTGAGCTGTGGAGGATCCATTTCCTGGCGGCGGAGCTGGGGCACATGGGGGGCGTCGCGGGCCCGGCCCTGCAGCCCCTCGTGGCCACTGTGACCAAGCAGGTCCAGTTCGTCCAGGAGTGCGGCATTACCGTAAGCGCTGGGGCGGGGCTGTCTCTTCTAGGGGGCACCGGCTCCCACCCGGCCCCGGGGCAGGGACTGGCTGGCTTAGGGGGGCGGGGAATGGGGCACGGGGGCCTGTCCCCTCCAGAGGGCACCGGCTCCCATGCAGCCCCAGGGCAAGGACTGGCTGACTCAGGGGGGTGAGGAATGGGGCAGGGGCCTGTCCTTTCTAGGTGTGTGGTGGGGAGGGGGATAGCACAGAGGGGTCAGGTTCCAGTGGCTCTCCCCCCATGCGGTGACACTTGACCCCCCACCTCTGCCCCCCAGGATCCGATGGGCTGCGTGGGGTGGGAACGCACCAACGTGTCATGGATGCTGAGTGCCCTGAACGGCCACCTGGCGGCGCTGAGGAGCAAAATCCTACGTCAGGCGGGGCCAATCGACTTCAGTAACTGCACCCCCGTCCGCTGCCAGCCAGGTACCCCCCTGAGACCCCCCGATCCCCGTCCGCTGCCAGCCAGGTACCCCCCTGAGACCCCCCCGATCCCCATCCGCTGCCAGCCAGGTACCCCCCTGAGACCCCCCGATCCCCGTCCGCTGCCAGCCAGGTACCCCCCTGAGACCCCCCTGACCCCCGTCCGCTGCCAGCCAGGTACCCCCCTGAGACCCCCCGATCCCCGTCCGCTGCCAGCCAGGTACCCCCCTGAGACCCCCCCGATCCCCATCCGCTGCCAGCCAGGTACCCCCCTGAGACCCCCCGATCCCCGTCCGCTGCCAGCCAGGTACCCCCCTGAGACCCCCCTGACCCCCGTCCGCTGCCAGCCAGGTACCCCCCTGAGACCCCCCTGACCCCCGTCCGCTGCCAGCCAGGTACCCCCCTGAGACCCCCCGATCCCTGTCCGCTGCCAGCCAGGTACCCCCCTGAGACCCCCCCCGATCCCCGTCCGCTGCCAGCCAGGTACCCCCCTGAGACCCCCCTGACCCCCATCCGCTGCCAGCCAGGTACCCCCCTGAGACCCCCCGATCCCTGTCCGCTGCCAGCCAGGTACCCCCCTGAGACCCCCCGATCCCCGTCCGCTGCCAGCCAGGTACCCCCCTGAGACCCCCCCGATCCCCATCCGCTGCCAGCCAGGTACCCCCCTGAGACCCCCCGATCCCCGTCCGCTGCCAGCCAGGTACCCCCCTGAGACCCCCCTGACCCCCGTCCGCTGCCAGCCAGGTACCCCCCTGAGACCCCCCGATCCCCGTCCGCTGCCAGCCAGGTACCCCCCTGAGACCCCCCTGACCCCCGTCCGCTGCCAGCCAGGTACCCCCCTGAGACCCCCCGATCCCCGTCCGCTGCCAGCCAGGTACCCCCCTGAGACTCCCCGATCCCTGTCCGCTGCCAGCCAGGTACCCCCCTGAGACCCCCCGATCCCTGTCCGCTGCCAGCCAGGTACCCCCCTGAGACCCCCCGATCCCTGTCCGCTGCCAGCCAGGTACCCCCCTGAGACCCCCCGATCCCCGTCCGCTGCCAGCCAGGTACCCCCCTGAGACCCCCCTGACCCCAATCCGCTGCCAGCCAGGTACCCCCCTGAGACTCCCCGATCCCCGTCCGCTGCCAGCCAGGTACCCCCCTGAGACCCCCCTGACCCCCGTCCGCTGCCAGCCAGGTACCCCCCTGAGACCCCCCGATCCCCGTCCGCTGCCAGCCAGGTACCCCCCTGAGACTCCCCGATCCCTGTCCGCTGCCAGCCAGGTACCCCCCTGAGACCCCCCAATCCCCGTCCGCTGCCAGCCAGGTACCCCCCTGAGACCCCCCGATCCCTGTCCGCTGCCAGCCAGGTACCCCCCTGAGACCCCCCTGACCCCCATCCGCTGCCAGCCAGGTACCCCCCTGAGACCCCCCGATCCCTGTCCGCTGCCAGCCAGGTACCCCCCTGAGACCCCCCGATCCCCGTCCGCTGCCAGCCAGGTACCCCCCTGAGACCCCCCCGATCCCCGTCCGCTGCCAGCCAGGTACCCCCCTGAGACCCCCCGATCCCCGTCCGCTGCCAGCCAGGTACCCCCCTGAGACCCCCCTGACCCCCGTCCGCTGCCAGCCAGGTACCCCCCTGAGACCCCCCGATCCCCGTCCGCTGCCAGCCAGGTACCCCCCTGAGACCCCCCTGACCCCCGTCCGCTGCCAGCCAGGTACCCCCCTGAGACCCCCCGATCCCCGTCCGCTGCCAGCCAGGTACCCCCCTGAGACTCCCCGATCCCTGTCCGCTGCCAGCCAGGTACCCCCCTGAGACCCCCCGATCCCTGTCCGCTGCCAGCCAGGTACCCCCCTGAGACCCCCCGATCCCTGTCCGCTGCCAGCCAGGTACCCCCCTGAGACCCCCCGATCCCTGTCCGCTGCCAGCCAGGTACCCCCCTGAGACCCCCCGATCCCCGTCCGCTGCCAGCCAGGTACCCCCCTGAGACCCCCCTGACCCCAATCCGCTGCCAGCCAGGTACCCCCCTGAGACTCCCCGATCCCCGTCCGCTGCCAGCCAGGTACCCCCCTGAGACCCCCCTGACCCCCGTCCGCTGCCAGCCAGGTACCCCCCTGAGACCCCCCGATCCCTGTCCGCTGCCAGCCAGGTACCCCCCTGAGACCCCCCGATCCCTGTCCGCTGCCAGCCAGGTACCCCCCTGAGACCCCCCGATCCCCGTCCGCTGCCAGCCAGGTACCCCCCTGAGACCCCCCGATCCCTGTCCGCTGCCAGCCAGGTACCCCCCTGAGACCCCCCGATCCCCGTCCGCTGCCAGCCAGGTACCCCCCTGAGACCCCCCGATCCCCGTCCGCTGCCAGCCAGGTACCCCCCTGAGACGCCCCCGACCCCCGTCCGCTGCCAGCCAGGTACCCCCCTGAGACCCCCCTGACCCCATCTGCTGCCAGCCAGGTACCCCCCTGAGACCCCCCTGACCCCATCTGCTGCCAGCCAGGTACCCCCCTGAGACCCCCCTGACCCCATCTGCTGCCAGCCAGGTACCACCCTGAGACCCCTCGATCCCCGTCCACTGCCAGCCAGGTACCCCCCTGAGACCCCCCTGACCCCCATCCGCTGCCAGCCAGGTACCCCCCTGAGACCCCCCGATCCCCGTCCGCTGCCAGCCAGGTACCCCCCGAGACCCCCCCGATCCCCGTCCGCTGCCAGCCAGATACCCCCCTGAGACCCCCCGATCCCCGTCCGCTGCCAGCCAGGTACCCCCCTGAGACCCCCCGATCCCCGTCCGCTGCCAGCCAGGTACCCCCCTGAGACCCCCCTGACCCCTGTCCGCTGCCAGCCAGGTACCCCCCTGAGACCCCCCTGACCCCTGTCCGCTGCCAGCCAGGTACCCCCCTGAGGCCCCCCGACCCCCATCCACTGCCAGCCAGGTACCCCCCCAAACCATCCCTGGGTCTCCTCCAGTCCCCCCGTCCACTGCCAGCCAGGTACCCCCCTGAGACCCCCCGATCCCCGTCCGCTGCCAGCCAGGTACCCCCCTGAGACCCCCCTGACCCCCATCCGCTGCCAGCCAGGTACCCCCCAAACCATCCCTGGTTCTCCTCCAGTCCCCCCGTCCACTGCCAGCCAGGTACCACCCCGAGAACCCCCAAGCCCCATCCACTGACAGCCAGGTACCCCCCGAGACCCCCCAGTCCCCCTGTCTGCTGCCAGCCAGGTTCCCCCCCTGAGACCCTCCGACCCCTGTCTGCTGCCAGCCAGGTACCCCCCCCCGAGAACCCCGCAACCCCTGTCCGCTGCCAGCCAGGTACCCCCCTGAGACACCCCTGACCCCTGTTCACTGCCAGTCAGATGTTCCCCTGGCCCCCGTCTGCTGCCAGCCAGGTGCCCCCCAAAACCCTCCCTGGGACTCCCCCAGTACCCCCATCTGCTGCCAGCCAGGTATCCCCCCGAACCCCATCCAGTGCCAGCCAGGTACCCCCCCAAACCCTCCCTGGGACTCCCCCAGTCCCCCTGTCCACTGCCAGCCAGGTACCCCCCTGAGAACCCTTAACCCCTGTTCCCTGCCAGCCATGTTCCCCCCCAAGAACCCCCGACCCCCATCCACTGGCAACCGGGTACCCCCCTGAGACCCCCCCCAACCCCTGTCTGCTGCCAGCCAGGTACCCCCCGTAACCACCCTGACCCCCATCTGCTGCCAGTTAGTTACTCCCCAGGACCCCCCTTGAGACCTGGTTCCCCCAATCCCCATCTGGTGCCAGCCAGGCACACCCCCCCCAAATGTACCCTGAGACCCGGTCTCCCCTACCCCCATCCGCTGGCAGACAGGTACCCCCCTGAATGCACCCGGAGACACTCCTCCCCGGTCCCCCTGACCCCTAGGTACCCCCCCCAGCTCTCCTGGCCCACCCCCCTGACCCCTCCTGCTCCCTCAGCCACTGTACCCACAGCTGTTGCCAGCCAGGTACCCACTGGTGGCCCCTGGCTCCCCCGCCTCCCCCCCAGCACCCTGGCAACCCCCTACTGACCCCCCCCCAGCTCCCCAGCAACTGGCCCCGCATCCACTGCTAGCCATGTACAGCCACCCCGCCCCGGACCTGTATTCGCTGCCAAACTGGCACCTCCTCCATCCCCTCCTTCCCTCATCCCCTTCACTGCTCTCAACCCGATACCCCGCTCCACCCTGCCCCCCAACACAGCCCCCCTCCCCGGCCCCCCGGCGGGGAATCGCTCCTCCCCTCTCTCTCCATGTTCTCCGTGTCCCCCTAGCAGCCCCGGCTCTGTCGCCTGCTCCGCTCGGGCTCCCGCAACCCGGCTTCTCCAGCCAGAAGCAGGTGGGAACCCAGGCGTCCGGGGCCGGCTCCTTGCACCAGAACCACCTGCCGGTGCTGATCCTCCTGGTGCCCATCCTGGTGTCTCTGGCCTTCGTGTGGCAGCGTCAGAGGAGGCTCCGTGGCCAGGTAGGGGGCGAAGGGACGGGGCTCCTGGCCGGTGGGAGGGAGGGAGGGCAGATCCCAGGACTCCTGCAGCTGCTTCTTCCCTCTCTCCCCCCAGGGGACCCAGGAGTCCGAGTGGTCGGACACCTGAACGAGCGGGGTGCAGGAGCTGATAGGAAAGAGATGGCTCAGGTATAACCCCCCCTCCCCCCAACACGTGGGGTGCAGGCTCTTTTCTGGGGGACAGTCTTGGGAAGGGGAGTGGTGTCTAGTGGTTGGGGGGGGGGCAGGGAGCCAGGACTCCTGGGTTCTCTTCCCGGCTTGCGGAGGGGGCTGGGGTCTAATGGGTTAGAGCGGGGTTGGGCCGGGAGCCAGGACTCCTGGGTTCTCTCCTCGGCTCTGGGAGGGAAGTGGGTTCTAGTGGTTAGAGTGGGGGTGGGAGGGAGCTAGGACTCCCGGGTTCTCTTCTCAGCCAAAGGAGTGGTATCTAGTGGTTAGAGCAGGGGGGGGCAGGGAACCAGGACTCCTGGGTTCTCTCCCCAGCTCTGGAAGGGGAGTGGGGTCTAGGGGGTTAGAGCGGGGGTGGGCCGGGAGCTAGGACTCCTGGGTTCTCTCCCCAGCTCTGGAAGGGGAGTGGGGTCTAGTGGGTTAGAGTGGGGGTGGGCCGGGAGCCAGGACTCCTGGGTTCCATTTCTTTCTACTCCCTCCCCTTTTCCCTGTCTCCTCCCAGGACCCCCGGAGCCACGGTCGGTCCCGCTGCTCCGGACTCTGCGACAGGGGCAGCCAGCGCAGGTGGAGGCTGGGGCTGCCGGAACCGGATGCTGCTTTCCACGCGCCGCTCCCGCGAGCCAAGCGGAGGGTGGAATCGGACTGCAGAGCTGAGCCCTGAGGCTGGCCCCCCATGGGCCGTGGGGCTGGCGTCTGCCCCCAGGAGGTGCTGTGCAGTGCCGACCCTTCCCCATGGCTCCCGCTGTCTGGACCTCGTAGCTGCAGCGCCGGGGAAGCCGGAGATGGATTTTTCCTCGGGGGGTGTTTTGGGGGGACCAGGGTCTGCGAGGACAGACGACCCAGCAGGAAGAAGCAAACGACTCCCCCCCCCACCCGCCGCACATCCCCCAGCGGGCCCGAAATGTAACTGGAAACCAATGGATTTGCCTTCGTGCCAGCGCGGGGGGCTGGTTATTTGAGGACCCTTTGCCCCGGTGGGACCTGGATGCCTGAGTTCCTACCCCGACACCTGGTGCGGGGCACTGTGGCCAAGTGGGAATTATTCGTAATATTTTGTATGAAGACGGTGTCTGCCTCAGTTTCCCCATGTGCTGCGTGGTCGAGTGGGAGGGGGTGCAAGAGTCTGTTTGCTCGCTGCACAGACCCAACTGTGACCCATGAGACCCCCCCCCACTCCATGCTCAGGAAGGGGCCCAGAAGACAACGGCCCTGCCCACTGTCGCTGCGCCCAGACCCCCATCAACCCCCCTGCGCTCCCCACACTGGCCAAGTCAGTCTCAAGCCTGAAGCTGGGGGGGGCCTGGCTCCCTCGGGGGGGGGTCTGTCTGCCCCCAGGGCCCATCCTGGGGCACTCACTGTGGGGCAACCTGGCCTGACCCAGGGGAGGGGGCTGCAGGCCCTGAGGGTGGGTCCCAGGGGGCAGGAAGCTGAGGGTCTCACCCCACTGAGAGAGCAGCCCCGAGGGGCCTGTGGGTCCCAGCCAGCCTCTCGGGGGTTATACAGGGACCCCTCCCCCGTCCCTGGGACGAGTCCCATCGATTGGGGGTGGGGGGCTGTTCACCATCCTTTGGCGTTTGCTGCCCCTCGTGGCGGATGTGGCTAGTGCACCTCTGAGCCAGGCTGGGGTCCTATGGGGGATCCCTCCCCTGTACCCTGGGTCTGATCACGAGCTGGTTTATGGGTCTGGGGGTTCTTACACTCCACAAGCAGGGTGGCTCCCATGCCCCCTGAAATTTCTCCTGGCCGAGTTCACACTGTCCCACTGTGTGTGTGTGTGTGTGTGGAGGGGGGAGCCAGGACTCCTGGGTTCTCCACCTGGGCCTGGGAGGGGAGTGGAGACTGGTGGTTACAGCCAGCAGAGCTCTGCCTCCCAAATCCTCATACCCCCCCAATCCCATGACTGACCCTCCCTTCCCTGCAGCCACCTCCCCATCACCCCGCCCCTCCCCCATAATCCTGTTCTCCCCCCCCCCATCCTCCCAAGTCCCTTGATTAAACCCAGTCGTGAGGGGGGGGGCACCGTCTGGCTCTCCCAGCCCCCCCCTTCATTCCCTCCCCCTCCCTTTAATCCCCCGCTGCAAGTTCTTCCCTGGCTGCTTGACGTCGCTGGGTGACGGGGCCACTAAGCTGCTGGGGGGGTGGGGGACAGGGGGAGCCATACACCCACCCCACCCCCTGGCCTCTGCTGGCACCAGTTCCCCCAGCGCCTCCGGACCAGACGGGCACTGGCCCCGGGTAAGGCCTGTCCAGGGGGCTGGAGGGATAGCTGGGGAGGGGCATGGGGGGGGCAGCAGGGCGCATCCTGCCAAAACCCACACACAGCTGTATAGGGGGTGCTGCTAGATCCCTTCCACTCCAGCAAGGCGTGTCTGAGGGCCCAGAGCCAGGACTCCTGGGTTCTCTCCCCGGCTTTTGGAGGGGGGTGGGGTCTAGTGGTTAGAGCCAGGGGAAGCTGGGAGCCAGGACTCCTGGGTTCTTTCCCTGGCTCGGGGAGGTGGAGCTAGTGGTTAGAGCAGGAGGCTGGGAGCCAGGACTCCTGGGTTCTTTCCTTGGCTCTGGGAGGGGAGTGGGGGCTAGTGGTTAGAGCAGGAGGCTGGGAGCCAGGACTCCTGGGTTCTTTCCTTGGCTCTGGGAGGGGAGTGGGGGCTAGTGGTTAGAGCAGGAGGCTGGGAGCCAGGACTCTTGGGTTCTTTCCCTGGCTCTGGGAGGGGAGTGGGGGCTAGTGGTTAGAGCAGGGCAGCTAGGCACCAAGACTCTTGGGTTCTCTTCCTGGCTCTGGGAGGGGAGGGGAGTCTAGTGGTTAGAGCCGGGAGCCAGGACTCCTGGGTTCTATCCCATGCACGTGGGGCAGGTCTCTCCCCATCCAGCAGGGGGCAGCCATGCCCGCAAGGGGAACTCCTACCTAAAGCAACATCTGGGGTGTTCCCCTCCAGGGGGTGCCGGCTCCCACTCGCCCCCAGCACATTCCAGCTCTGCTCAGATCTATTTTTACTTGTGTCCGTGGTCTCCTGCCCCCGTGGTCGGTCACCCACCCAGGGGGGATTATGTTCCTGCTGCCTCCTCTACCGTTATTTTATTGTGAAGATGATTTAATGCCACGCGAAAGAAATTGAAAAATCCTCCATGTTAATATGGATTAACGGGGTGGAGGGGGGCACCCAGCTGCTGTCCAGACCAGACCGAAACTTAACGCTCGGAGGGAAAAGTTCTGTGCACAATAACCCCAGTAATTCCTGCCGTGACCCTCAGAGGCCTCGGACTCCTGGGTTCTCTCCCCGGCTCCGTGAGGGGAGTGGGGTCTCATGAGCGGGGTGGGGGGGAGCCCGGACGCCTGGGTTCTATCTTTGACTTTGTCCTAGACTCCCTGTAATCTCTCTGGGACTCCGTTTTCCTATCTGTATAATGGGCAAAATAACCTTCCGTGGTGGCTGTGGCATGGACGCTGTTCGGCACGGGGCTGTCCGTGCCATGCCTGGCGTGATTGCCTGGGCCCCGATTGCCTGGGTGAGGAGGAAGCAGTAGAGGGGCTTGGAGGCACGGAGGTGTATTGCTGCTGCAGTCCAGGAGGGGGCCCCCCAGAGCCAGCCAGTCCCTGCCCTGGGGCCGGGTGGGAGGCGGCGCCCCCAAGAAGGGACAGGCCCCATCTCCTGTCCTGAGGGCTCAACTCCTGATGACTCCGGCATGAGAAGCCGGGATTCAGAAAAGAAACAGATTGTGAAGTCATGACCCTATTATAGGACCCAGGCCAGGAACCCAGGTGTCCAGGTGAACCCCACCCCCTGAGAAATTACATCAGCCAGCACTTCCTGTCCTAAACACTCATGTGGCTGGCCTGCAACCCATCCATGCCTCAGCCCAGAGGGGCCATGTCTCAGCGCCAGGCGAGGGGTCCCTGAGTAGCCCCAGATGACAGGATTAAGGGATTCTGAGGGATACAGGACACATGGGGTGGGGGCTGGGAGCCTGGACTCCTGGGTTCTCTTCCCAGCTCTGGGAGGGGAGTGGGGTCTAGTGGTTAGAGCAAGAGGGGGCTGGGAGCCAGGACTCCTGGGTTCTCTTCTGAGCTCTGGAAGGGGAGTGGGGTCTAGTGGTTAGAGCAGGGGGGGCTGGGAGTCAGCACTCCTGGGTTCTCTCCCTGGCTCTGTGAGGGGAGTGGGGTCTAGTGGTTAGAACGGGGGGGGGGGGGTTGGGAGCCAGGACTCCTGGGTTCTCTCCCCAGCTCAGCGTTTGCTCTCTCCTCACCCGCAGACCAGGCCTGGGGTGTCTCCTTCCGTCCCCCCACCCACACCCCAGTGATGACCAACCAGGTGGAGTTGGCCATGGGGGATGGGCCCCACCTGAGCCTGGACCCCCTGCCCAAGCCCTGCCTGGCGAAGCGCTGCGGCTGGCTCACCCGCAACCTGCTGCTAACGCTCACCATCCTGGGTAGGTGGGAGCCCCGGGGGCACTGGGCTGCGGGGGGCAGGGCGGGGGGGTCAGCAGGGGGCGCTGGGCTGCGGAGGACCCATAGGGGGCGCTGGGCTGCAGGGAGTGGGGTGGAGAGGTCAGCAGGGGGTGCTGGGCTGCAGGGAGTGGGGCGGGGGGGTTAGCAGGGGGCGCTGGGCTGCGGAGGGCCCATAGGGGGCGCTGGGCTGCAGGGAGTGGGGTGGAGGGGTCAGCAGGGGGTGCTGGGCTGCGGGGGGCAGGGCAGGGCCTATAGGGGGCGCTGGACTGTGGGGAGTGGGGCGGGGGGGTCAACAGGGGGCGCTGGGCTGCAGGGAGTGGGGCGGGGGGTCAGCAGGGGGCGCTGGGCTGCAGGGGGCCCGTAGGGGGGCTCTGGGCTGCAGGGAGCGGGGCGGGGGGTCAGCAGGGGGCGCTGGGCTGCAGAGAGTGGGATGGGGCAGGAGGGGGCTTTGGGGTGCAGGGGGTGGGATGGGGTCAGCAGGGAGCACTAGGGTGCAGGGGGTGGGATGGGGCAGGAGGGGGCTCTGGGGAGGAGAGTGCAAAGAAGGAAGCCCAGGGGCTGGGGGGCAGGGGCAGAAAGTGGGGAAGGGGACTTCCTCATTCCCCTCCCCCCATTCTTCCCCCACATCTCTCCACCCCCCCACCCCCCTTCTCTATCATTACACACAAACACGTGATCGATGGGAGGGGAAGCAGATGTGACCCCCCCTCCCTTTCCAGCTGCACCCCCCGATCCCGGCACAGGGCAGCTTGTGATTAACGCATCGTGTCGTTTACGTCACTCCCCGGGGAGGAAGAATATTAAACATGGGCTAATCCCCCCCCCGGCGGCTGTTGGCTTGACCCCCCCACCCATGAGGCCACTTTCCCCCCTCCAAAGTGGGCGGGTTGACATAGGGGATCATGATAAACCCCAATGCGGCACTAGGGGGCGCTCTCCCCAGAGAGGGGTCCCCATGTGCCCCACCCTAGAGCCAGCTGCATCCCAGTGCTGGGCGAGAGGTCCCCAGATACCCAGCCCCCATGCCCCACCCCAGAGCCAGCTGCATCCCAGCGCTGGGTGAGGGGTCCCTGGATGCCCAGCCCCTGTGCCCCACCCCAGAGCCAGCCACATCCCTGTGCTGGATGAGGGGTCCCCGTATACCCAGCCCCCGCGCCCCACCCTAGAGGCAGCCACACCTCAGTGCTGGAGGGGACCCTGTTGGGGGTCGTGCTGAGGTTCTGTCCTCTCGCCTCTAGGGGTGATTCTGGGCACTGTGTTTGGGGGCCTCCTGCGGCTGCTCCCCCCGCTGGACGAAGACCTGCTGGTGCTTATCTCCTTCCCTGGAGACATCCTCATGCGGATGCTGAAAATGCTCATCTTGCCCCTGGTCATTTCCAGCCTCATCTCAGGTGAGGGAGGGGGGCGGGTGGAGCCAGAACCACCCACCGCTACTTGAAGTGACTCCCATTCCCTCCCCCCAGGGATTCGAACTCATGGCCCTCGGGAGCAGCACCGGGCTGTGGTACCTAGTCTAGCCACCAGGGGGAGAGGGGTTGGATTGACCACCCACAGGGTGCTGTGCTGCATGGAGCAGGGCGAGGGACTCACTATGGGGCACTGTCCCTGTATACCCAGCCCTCACGCCCCACCCCAGAGCCAGCCGCATCCCAGCACTGGGTGAGGGGTCCCCGTATAACCAGCCCCTACCCCAGAGCCAGTCTCACGCCAGTGCCGGGTGAGGGGTCCCCTTATACCCAGCCCCTGCACCCCACCCCAGAGCCAGCCACATCCCAGCACTGGGTGAGGGGTCCCCATATACCCAGCCCCCGCACACCACCCCACAGCCAGCTACATCCCCGTGCCAGGCAAGCGGGTCCCCATATGCACAACCCCTGTGCCCCCCCCGCAAGTCAGCTGCTTCCCAGAGCCAGGCAAAGGATCCCCATATACCAAGCCCCCAGGCCCCGACCCCAGACTCAGCTGCATCCCAGTGCCGGGCAAGGGGTCCCCATATACCCAGCCCCTGCGCCTCCACCCCAGAGCCAGCCTCATCCCGAGCCAGCCGCACCCCAGCACCACTTGAGGGATCCTCGTATAACTGGGCCCCACCCCAGAGCCAGCGGCACCCCAGCGCCAGGTGAGGGGTCCCTGTATACCCGGCCCCTGTGCCCCCACCCCAGAGCCAGCCGCACGACAGCACTGGGCGAGGGGTCCCCATATACCCATCCCCAGAGTCAGCCACACCCCAGCGCCGCGCGAGGGGTACCCATATACCCGGGCCCCACCCCAGAGCCAGCCGCAGCCCAGAGCCAGGCGAGGGGTCCCCGTCCCCCCCCACAGCCAGCCGCACCCCAGCACCGCGTGAGGGGTCCCCGTATACCTGGGCCCTACCCCAGAGCCAGCCACATCCCAGCGCTGGGCAAGGGGTCCTCGTATACCCATCCCCTCCCCCCACCCCAGAGCCAGCTGAATCTCAGCACCGGGCTAGGGGTCCCCATATACCCGCAACCCCCTCCCCGAGCCAGCCACAGCCCAGCACTGGGCAAGGGGTCCCCAAGTAGCTTTCGCTCTGTTCCTGGGCAGGGCTGGCAGGGCTGGATGCCAAGTCGAGTGGGCACATGGGCACCCGTGCCATGGTGTATTACATGTCCACCACGGTGCTGGCCGCCGTGCTGGGCGTGATCCTGGTGCAGTCCATCCACCCGGGCGACCCCAAACTGAAGACGGTAACGGGCACGGCGGAGATGGGCGAGGAGGTTTCCAGCCTGGACGCCTTCCTGGATCTGATCCGGAACCTCTTCCCCGAGAACCTGGTGCAGGCCTGTT
Organism: Gopherus flavomarginatus; assembly: GCF_025201925.1. Classification (NCBI taxonomy): domain Eukaryota; kingdom Metazoa; phylum Chordata; order Testudines; family Testudinidae; genus Gopherus; species Gopherus flavomarginatus. The sequence goes on along the minus strand of NC_066634.1, from coordinate 4,054,639 downwards.
TCCAGCAGGTAGGGGGCGCTGGGCTGCAGGGTGTGGGGCTGGGGGGCTCGGCGGGGGGCACTCACCCCGGCAGTCAGTGCCCCAGGGCAGTGCTAGGGGGCGCTGGGCTGCAGGGTGTGGGGCTGCAGGGCTCGTCAGAGAACGCTTGCCCCAGCAGTCAGTGCCCCTAGGGGGCGCTGGGCTGCAGAGTGTGGGGCTGGGGGGCTCGGCGGAGAGCGCTCTCCCCAGGCAGTCAGTGCCCCAGGGCAGCACTAGGGGGCGCTGGGCTGCAAGGTGTGGGGCTAGGGGGCTCGGTGAGGGGCACTAACCCCAGCAGGCAGTGCCCCAGGGTGGCACTAGGGGGCGCTGGGCTGCAGGGTGTGGGGCTGGGGGCTCAGCGGGGGGTGCTCGCCCCAGCAGGCAGTGCCCCAGGGTGGCACTAGGGGGCGCTGGGCTGCAGAGTGTGGGGCTGGGGGCTCGGCGGGGGGCGCTCGCCCCAGGCAGTGCCCCAGGGTGGCACTAGGGGGCGCTGGACTTAAGGGTGTGGGGCTGGGGACTCGGTGGGGGGCGGTCACCCCAGGCAGCGCCCCAGGGTGGCACTAGGGGGCGCTGGGCTGCAGGGTGTGGGGCTGGGGGCTCGGTGGGGGGCGCTCACCCCAGGCAGCGCCCCAGGGTGGCACTAGGGGGCGCTGGGCTGCAGGGTGTGGGGCTGGGGGCTCGGTGGGGGGCGCTCGCCCCAGGCAGTCCAGATTGAGCCTGATCCCCCTGCCCAGGTCCAGACGGTGTCCCAGAAGGTGCCGGTCCCGCCCCAAGTGGTGCGGCAGGAGAACGTCACCCGGCTCCTCCCGGGGAACCTGTCCCTGCTCAACGCCACCGTCACGGAGATCAGCCTGGGGCCCAGCACCCTCACCCAGAAACGGCTGGAGTTCAAGGCGGGCATGAACGTGCTGGGTAAGTCCCCGGCGGGCCACTGCTGCAGGGAAGCTCACAGCAACCGGAGTGCCCATCTGAGGGCACTGCTGGGGGGAAGCTCGCAGCATTGGGGCACTGCTGTGGGGAAGCTCGCTGCAACTGGAGTGCCCATCTGACGGCACTGCTGGGGGGAAGCTCACAGCATTGGGACACTGCTGAGGGGAAGCTCGCAGCATTGGGACACTGCTGGGGGGAAGCTTGCAGTGTTGGGACAGTGCTGGGGAAGCTCGCTGCGCTGGGGCACTGCTGGGGGAAGCTCGCTGCACTAGGGCACTGCTGGGGGAAGCTCGCTGCGCTGGGGCAATGCTGGGGGAAGCTCGCAGCGTTGGGACAGTGCTGGAGGAAGCTCGCTGCGCTGGGGCACTGCTGGGGGAAGCTCGCAGTGTTGGGACAGTGCTGGGGGAAGCTTGCAGCGCTGGGGCACTGCTGGGGGAAGCTCGCAGCGTTGGGACAGTGCCGGGGGAAGCTCGCTGCGCTGGGGCACTGCTGGGGGAAGCTCGCAGCGTTGGGACAGTGCCAGGGGAAGCTCGCTGCGCTGGGGCGCTGCCGGGGGAAGCTCGCTGCTCTGGGGCATTGCTGCGGGAAGCTCGCTGCGCTGGGGTACTGCTGGAGGAAGCTTGCAGCGCTGGGCACTGCTGCAGGGAAGCTCGCAGCGTTGGGACAGTGCTGGGGGAAGCTCACTGTGCCGGGGCACTGCTGGGGGATGCTCACAGCGCTGGGGCACTGCTGGGGGGAAGCTCGCAGTGTTGGGACAGTGCTGGGGGATGCTCACAGCACTGGGGCACTGCTGGGGGGAAGCTCGCAGTGTTGGGACAGTGCTGGGGGAAGCTCACTGCGCTGGGGCACTGCTGGGGGAAGCTCGCTGCACTAGGGCACTGCTGGGGGAAGCTCGCAGCGTTGGGACAGTGCCAGGGGAAGCTCGCTGCGCTGGGGCACTGCTGGGGGAAGCTCGCAGCGTTGGGACAGTGCTGGAGGAAGCTCGCTGCGCTGGGGCACTGCTGGGGGAAGCTCGCAGTGTTGGGACAGTGCTGGGGGAAGCTTGCAGCGCTGGGGCACTGCTGGGGGAAGCTCGCAGCGTTGGGACAGTGCTGGGGAAGCTCGCTGCACTGGGGCACTGCTGCGGGGAAGCTCGCTGTGCTAGGGCACTGCTGGGGGGAAGCTCACTGCGCTAGGGCACTGCTGTGGGGAAGCTCGCAGCACTGGGGCACAGCTGCGGGGAAGCTCGCAGCCCCCCTCGGCCCTGACACACACACCCCGCTCCCTCCCCACAGGGCTGATCGGGTTCTTCATCGCCTTCGGGGTGGTCATGGGGCAGATGGGGGAGCAGGCCAAGCCCATGGCCGACTTCTTCAACATCCTCAACGAGATCATCATGCAGCTGGTCGCCATGATCATGTGGTATGGGGGGGGAGCCTGGGGGGCGGGGCCATGGTGGGGGGCATGGGGGAGTTTGGGGCGGCAGGGGCATGATGGGAGGCAGGGGGTAGCCTGGGGGGTGGGGGTATGATGAGGAAGGGCTGGGGGGGGTCACACCTCATCCCCCACCCCACTCTTTAGCTGACCTGGGGGGGTCTCCCCAGGATACCTCTCACTGTCCCTCCTCCAGTCTCTCTCCCCGGGGGCCTCCCCTCACCGCTTTTCGCCCCTCATGAGCTACAGCCCCGAATTCTCCCCATGCATGAGTCCCCCCACATGGCTACAGGACCCCCAGCCCCTCCCCTCCCATTGTCCCCCGCCCCCCATCTCCCTTCCATCCCCTCCTCCTCTCAGCCCCATGGTCCCTGCCATGGAGTGTGGGGGCGTCCGGGCCCTGCACCCCCCACTTCCTGCAATGCCCCAGGACTCTCAGGTGGCCGGTAACACAGAGCTTATGGGTCCAGAGACCAGGACCCCTCAGTCAGCTCCCTTTTGGGGGGGAGCCCAGACCCCAGTTCTGCCACCCCCTGTCTCCCCAGCCGGCTCCAAACTGAGCCCCCCCCAGCCCCTCCTCTGGCCTGTGTCTCTCCCGGGCCAGGAGGCCACCAGATCCCTTTGTTCTCCAGCCCCTTCAGTTGGCACCTTGCCCCTGGCCCCGCCCCTCAGGGTCTCCCCTTGGCCCCACTCAGGGTCTCCCCCTGGCCCCGCGCCTCAGGGTCTCCCCCTGGCCTCACTCATGGTCTCCCCCTGGCCCCGCCCCTCAGGGTCTCCCCCTGGCCCCACTCAGGATCTCCCTCTGGCCCCGCCCCTCAGGGTCTCCCCCTGGCCCCACTCATGGTCTCCCTCTGGCCCTGCCCCTCAGGGTGTCCCCTTGGCCCCACTCGGGGTCTCCCCCTGGCCCCACTCACTGTCTCCCCCTGGCTCTGCCCCTCAGGGTCTCCCCTTGGCCCCACTCACGGTCTCCCCCTGGCCCCGCCCCTCAGGGTCTCCCCCTGGCCCCACTCAGGATCTCCCTCTGGCCCCGCCCCTCAGGGTCTCCCCCTGGCCCCACTCAGGGTCTCCCGGCCTCCCCCAGGTACTCGCCCTTCGGCATCGCCTCCCTGATCTGCGGGAAGCTGGCCGGGCTGCAGGACCTGGAGCTGGTCGCCCGCCAGCTGGGCCTGTACATGGTGACGGTGGCCCTGGGGCTGCTGCTGCACGGGGCCCTCGTCCTGCCCCTCATCTTCTTCGGGGTCACGCGCCAGAACCCCTTCGCCTTCTACGCCGGCATCTTCCAGGCCTGGCTCACCGCGCTGGGCACCGCCTCCAGGTGGGGGGCACCAAGCGGGGGCACTGGGGGCTCCGGGGCAGGTTGAGGGGCAGAAGGGGATCCGGGGATCAGAGGGATCTGGGGTATGAGACTGTTGGGGACTATTGGGCTCTGTGTGTGTCTCGCCCCCCACATAGGGGAAAGGGGGTGTTGGGGGCTATTAGGAGTGTCGGGGGGCTCCATGCTCCATGTGTGTCTCTACCCAGTGCGGGGCCGGGGGATGTCAGCGGGTCTCAGGGGGTGTTGGGGGGTACTGGGGGAAGTCAGGGTGTCGGGGGCTCCGTGCTCCGTGCGTGTTTCCCCCCAGCTTGGGCCAGGAGGTGTCGGGGGGTTGTTGGGGGGCTCTGTGCTCCGTGTGTCTCCCCCCAGTGCAGGGCCAGGGGATGTCAGGGGGTTCTATGGGGAGTGCTGGGGTTGCTGCAGGGGGTATCGGGAGGTGTCAGGAGTGTGGAGGGCTGTCAGGGGCTCGGTGTGTGTCCCCCCAGCATGGGACCGGGGGATGTCAGGGAGTTTCAGGGGGGGATGTTGGGGGGTGTCGGGGCCTATCGGGGGCTCTATGTGTCTCCCTCCAATGCAGGGCCTGGGGGTGTGTGTGGGCTATTGGGGGCTCTGTGTGTCTCCCCCCAGTGCGGGGTCGGGGTGTGTCTGGGGGGCTATGGGGGCTCCGTGTGTCTCCCGCAGGTGGATTTTGGGGGGGCTATAGGGGCTATCGGGGGCTCCGTGTGTCTCCCCCCAGCGCAGGGCCGGGGCAGGTCTGGAGGGCTATCAGGGGCTCCGTGTGTCTCCCGCAGGGGGGTTTTGGGGGGCTATGGGGGCTATCGGGGGCTCCGTGTGTCTCCCCCCAGTGCGGGGACGCTGCCCGTAACGTTCCGGTGCCTGGAGGAGAACCTGGGGGTCGATCGACGCGTCACCCGCCTGGTGCTGCCCATCGGGGCCACCATCAACATGGACGGGACGGCGCTGTACGAGGCCGTGGCCGCCATCTTCATCGCTCAGATGAACAACATCGCCCTGGATGGGGGGCAGATCGCCACTGTCAGGTGAGCCCCCCGGACCCCCAGCTTCCCAGGCCCCCCGGACCCCCGGTCTCCCAGCTTCCCGGCCCCCCAGCTCCCCCAGCCTCCCGGCCCCCCTAGCCCTGGAACTCCCAGCCCCCAAACTCCCAGGCCCCCCAAACCTCCAGCTCTCCCAGCTTCCCAGGCCCCCGAACCTCCAGCTCCCCCAGCCTCCCGGCCCCCCTAGCCCTGGAACTCCCAGCCCCCAAACTCCCAGGCCCCCCAAACCTCCAGCTCTCCCAGCTTCCCAGGCCCCCTGAACCCTCAGCTCCCCCAGCTTCCCAGCCCCCCGGGCCCCAGCTTCCAGGCCCCCCCAGCCCCCACACTCCCGGGCCCCTCGGACCCCCAGCTCCCCCAGCTTCCCGGCCCTCTGCGCTCTGCCCCTACCCCCAGCACCGACTCCGCAGCTCCCATTGGCCGGGAGCTGCGGCCAATGGGAGCTGCAGGGGACGGTACCTGCAGGTGCCCCCTCCTGCAGCCCGACCCCCTGCCCCAGCCCAGTGAAAGTGAGGGAGGGTGGGGGAGAGCGAGCGAGGGAGGGAGGTGGGATGGAGTGAGTGGGGCGGGGCCTCTGAGAATGAGGCGTGGCCGCAGAGAAGGGGCGGGGCCTCTGAGAAGAGATGGGGCGGGGCCTCCGGGCAGGGGGCGGGGCCAAGGTGTTTGGGTGTGTGTGCTTAGACCATTGGCAACTCTATCCCCAGACCCCCGGCCCTCACCCTCCTGGGCCCCCCAGCAGAGAAGGGTCCCCTGCCCCCTGCATTGACCCCCTGCCCCTCTCCCTGCCCCCCAGCCTGACGGCCACCCTGGCCAGCGTGGGGGCAGCCAGCATCCCCAGTGCCGGCCTGGTCACCATGCTGCTCATCCTGACGGCCGTGGGGCTGCCCACGCAGGACATCAGCCTGCTCATCGCTGTGGACTGGCTGCTGTGAGTGCCAGGGCCGGGGCAGAGGGGCAGGGTGGAGATGGGTGGGGGTTGGGCAGGAGGAATGGGGAGGGGCATTACAGGGCAGGAGGGATGGGGAGGGGTTACGGTGCAGGAGGGGAGAGGAGGGAGTTAGGGGGCAGGAGGGATGGGAGGGGTTGGGGCAGGAGGGAGGGGAGGGAGTTAGGGGCAGGAGGGATGGGAGGGGTTGGGGGCAGGAGGGAGGGGAGGGAGTTAGGGTGCAGGGAGGGATGGGAGGGGTTGGGGGCAGGAGGGAGGGGAGGGAGTTAGGGGGCAGGAGGGATGGGGAGGGGTTAGGGTGCAGGGAGGGATGGGAGGGGTTGGGGGCAGGAGGGAGGGGAGGGAGTTAGGGGGCAGGAGGGATGGGGAGGGGTTAGGGGGCAGGGAGGGGAGGGAGTTAGGGGGCAGGAGGGATGGGAGGGGTTGGGGCAGGAGGGAGGGGAGGGAGTTAGGGGGCAGGAGGGATGGGAGGGGTTAGGGGGCAGGGAGAGGAGGGAGTTAGGGGGCAGGAGGGATGGGGAGGGGTTGGGGCAGGAGGGAGGGGAGGGATTTAGGGGGCAGGGATGGGAGGGGTTGGGGGCAGGAGGGATGGGAAGGGGTGAGGGGGCAGGGAGGGGGGCCCCCATGTCAGTGCCGCCCGGCGCTGACCCCCAGCCCGCCCCCCAGAGACCGCCTGCGCACCTCCATCAACGTGGTGGGGGACTCGTTCGGGGCCGGCATCGTTTACTACCTGTCGCAGGCTGAGCTGGCAGCCGTGGACGCCCGGGCCGAGGGGCGCCCGCCCGAGCCCCCCAGCCCCAAGCTCCCACCGCTGCCCAACCACCAGGGGCCCCCCGAGGGCGCCGGGCCGGGGTACACGGCCCTGCCCGCCGCCGACAGCGAGGAGGAGGAGCAGGTGAGGCTGCCCTGCTGCGAGCTTCCCCAGGACAGTGCCCCCGGCACTGCGAGCTTCCCCAGTGACAGTGTCCCCAGCGCGGCGAGCTTCCCCGCAACAGTGCTCCTGGTGCTGCAAACTTCCCCGTGATAGTGCCCCTGGTGCTGCAAGCTTCCCCAGGGACAGTGCCCATAGGATGGTGAGCTTCCCCCTGACAGTGCCCCCGGCACTGCGAGCTTCCCCCTGACAGTGCCCCTGGTGCTGCGAGCTTCCCCAGGGACAGTGCCTCTGGCGCTGCGAGCTTCCCCCTGACAGTGCCCCCGGCGCTGCGAGCTTCCCAGTGACAGTGCCCCTGGCGCAACGAGCTTCCCCACGACGGTGCCCCCGGCGCAGCGAGCTTCCCCACGACAGTGCCCCGGGTAATTTGGTTCCTGTCCCGAGCAGGCGGAGCCAGGGGCCGAGGATGAGGGGTCCGAGGGGTCGCCAGACAGCGACCGGGAGGAGAAGGAAGAGGAGGAATAACCGGGCGCCGCACGGAGCAGCTGCCACCAGTGGGGGTGGGGGGGTGGGAAGGGGGATTAATTCTCTGTATTCAGTTCTGCCCCAAATCACTGGGTGGGGGACCCCCTTGTCCCCCCAGCACTGCTCTCTACCCAGCCCCCCCGAGGGGCCCGTCCCAGTGCCGGGCGAGGGGTCCCCGTGTACCCAGACCACCCCCCCGAGCTCTAGATCACCCCCCCCCCGAGCTGGGGCCTGTCTGTGCAGCCCCCTTCCTGGTCTATCTGGGGGTTCACTGAGCCCCACACAGCCTGTGGGTCAGGCTCCCAGATCATTCCCCAGGAAAATTCCAGGTCTGTACCCCCCTCCCCCCCAGCTAGCAGCTTTTCCTCCCATCCTGTCCCCCCTACAGAGGCTCCCCAAAGGCCCAGCCGCCCCCCAACTCTGGCCTTCTCCGCACCCGCCCCCGCCTTCACACTGGATGGGACTGACCTCTCCCCCCACCCCAGGCACAGCCATCAGGGGTGCCCAGACTATGCCCCCCTCACTCCTGGGGGGGCTGTTAGACTCGTGACCCCCCCACCCTACCCCATGGCTCCGCCCCACTGATTTCTGACCCCCCCCCCAAATCATCACCAGCCCAACAACACTGTGGGGGGACCCTCAGGATTTGTAATAAACGACTGAAACCTGCCGCCAGCTTTGAGCTTGGCCCTGTTCCACGTGTGTGTGTGTGTGGGGGGGGGGTGAATCATGGGGCGGGGCCTCTTCCAAGCTCCGCCTACAAGCAGGCCCTGCCAGTGGACACCGGATCTTTGCCCCCTCCCACGCACTCCGCTTCTCAGATGGGGCATGGACGGCTCAGGCTCTCGGCAAACCCAGGCACCGGCGCTGGGTCTGTGACACCCGCGGCAGCTCCCCCCAGCGACGGGCTCAGGCTCTCGGCAAACCCAGGCACCGGCACTGGGTCTGTGACACCCGGGGCAGCTCTCCCCAGCGACGGGCTCAGGCTCTCGGCAAACCCAAGCACCGGCGTTGGGTCTGTGACACCCGGGGCAGCTCCCCCCAGCGACGGGCTCAGGCCCTCGGCAAACCCAGGCACCGGCGCTGGGTCTGTGACACCCGGGGCAGCTCCCCCCAGCGACGGGCTCAGGCTCTCGGCAAACCCAGGCACCGGCGCTGGGTCTGTGACACCCAGGGCAGCTGCCCCCAGCGACGGGCTCAGGCTCTTGGCACACCCAGGCACCGGCGCTGGGTCTGTGACACCCAGGGCAGCTCCCCGCAGCGACGGGCTCAGGCTCTCGGCAAACCCAGGCACCGGCGCTGGATCTGTGACACCCGGGGCAGCTCCCCCCAGCGACGGGCTCAGGCTCTCGGCAAACCCAGGCACCGATGTTGGGTCTGTGACACCCAGGGCAGCTGCCCCCAGCGACGGGCTCAGGCTCTTGGCACACCCAGGCACCGGCGCTGGGTCTGTGACACCCAGGGTGGGTCTATGCAGGGCTGGGCTGGCAGGGGGCTGCGGGTTGGGAGTGAGGGGCATTGGCAGAGCTGTGGGAGTGGGTGTGTGCAGGGCTGGACTGGGGGGTCAGTTTGTTTTTGTAGGGTCTCCAGCGTTTCCTGACCAGTAAAGGAGGCCGGGCAGGCAAGTTGGGGTTGGGAACCCGTTTATTTAAACTCACAAGCCACATTAGATCTAAGAGCAACTGAAGAACCGAACCCCAGAGCGCCCTGACGGGCAGGGGGCCCAACCCCCCCGGGGGAGGCAGAGCCATACCCTCCCTGGATCAGAAATGACCCCAGCCCGAGGGGGAGGGGCAGGGTGAGCTCCCTCCACGGCAGGACAGAGAGGAGTGTGGGCTAGTGGTTAGAGTGGGAGGGGTGCTGGGAGCCAGGATGCCTGGGTTCTCTTGGGGGGCGGTCTCAAAGGGAGTTCCCCCCGGGAAGATTAGCCGGGGACAGACACACCAGCTGTGGGGGGCTCGGTTTGGGCTGCTCGGAGCCCGTGGGCCCTGGGGTCTTGTGCCCAGGGGGTGTCTGTGAGGCAGGGTGGGGGGGCTGCGGTGGGGGGCAGGGCCAGGGCGGGGCCTGGGCTGGCTGCAGGGGGGCTGGGAACTTGTTCTCGTCCGTCTCGTAAAGGAACCAGTCGTAGGACCCCTTGGGGCTGTCCAGGTGCAGAGCTGGGGAAAGGAGACATGAGTCAGTGAGGGAACCCAGGCATCCTGGCTCTCAAACCCCCCCCCACACACACCTCTAACCACTAGGCCCCCTCCCCGAGCTGGGGAGAGAACCCAGGCGTCCTGGGTCCCAGCCCCCCCGCTCTAACCACTAGGCCCCCCTCCCCGAGCCAGGGAGAGAACCCAGGCGTCCTGGCTGCCAACCCCCCCAACCACTAGACCCCTCCCTCCCGTCCCAGAGCTGGGAAAAAAACCCAGATGTCCTGGCTCCCAGCCACTAGTCTCCCCTCCCCTCGCAGAGCTGAGGAGAGAACCCAGGAGTTCTGGCTTCTAGACGCCCCCACCCCCGACCCTGCTCTAACCACTAGGCCCCCTCCCCAAGCTAAGCAGAGAACCCAGGCGTCCGGGCCCCGCTTGCTCACCGAGGTCTTCAAGGGACCCATCCTGCAGGCGCCGGTGCGCGAAGGGTGACCCCCGGGCCCCCCGGCGGTAGGCGCAGTAGATCCCGGAGAAGAGGCAGAGCAGGAGGCCGGAGGCCGCGAGGAAAAGGCCCATGGCCTGGGCCCCCCCGGCCCCCTGGTGCTCAGCCGGCCGGCCTGGGAGGGGGGAGAGCGCTGAGACGGGACCCAGGCATCCGGCTCGCCTTCCCTCCCATCTTCTGCATCTTCCTCGCCCCCCACCTCCCTGGAACCCCCTCACCCCGCACTGCACTATGCCAATGCAGTCACCGACTTTCTGCCCCCCACAGCACCCCTCTCTGCACCCCACCTACCCCATGCACCCCTTTCTGCCCCCCATTCCCCCTCTCTGCACCCCACCTGCCCCATGCACCCCCTTTCTACCCCCCACAGTGCTCCTCTCTGCACCCCACCTGCCCCAGGCACCCCCTTTCTACCCCCCACAGCGCCCCTCTCTGCACCCCACCTGCCCCATGCACCCCTTTCTGCCCCCCATTCCCCCTCTCTGCACCCCACCTGCCCCATGCACCCCCTTTCTACCCCCCACAGTGCTCCTCTCTGCACCCCACCTGCCCCAGGCACCCCCTTTCTACCCCCCACAGTGCCCCTCTCTGCACCCCACCTGCCCCAGGCACCCCCTTTCTACCCCCCACAGCGCCCCTCTCTGCACCCCACCTGCCCCATGCACCCCTTTCTGCCCCCCATTCCCCCTCTCTACACCCCACCTGCCCCATGCACCCCCTTTCTACCCCCCACAGTGCCCCTCTCTGCACCCCACCTGCGCCAGGCACCCCCTTTCTACCCCTCACAGTGCCCCTGTCTGCACCCCACCTGCCCCAGGCACCCCCTTTCTGCCCCCCACAGTTCCCTTTCCGCCCCCCACTTCCTCATGCCCACTTCTGCACCCCCACTCTCCTTGTGCGGCCTGTCCTGCACCCCCATACCCGCCCTGCACCCTCCGTTTACGGCCCTAAGCGCGTGGCCCAGCTGCACACTCCTTCCCTGCCCTTAAGTGCCCCAACATGAACCCCCGTTGCTGCCCCCACCCTAAGCCCCAACTCCTTCCCATGTGCCCCCAATTCCCCCAACCCCCGTCTCCCCTCTGCCCCCCATGCACCCCCTTTACCTCTTTGCTCCACCCGTTCCACCAACACGACCATCTCGACCCCCCGGCGCCCCGGCGCCCCCTGCCGGCCGGGATCTCCTGCCGCAGCCCCGGGGTGCCTCTGGGGGGCGCTGTCACCTGGGGTCCCCTGGCCCAGTGTCACCGTGGGGTGGGCCAGGCTGCTGGGGGGCAGAGAGGGAGCAGGGGAGATGGGGGCGATGGGGGACTCGGGGGCCCATCTGGTGTCAGGAGAGGGGGGAGGGCTGGGGGAGAAGGGGAGGCCCCTGCCAGCCAGGGGGGAGGGGTGGGGCCAAGGGGGAGAGGGGGATGGGGGCTGGGGGGCACCAGCAGCGAGACAAGCCCCAAGGGCCAGCAGGGTGGCTAGCCAGAGCGGAGGGTCCTGGGGCCGCATCACCTGGTACCGGGGATCACCGGGAACCAGCACCTGCAAGGGGGGAGAGGGGGTTACATTGGGGTGTTGGCCCCCCCGCTCCCCAGTCCCCAGCACCCCCTGCTGGCCCCCCCCCCGCTCCCCAGAGCTCAGCCCCCCTGCTGGCCCCCCCGGCTGGCTCCCTCTCCCAGCGCCCCCTGCTGCCCCCCCCGCTCCCCAGAGCTCAGCCCCTCTGCTGCCCCCCCCACTGGCTCCCTCTCCCAGCACCCCTTGCTGGCCCCCCCCACTCCCCAGAGCTCAGCCCCCCTGCTGGCCCCCCCGCTGGCTCCCTTTCCCAGCGCCCCTTGCTGCCCCCTCCGCTCCCCAGAGCTCAGCCCCCCTGCTGGCCCCCCCTGCTGGCTCCCTCTCCCAGCACCCCTTGCTGGCCCCCCCCTCTCCCCAGAGCTCAGCCTCCGTGCTGGCCCCCCCCTGCTGGCTCCCTCTCCCAGCGCCCCCTGCTGCCCCCCCCGCTCCCCAGAGCTCAGCCCCCCTGCTGGCCCCCCCTGCTGGCTCCCTCTCCCAGCGCCCCCTGCTGGCCCCCCCCCGCTCCCCAGAGCTCAGCCCCCCTGCTGGCCCCCCCTGCTGGCTCCCTCTCCCAGCGCCCCCTGCTGCCCCCCCCGCTCCCCAGAGCTCAGCCCCCCTGCTGGCCCCAGAACACCCCCTAGCACCATCCTGGGGTATCGGCACCAGCCCTGCAAGCCCCGTGCCCCGGTGCGATGGCGTAACCATAACTACAATGGGGGCCCCCCGGGACTCCCCCCTCCTGCTCCTGGTTACCAGAGTCCGTTGTTGGCAACGTCTCCCTGGGGGCTGGCGTGGTACCCACCCCCCCAGAGCAAACAAAGCCTCTTCCCAGCCCCGGGCGCTAGGGGGCACCGGCTGCGGGGAGCGGGGCAGCTCAGCTGGGGGGGCTGGGCTGCAGGGAGCGGGGTGGTGGCTCCGCAGGGGGCTGGGCTACGGGGAGCAGGGTGGAGGCTCAACGGGGGGGCTGGGCTATGTGGGGGCTCAGCAGGGGGCTGGGCTATGGGGAGCAGCGTGGAGGCTCAGCGGGGGGGGCTGGGCTATAGGGGGGCAGGAAGCGAGGGGCTCAGCAGGGGGTGGTCTCCGCCCACCTTTGATTCTCCTTCAGACACCTGCCCCCCAATGCAGACTGAGCGGGTCCCCCCAGCTCTTCCTGCCCCACCCCCATTCTTACTCTCTCCCCCAGCTGGAAATGCGAACCAGGCCCCCCTGCCAGCCTGGCCCTGGCCCCCTTGTCCCTTTGGGGGGAGCCAGGCCAGGTTGTTCCCCCAGTCCCACTGGGGTGTCGAGGTTACAGCCGCTTCCTGCTGTGTGTCACCCTCTGTCCCCCCCAAATTTGGGGTACCTACACCCCCTCTCCCCTCATCAACCCCCCAGGATGGACTTGCACACCACCCCTTTAAATATGAGGGGGGAGCGTGACAGCTCCAGCCCCTTTGGCATTTAAAGGGATACACGCCCACCTCCCAAAATGGGGCACTGTCCCTTTAAATAGCTGGGGGAGGGGAGAAATCAGCCTTCCCCCCAGATCTCTAAGGGGTGCAACCCCCCAAACAGATTCACCCACATAGAAATTGGGGCACTGGCCTTCTAAATACATAAAGGCAAAAATGTGGGGGGGGTCCCCGCTCTCCAGCCCCCCCACCCCAGCCAGGATCCCCCCAGAGCAGCCCACACGGTGGGGGGGGCTCCGTGTTACCCCGTGTCTGACTCACCTGGGTGGGGGGCAGAGAGCAGGGGAAGCTCAAGCTGCCGCTGGGAGGGAGAAACGCACAATGAGCCAGGATGGGGGGGCAGCTCCTCCCTAGCAGCCCCCCCGGGATATGGGGGGGATGACGCACGTGCTCCGGGGTGGGGGGGGGGCACAGGCGCTGCTAACAACCCAGCAATAACAACTGTGGCCCAGCGGCAGCTTCTGGGACTGGGGGGCTTGGTGAGCAGGGGGGGCTGCTGCCCCATGAGCCCCCCCAGCCCCGTGTGAGCCATCCCGGGTGCTCCGGGAAGTCAGGATGGGCTTGGCGCAGCCCCGTGACTCTCACACCCAGGGGTGGTGAGGGAGACCCCCCCAGACCGGCTTTGGGGTGAGCCCAGTGTCAGAAGCAGCTGTCCCAAGGTCCCGAATGGGACCCGGCCCCGCAAAAACCTTCATGGCCCAGCGCCCCCCCCCAACACCGCCAAAGGGGCCAAGAAACCTCAGGCAGGCAAGAGGCAGCCAGCACTTGGGGGCCACAGCACGGAGCAGGGTGAGCTCCCCCCCAGCACCACCAGCTCAGCTGCAAATAGAACCCAGGAGTCCTGGGTCCCAGCGCCCCCGCCCCCCCCGCTCCAGCCACTAGCCCCCACTCCCCTCCCAGAGCCAGGGAGAGAACCCAGGAGTCCTGGTCCCAGCGCCCCCCAGCTTCAGCCACTAGCCCCCATTCCCCTCCCAGAGCCGGGGAGAGAACCCAGGTGTCCTGGCTCCCAGCCTCCCCCCCCCCAGCTCCAGCCACTAGCCCCCACTCCCCTCCCAGAGCTGCGGAGAGAACCCAGGAGTCCTGGCTCCCAGCCCACCTCTGCTCTGACAGCTACACCCCGTGTCCCAGACTCCCAGGCCCCACCTTTGTTTGGCTCTGTACGGCCCCTGGGAGGATCCCTGTCTCTGCGACGCCTTCTTGGGGGGTGGGGGGCTGTCTCCCTCAGGATTGAGGCCTGGTCCCCAGTACCTGGCTTTTCTGTGGGGCCCCCAGGGGTCCCCTTCCTGGGTCTGAGCTGGAAGCATCCAGCCCCCCTGTCCTCACTGTGCGCCTCCTGCAGTGGGGCCGCCTGGATGGGAGCCCTGGGGAAGCCAGGGGGCCCCACCCCGCAGCCAGCCAGGACTCCCAGCCAGCGGGGAACGCAGCAGGGTTACTAGCCGACAGGAATTGGGATAAGGGGGAACGTCCCTGTCACGGGCTCACAGGTCGTGCCCACTCGTGGCCTCATTCGGGGAACCCCCTTCAGTGCGACAGCCCTTCTCGGGGGTCCGCTCTCTCCCGGGGGCAGGCCCCTCCACCTGCTGCAGCCTCCCCTGTCTGTGCCGTGGGCCCCTCAGGGAGTCCCCTCCCGCTGGACCCCCCAGGCCTCCACCCCCAAAGGGACCGATGCCCCCCACCCTGCGCCCTGTTCTCTAGCCCGGAGCGACTCTCCGCCGCGTAACACAGGAGGGTTATTGAGCGTTGAACCCAGCACAGGAAACTCTCCAGCCTCAGACCTGGCCCCCCTCAGCCCAGCACGTCCCAGGCTCCCTGCAGCCAGGTGGGCTCTGCCTGCCCCCCCTCTCCAGCCCAGAGCCCCCCTGCTTCCCAGCTGGGCCTCTGATACCCCCGGCCCCAAGCCCCCTCTGTCCATTGTCTTCTCTCCAGGGAAACAGGGTCTCCTGGGCTCCTCTCCTGTCCCGTCCTCTGGCCGGACCCAGCTGCTCAAGTCACCAGGGTCCTCCCCCCAGCCAGAACCGGCTGCTACTCCTGATCTGGGCCTCCAGGTCACCAGTCGCTGGGGTCTCCGTCCTCCAGGCCATCAGCTGGGGTCCCAAGTTCCCTCTCTGGGTCCTCTGTACCCACAATCTCCCTCTCCTCTCCCCTCGTTCAACCCGTAACACCTGGGGACACCGAGTCCCACCCCCTTGGCATGGAAGCTACTGGAAACCCACGGAAAAATCAAGCAAGTCCCCCACTTCGTCAACGTCCCTCATGGGTCAGTAACTGGGGAAAGACAGGAAACGAAGAGGGGGAATAAAGGAGCAGCTTTCAGACTGGAGAGAGGTAACTAGTGGGGTCCCCTGGGGGGCTGCACCGGGCCCAGCGCTGCCCAACAGGGGAACCAGGGAGGTGGCAGCCGACACAAAATGACTCAAGCCGGTTAACTGCGGCACATTACAAAGAGGCCGAACTGGGGGACCGGGCCACGAAACGGCAGATGAAACGCAAAGAAACAGTGGAAACACAAGCCCAGCTCGCCGTGGAACCTGCTGGGGGCTGGTGATGTAGAAGGACTTTTGCAGAATGTTTAATGTGAGTGCTGTGTGCCTCAGTTTCCCCATGTTCCGCACCGTGACTGAGGTGGGGAGAAGAGGCTGCTTAGTCGCTGCACAGACCCAGGTGTGACCGACAGCAGCAGGCTGGGACCAGGCCTAGAAAACAATGGCCTAACCCCCTGCCCAGCCCATTGGCACCCAGGAGCTAACACCCGTGGGTGGCCCCTGGGTAGGGAGCCCAGCGTATACTACCAGCTGACAGACAAAGGGCTGGGGGCACTGGCCTGACCTAGCCAGCCTTGGGCCTAAGCCAGGACTTTCCACTCTGTGCCCAGACCCCCAACAACCCCCCCCCCACGAGTCACTCCCGAGCTGGGGGGTACTGGATCCCTTGGGGGGGGTCTGTCTGCCCCCAGGGTACTTGCTGGGGGGGCTCCAGGTTCTGAGGGTGGGTCCTAGAGGGCAGGAAGCTGAGGGGCTCACCCCCTGATAGTAACCCCAAGGGGGCTGCCAGGGTCCCCCTGAGGGCTGGGCGAGAGCACCAGGCCCGTGGATCTGAGCTGGGTCCGAATGAGCCGTTCCCACTCACCAAGAGATCGTGGAGGCCCCGTGGCCAGTTCTCTGAAAACCTGCCCCAGAAAAGTAAGTGGATGCAGGACCCCCAGGAAAGGGAGAGAAGCTGGGCAGGATCCTGCCAGTGGTTGGTAAACCCAACACCCACCCACCCCCGGCACAGGCAGCCCTGGGCATGACCTGGTAGAAGAGATCTGGTAAAACTGGAAACGGTGCAGAGACGAGGCCCAGGAGTGATCTGGAAGATGGAACAGCTTGGATAGGACACATTAAAAACCAGGGACTTCTCCGCTGTGACGCGGGGAGAGGGAATACGCTGGGGTCTGTAATATCAGGACTGGTGTAGAGAAAGTCCTGTTTACCCCCTCACCTGATGAGATCCAGCGGTCACGCAATGAAATCAACAGACAGCAGGTTTAAAACAACCTATAGGAAGCATTTCTTCACCCACCGTGCCACAACCTGGGGAACTCCCTGCCACAGGATGTTGTGAAGGCCTGAAGTGTAGGTCCATTGCTGACTATTAGCCAAGAGCCAACCCCGTGCTCTGGGTGTCCCTGAACCTCTGACTGGCAGACGCTGAGATTGGACAGATCACTTGAGAATTGCCCCAAACCGGGAACCCCACAGGAGCCTGGGGGCCAGTCAGTGGAGCCGGCCCAGCACAGCAGTTCTGCTCATTTCCCAGCACTCTGGACAGACGGACGGACACCGGGAGTAGGAAGCCAAGAGTTTATTGATGCAGCGACACGGAGATCACCCGATAAGCGAGGGGGCCCCCCCAAGCAGGAGGCGGTGGCATCTCTCCAGCCAGCGGGGGTCAGCGGCGCCCCAGGACCAGAACCAGCCCCATGGCAGCCAGCAGCAGCAGGACGGAGACACTCAGCAGCACAGTGAGGATCACCCTGCCCCCCGAGCGCCCGCCGGGGCCAGGCTCCATGGCGTGGAAGCTGTGGGGGAGACCTGGGGGGGAAAAGCCACAGGGGCAAGGAGGCAGGGCTTAGTCCTGCCATGCAGGGGGAGGGAGTGTGGCCAGACTAAGCCACACCTCCAGATCTGGGAGCTGGTGCCCCCCCAGAGGGGAAGGTCCAGTGCCCCCATTCCCTCTGCCCCCACAAACCGCTCTCACCTCGCGTCTCAAAGGGTCGGGACCAGTTCGTCACAGCCACAGGGGTCACAGCGGGGCCGTACAGGGCAAACCGCACCCTGCGGGAAGCAAGGCAGCTGGTTCTTACGAAGAGAGAGAGAACCCAGGAGTCCTGGGTCCCAGCCCCCCTGCTCTAACCATTAGATCCCATTCCCACAATCTCAGCCCACCCCAGACACTCCTATATGCTGCCCACACCCTGCACCCCACAGATTCAACCCTCCCAGGCAGCACCCCAGGCCCCTCATCCTGGCCCCCCCATCGCCCCACTACCTGTAGCTCCGGCCAGGGAGCAGGTCCCGGGTGCAGGTATCATTCAAGCAGGCCAGGACCGGACCCATGTCATAAGCAAATTCCCACGGGAGGGGGGGCTCCTCAAACAGGGGGCTGCAGGGGGGCACCAGGAAGCCCTGGGGCACCTTGTAGGTGGCATTGTCCCCTGGGGAAGATGGCAACATGAGTCACGGGCCAGGAACCCAGGAGTCCTGGCTCCTAACCCCCCCGCTGTAACCACTAGCCTCCACTCCCCTCCCAGAGCCTGGGAAAGAACCCAGGAGTCCCAGCCCCCCCCCCCACTCTAACCACTGGACCCCACTCCCTTCCCCGTACCTGAAGGTTGTACGTGCACCTGGATCACGGCTGATGCCCGGGGTGCCTGGCTGGGGTCCACGCTTGCCTGGCGCCATTGCTCATAGAGGCAGTACGCAGGGCACAGGCGCAGGACAGTGGAGAGGCGGGAGGATTCGGAGTACAGCCTCACGGGGTAATCTGGGGGGCAGCGCAAGTGAGATCCTGCCCCTGCCCAGAGCAACCCAACTCCACCCTGAGCCAAGGAGAGAACCCAGGAGTCCTGGCTCCCAGCTCTAACCATTACACCCCACTCCCTTCCCAGAGCCAGGGAGAGAACCCAGGAGTCCTGGCCAGGGGTCAGCTGAGGCCAGCCCCCTCCTCTCTACCCCCAGCTGCACGGGGAGGGGGTGGGGGTGCTGGGGAGGCCCCCAGGCCAACTCACCCAGGGGAGGCAGCAAGGCAGCCCCCAGACACAGCCAGAGAAGAAGGAAAAGGGCCCCCAAGCACTGCTTCCCCATAGCTGCCCCAGCCATCCCCAGCCACTGCTACCATGAGCTTCCCAGGGAGGGGGAATAAATAACCCCTGCCCCCATCAGGGGCAGCTGGGTGTGGTGGGGCGGGGCCCCCAGGGCTGAGATTTAAAGGGGAAGAGACACCTCCGCCTCCACCCATGTGATCCTACTGTGTGCATCCTGGGGGGACTCATCCCCCTTCCCCAGCCCCCCATCCCTCTGTGTGCATCCCGGGGGGCTAATCCCCCTTCCCTGCCCCCATCCCTCTGTGTGCATCCTGGGGGGCTAATCCTCCTCCCCCAACCCCCTGCCCCCATCCCTCTGGGTACATCCTGGGGGGCTCATCTCCCTCCCCCCATCCCTCTGTTTGCGTCCTGGGGGGACTCATCCCTCTCCCCCAACTGCCTGCCCCCCATCCCTCTGTCTGTGTCCTGGGATACTGATCCGCCATCCCCAACCCCCACCCTCCCCCATCTGACTGTCTCTTCCCTGCAAGGGGGGGGGTTAACCCCCCATTTCCCCTCCCCAACCCCCCACCAGCCACTGGCAGTGCCCCCCCCCCGTATCCCTGGTCGCTGTGTCGCTCCATTAATTTAATGAAACGATTTTCCCCTTTGGTCCCCCCGCTCTCCAGTCCCAATTAGCCGCCTGGGGGCGAAGGCCGGGCGATTGATATCCGGCTTGTCTGCCTGGCGCTGTCTGCCAGCCCCCTCTTCCTGACCCGGCCCCTCCGCCCCACGCTGGCGCCTCTGGAAATAACCCAGCGTCGGTTACATTCACGCCCCCCCCCGATCAGCCCCCCCCAGGATCCATCCTGGGGCTTCAGAGTCAGCAGGCCCTGCAATGCACAGAGAACCCAGGAGTCCTGGCTCCCAGCCTCGCCCCCCCACCTCTAACCACTAGACTCCACTGCCCTCCCAGAGCCAGCAAGATAAACAGGTTTCGGGGTGATGAGGGTTTTCCTGGGGCTGGGCCACCTGAGCTGGGGCCCTTGTGACATGGGCCTGGGGCAGGCGTCTCACGGGGTCCCACGATCCCCAGGGCCCCACCACCCCTTGCCCACGGGGCACTGCGGCCCCCCAGAGTGGGCGCAATATGGGGACGGTTGCCTCTGGGCCTGCGTCCTGCAGGATGGGCCCCCCTCCCAGCTGGGATATGCCGCCCAGCCCCCCTTTCCCCGCTAGCTCGTTAGGGTGCTGGCTAACAAGTCCGGCGCTAATGAGCCCTGGAGAGCGAGACACCCCCCGGAACCACCCACTTGCCATCGACAGCCGGCCCGGCCGGCAGTGAATCACGGGCGGGGGCCAGGGGCTTCGTTAGCGACGCCGTCTAACGAGGCCTTCGAGCGGGGGAGGGGTGGGCAATTAGGAGCTGCAGGCCAAGGGGTCCCTCCATCCCATCGACTCTGAGCTCCCAGCCCCACCCCCGGGTGTCAGATTTGGGGGTCCCAGGAGCCCCCCTCTGGCTCATTAACACCTCAGTCAACATACAGGGGTGGGGACCCCCCCCAGCTCAGCAGTGATGCCATCGATCCGCGCCCCCGACACCCCCGCCGGCTGCTCGGGCCTGCGTCACGCCGGGAGCGGGGAGGGGGACTGGGGGGGCTGGCGGACAGATATAAATCGCCCCAGGGAGCTGGGGCCAGGGAGACGGGGGGTTGCTGGGCCGTGCGTCGCGTCGGGGATCACAGGTAACCTGCGGGGGGCGCTGTGGGATCGGGGTGCTGGGCTGGGGTTCTGGGTTCAGCCTAGGGGGGCACCATTGGGCTGGGGGAGAGGGGGCTGGGGTTCTGGGTTCAGCCTAGGGGGGCACCATTGGGCTGGGAGAGAAGGGGCTGGGTTCAGCCTGGGGGGCGCTATTCGGCTGGAGGAGAGGGGGCTGGGTTCAGCCTGGGGGGGCACCACTGGTTTGGGGGAGAGAGGGCTGGGTTCAGCCTGGGGGGCACCGCTGGGCTCGGGGAGGTGCTGGTACCAGCTGAGCCAGGCAAGGTGGGGGCTGGGAGCGGAGGAGAAGATCTTGGACTCGGCTGGCTGGGGAGAGGCTGCGGGGGGGGGCAGGGTCTGTCTGTGTCCAGGGGGCTCTGACCCTCTTTCCATCCCCCCAGGGCTGGAGATGGACGCCCCGCCTGGTGCTGGGAGAGGTCTGGTCCCTGTCACCTTCCTCTTGGGCTGCTCCTTGCTCCTGTGCTCAGGGGCACGGCTCCCACCATCGTATCCCCCCAACAGGTACAGATCCCCCAGCCACCAGACCCCACCCCCCCTCCCAGAGCTGGAGAGAGAACCCAGGAGTCCTGGCTCCCAGCCCCCCCCCCATTCCGACCACTGCATCCTGCTCCCCTCCCAGCGCTGGGGAGAGAACCCAGGAGTCCTGACTCTCAGCCCCCCCTGCTCTAACCACTAGACCCCACTCCCCTCCCGAGCTGGGGCGAGAACCCAGGCGTCCGGGGCTGTCTCTTTCTCTCTCTCCCCCTAGGCTGTGGACGCGGGATGCCCCACAGGACCCCGCCGACCCCGCCAGCCGACCCCCAGCTTGGGACCTGCAGCTGCCATCCATCAGCCTGCAGGACTGGAGCCTCCGAATGCTGTCCGGAGAGGGGCGAAGCAGGAAGTCCCGCCTCTGGAGCGGGCCAAGCCAGGAAGTCCCGCCTGCGGAGCTGGCCCCAGGCTGGGGTGGGAAGAGGAGCATCGTGGTGGCGGACGACGCGGCTTTCCGGGAGCGGAGCAAGATGCTGACGGCCATGGAGCGCCAGAAATGGCTCAACTCCTACATGCAGAAACTGCTGGTGGTGAACCCCGACTGAGGGGGGGTCCCGCCGTCCAGGGGCTGCACGCCCCCAATAAAAGATCTTTGTTTTCGGTCTGCTGACTCAGACCCCAAAGCCAGGAGCCGGTGTCTTCATTGGGGGCGGGGATGGAGGGAAGGGGTGGGGGTGGAAGGAGGGGTCTGTGGGGCTGGCTGACATATCTGGAGGTGGGGGGGATGCAGGGATGTGAGGGGTGGGGGCATGGAGGGCTGGGGGGCTCTATGTGGGGCTGGCTGACATATCTGGGGCTGGGTCCAGCTGGATTCCATCCCAGTCGACGCCCCCCCCGGTGCTGAATCCTGGGGACCCCTGGATGGAAACACTCGGAACCAATGACCCGAACCGGGGAGACCCTGCCTGGGTTCCCGGCCTGCCCCCCGGGACTAAGCCTGGCTAGAAGGCCGGGGGGTGCTGGGCTCCCAGGGGCTGGATTTGGAGGCACTGAGCTCAGGGGTGCTGGATTGGGGGGCGCTGGGCCCTGACGGTGGCTGCCCTGCAGGTCCCGTGTCAGCAATGGGAACGAACGTTGGGTTGGGGTTTGTGGGTGAGGAGAAGCTGCCCCCCCAGACCATCCTCCTCCTGTGGACACAGACGGACGCACACACAGACAGACGGACGCACTGGCACGGACTCACGGGTCGTGCCCACTCGTGGCCCCGTGCGGTCCGTGGGGGGTGCCCCCTTCAGTGCAACAGCCCTTCTCGGGGGGCCACTCTGTCCCGGGGTCAGGCCCCTCCACCTCCTGGAGCCGCACTTCTCTGAACCTCAGCACGTCTGTCACTGCCGTGGGCCCCTCAAGGAGTCCCCTCGCTCTGGACCCCCTGGGCGTCCACCCCCCGAAGGGGCCGATGCCCCCCGCCCTCCGGCCTGTTCTCTAGCCCGGAGCGACTCAGCCAGCGTAACACAGGAGGGTTATTGAGCGTTGAACCCAGCACAGGAAACTCTCCAGCCTCAGGCCTGGCCCCCCTCAGCCCAGCACATCCCAGTCTCCCTGCAGCCAGGTGGGCTTTGCCTGCCCCCGTCCAGCCCTGAGCCCCCTGCTTCCCCGCTGGGCCTCTGATACCCCCGGCCCCAAGCCCCCTCTGTCCATTGTCTTCTCTCCAGGGAAACAGGGTGGCCTGGGTCTCCTCTCCTGTCCCGTCCTCTGGCCCCTCTGGCTGGACAGGGCTGGTCAGGTCACCGGGGTCCTGTCCCTGCAGCCCATTGTCCTCCCCCCGGCCAGACCCGGCTGGGACTCCTGAGCTGGGTCTCCGGGGCACCAGGTCACCATTCGCTGAGTCTCCATCCTCCAGGCCATCAGCCGGGGTCCCCAGTTCCCTTTCTGGTCCTCTGTACCCACAAACTCCCTCTCCCCTCCCCTCATTAACCCGTAGCACCTGGGGAAACTGAGTCCCACCCCTCGGCATGGAACCCACTGGAGAATCAAGGAAACAACAAGAAAATCCCCCATTTCGTCACACACAAACACAGACGGACGCGCTGAGCTCCTCCCCCCGTCCCTGGGCAGCGGGTGTGTCCGTCTTGTCCCCCCTCCAGCTGCCTCCCTGGGGAGCAGCTCCGCTCCAGGCTGTCAGGGGGGGTGTGTTACTCTTCCCCCCCCACATCCCCCCTGCACAGCCGGACGGGCCCCACACCACGGCCCCCGCTGGGCGCAGAGAGCCGGGGGGGGTGATGGGAACCCCAGTGCAAAGCTGCACCCACGGACCCTGCAGAGAGACGCAGATGCCAGGTGTGTGGGGGGGGGTACAGGGATGGCGAGAGAGAGAGAGATGGTGTGGGGGGCTCCCCAGCCGGACACCAGGCTAATTGCTCGTTTGCTGCTGCTCCTCGCAGGCCGGTCATTAGGTGAGGAGCAATTTCCAGCCCCTGGAGTGACCCCAGGATCAGAGCAAGTTGCCCCAAGCATGGCTGGCTGAGGGAGGGGGCCGGGAATGGGGCGAGAGGCCTATCCCCTCTGGGGGGCACAGGCTCCCATCCAGCCCCAGGGCAGGGGCCCTCTCTGCCCCCTGCTGACCATCGCACTCTGCCCAGCCCACCCCCCAGACAATCCGTGGGACAGATGAGCTGTTGTCCTGGTGATTTCCCATAATAGTCTGTGTGTGCCTCAGTTTCCCCACGAGCTGCCTGGTTAGCTAGCGGTGGGGGAGACGGTTGTTCACTCTTTGCAGTGACCCAGAGCCCCAGGTGTGACTGAGCCTGGCAGCCTGGGCCCAGCCCGGCCCGTTGGCACCCAGCAGCTAATGCCTGCGGGTGCTCCCTGGGCAGGGAGCCAGGCGGGTGCGACCAGCTGGAGGACGAGGGGCCAGGGGTGGGGGGTTGCTCCATGTGGGGCTGCTGGGGGGGAGCTGGGGGCACTGGCACTAAGAGGTCGGGGGGCTCTGGGCTCGGGCCCGACCCAGCCGGGCTTGGCTGTAATTTCTGTTCTCGGCGCTAACCCAGGACTCTCTGCTCTGTGCCCAGACCCCCAACAACCCCCCCATAGTCCCCCCCCCAGCTGAGTCATTCCCGAGCCCGGAGCTGGGGGCCTGGCTCCCTCTGGGGGGCCCGTCTGCCCCCAGGACCCATCCCGGGGCACTCGCTTGTGCGGTATGACCCGGGGGGGGGGCTGCAGGCTCCGAGGGTGGGTCCTGGGGGTGGGAAGCCGAGGGGCTCACCCCAGTGAGAGTGACCCCCAGAGGGCTGCCAACACACAGATTCCTGCTGCATCACTCCTAAGCTTCTTGCAGGGACAGGGAGAGAACCCAGGAGTCCTGGCTCCCACCCCACCCCCACTCTAACCACTGGACCCCACTCCCCTCCCAGACCCGGGGAGAGAACCCAGGCGTCCTGGCTCCCAGCCCCAGCCCAAGCACCACACAGGAATATTGAGCAGTGAAATATTTATTGGCTGGTTGCTTAGGGTGACCCTCCCACCTCAAGACAGGGGTCTGGGTCTGGGGAGGGTCTGATCCTCCAGGATCCCTGCAGGATTTGGGGGTCCCCGGCCCCGTCTGTGCCCTCCGCCGTGGGCCGCCGGTGGTCCCAGTTGCCATGCTCGGGGAGTGTTGGGTCGACATCCAGTTCGGGGATGTGTTGCAGGGAGGCGCTGGGTGCAGCTGTGTCAAGTGCCCCGTACTGCAGAGTGGGAGTCTCCCCGAGGTCCGCAGCCCCATCGCTTGTTCCACATGCAGCATGATGACTAGAGCATTCCAGGGGGCCATGGGAGGGGAAACTGAGGCAATGAGTGACGGAGAAGGGACATACCCCCAAAGGCACATGGGGAAGCAGTCGCAGAGCCAGGGAGAGAACCCAGGATTCCGGGCTCCCAGCCCCCCTGCTCTAACCACTAGCCCCCACTCCCCCGCCACTATCACACTCAGGGCAGGAAGTGGAATGGGGTACCCGGGGGCAACTCCCCCTGCTTGGTCAGGGGGACGTCACACTAGGCGGCTGGTGGCAGCAGAATGGGAGGGGGGAGGGGCCTGCGTGGGAGGCCAGAAGGCGGGGGGGGGGTCCCAGGTCGAGGGGGCAGGTGAGGGAGGGCTGAGCATGTCCACACCAGGGCAGGGGGCGCTGCTCTGGGGTGTGCGCCTGTCACCGTGAGGGCGGGCTCCTGGCACAGGCAGATTGGTGGGGGGACGGGCGGCTAGGGCTGCCCGGCGGCATCGGGGAGGGGCAGACAATCCGGGGACCCCAGCTCTGCAGGAGGGAAGGAGACAGAGACCCCTTGATTAGCTCCATGGGCAAGTCCTCACCTCCACCCCAGGGACGATGTGAGAACCCCGGCGTTCTGGGTCCCAGCCCCGCCCTCGCTGTAACCACTAGACACCACTCCCCTCCCACAACCAGAGAGAGAACCCAGGCGTCCTGGCTCCCAGCCCCAACCCCCCCCCCACTCCCTGGCTCTAACCGCTAGAGCCCACTCCCCTCCCAGAACGAGAGAGAGAACCTAGGAGTCCAATCTCCCAGCCCCTTGCTCTAACCACTAGACCCTACTCCCCTTCCAGAACCAGAGAGAGAACCCAGGAGTCCTGGCTCCCAGCCCCGTCCCCCACACCCCAGCTCTAACCACCAGACCCCACTCCCTTCCCAGAGCCAGGGAGAGAACCCAGGAGTCCTGGCTCCCAGCCCCCCGCCTTTACCCACTACCCCCCTCGCCCCCCCGGGCCCGGCCCTGGCACTCACCTGGAAGACACAGGGAGGAGAGGAAATCCAGCAAGGTCTGGAGGCCGCGCTCGGCCAGGGGGCGCAGGGGGGCACCTGGAGGAGAACAGGGCAGGTGAGTGGGGTGCAGAGAGGGGCCCTGAGGGGATTGGGGGCCAGGGACTCACCATCGAACTCCACCTCCAGCTGCACCGGTTCCTCCACGGCCTCCCGCTTCCCGGCTAAGGCCCCCTTATCCATCAGCGGGCGGTGGGCATCTGTGAGAGAGAGGGTGAGGGGGGGGGCTGCGGGCCCGGACGCCTGGGTTCTAACCCAGCTGGAGAGGTAGGGTCTAGTGCTTAGGGCAGGGGTTGCTGGGAACCAGGACTCCTGGGTTCTCTCCCGGGGGGGGGGGCATCACAGCAGGGACGGGGAGCCAGGATGCCTGGGTTCTCTCACAGGTGGCATGGGAGGTGCCATGGCCGGGGGCGGGGGACGGGACAGGGATGCCTGAGTTCTCTCCCAGGGCAGGGGGGCGGCATTGTGGCAGGGGAGCCAGGATGCCTGGGTTCTCTCCTGGGGGGGGGGGCGGCACAGTGGGGAGTGGGAGCCAGGATGCCTGGGTGGGGAGTGCCAGGACGTCTGGGTTCTCTCCCAGGGGGGTGGGGAGTGCCAGGATGCCTGGGTTCTCTCCTGGGGGGGAGGGGGTGCCAGGACACCTGGGTTCTCTCCCGGGAGAAGGAGGGTAGCCAGGACACCTAGGGAGCGGGGTAGCCAGGACACCTGGGTTCTCTCCCAGGGGGGTGCGGAGTGCCAGGACGTCTGGGCTCTCTCCTGTGGGGGGGGGTGCCAGGACACCTGGGTTCTCTCCCAGGGGGGTGCGGAGTGCCAGGACGTCTGGGTTCTCTCTTGTGGGGGGGTGCCAGGACACCTGGGTTCTCTCCCAGGAGAGGGAGGGTAGCCAGGACACCTGGGTTCTCTCTGGGGTTGGCAGCAGCCAGGACGCCGGGGTTCTCTCCAGGGGGGGCGGGGGGTACTCACGGGGGCCCAGCAGGTAGCCTGCACTGTTCAGGGTCCAGCCACGTTTGTCTTTGAGCTGCAGGAAAAAAACCCATTAACCGAGTAGCTTTGCCCCCGCCGTCTGAGCTCCCCCCGCTCGCACACTGGGACAGCCCAGGACCCCAGCAGAGGCCTAGTGGGGATCGTACCATTCAGGGGGCCCCGGGGGCCCAGGCACGACAGGTGGGGATGGAGGAGACAGACTGGGGGGCACTGGGGGAGGGGCTGACAGGAGCTGGGGGCTGGGGGGGGGGCTCTCACCATCAGAGGGATCCCAGCACATTCGCCCAGCAGCCCCCACAGGGCCAGAGAAATGCAGAGCACAGCAGGGGTCCCCATCTGTGAAAGAGAGAGAGAGAGAACCCAGGAGTTCGGGCTCCCAGCCCCCTCCTCTGTTCTATCCACTAGAGCCCCCTCCCCTCCCGGAGCTGGGAAGAGAACCCAGGAGTGCAGGCTCCCAGCCACCCCCGTTCAATCCACTAGAGCCCCCTCCCCTCCTGGAGCTGGGAAGAGAACCCAGGAGTCCGGGCTCCCAGCTCCCCCCCTCCGTTCTATCCACTAGAACCCCCTCCCCTCCCAGAGCTAGGATAGAACCCAGGCATCCGGGCTCCCTCTATCTCTGCCCCCCAAATGCTGTTCATCACACAAACGCCTGGTTTTACCCCCAGCCCAATGCACCATGGGATATTTCTGTCCCCCTCGGAAAAAAAACCCCTCCTGTCCTATTGACCCAGCCCGGGGCTCCCCGCAACTCTGCCAGTGCTGCTCAGTCCCAACCCACAGCCCCCTGCTAACCCAGCCCAGGGCTCCCCCCAACTCTGCTGGTGCCCCTCACTCCCGACCCACAGTCCCTGCTAGCCCAGCCCTAGACTCCCCCCCAGCCCTGTCGGTGCCCCTCACTCCCAACCTGCATCCCCTACTAGCCCAGTCCTGGGCTCCCCCCAGCCCTGACAGTGCCCCTCACTCCCGACCTGCAGCCCTGGCAGTGGCAGGGCCCGATTCTGGGGGGCTGAGGGAATCTCACCTCAAATTCTGCCCCACTCTGGTTGCAGCCGGTGGCTCAGGCACTGGATTTATAAAGGGCAGGGGCAGGGGGGGGGGCAGATGGGTGCGTCATGCCTGGGGAGTGTAGCTAATCGCCCCCCACGGATTGGGGGGGGGGGTAGTTCATTTCTTTTGCCTCTAATTTTCTTTGCCACTTAGTCAGAAAATGGGTCTGAAAATTGGTGTAATTAGCTCTAATTGACTGCAGCACATGGGGGGGCAGGAGTGGGGAACTGGGGGGATTCTAGGGGCGGGAGGGGCTCAAGGGGAAATCGGTGGGGGCAGATGGATGCCTGGGTTTTATTCCAGGCACTACCTGCATTGATTGATTTTGTCTGGGGGGTTGGGCTAGGGCGACCAGACAGCAATGTGAAAAATTGGGACGGGGCTGGGGGGGTAATAGGAGCCTAGATAAGAAAAAGACCCCAAAATTGGGAGTGTCCCTGTAAACCTGGGACATCTGGACACCCTAGGCTGGGCACGGCTCGCCAGCCTCAGTTTCCCCGTTACTGAAATGAGGTTACTGAGCCTGGTCCTGACCCTAGGTCTAGGGTGACCAGATGTCCCGATTTTATAGGGACCGTTCTGATTTTGGGGTTTTTTTCTTATATAGGCTCCTATTACCCCCCACCCCCATCCTGATTTTTCACACTCGCTGTCCGATCGCCTTGGTCCCATCCCGCTTTAACCACTGACCCGACCTGCCTCCCCTCCCTGAGTGAGGGAGAGAACTCGGGAGTCCTGGCTCCCAGCCCCCCTGCTCTAACCACTGGACCTCACTCCCCTCCCTGAGTCAGGGAGAGAACCCAGGAGTCCTGGCTCCAAGCGTTGGCAGATGGCCCTTTATTCTCATTAGGGAGGCTGGGTAAGAGCCTCAGGCCTTGTCCCCATCAGCACAATTAGAGCTTCCCTGTGAATCCTGGCCAAGAGCCCAGGGCACCTACTGAGTGCGTCACAGTGACGAGGGACTTCAGGGGCTCGCAGACACATCTGGGGGGTGGGGGGGGGGCAAGCAGGGGCTGCGGGTCGGGAGTGAAGGGCACCGGCAGAGCTGGGCTAGCACGGGCTGCGGGTCGGGAGTGAGGGGCACCGGCAGAGCTGGGCTAGCAGGGGCTGTGGGTTAGGAGTGAGGGGCACCGGCAGAGCTGGGGGAGCCCAGGGCTGAGCTAGCAGGGGCTGCGGGTCAGGAGTGAGGGGCGCCGGCAGAGCTGGGGGAGCCCAGGGCTGAGCTAGCAGGGGCTGTGGGTTAGGAGTGAGGGGCGCCGGCGGGGCTGGGGGAGCCCAGGGCTGGGCTAGCAGGGGCTGCGGGTCAGGAGTGAGGGGCAGCGGCAGGGCTCGGGGAGCCCAGGGCTGGGCTAGCAGGGGCTGCGGGTCAGGAGTGAGGGGCACCAGCAGAGCTGGGGGGAGCCCAGGGCTGGGCGAGCAGTGGCTGCGGGTCGCGAGTCAAGGGCCCCAGCAGGGCTGGGGGCGGGGCCCCGCTAGGGGGCGCTGGCTGCCCCCTCGCAGCCTCTCAACCCCCACCTCCCTCTCTATGGTGCCCCCAGCGCTGATTGGCTGCTGCATGGCGTGCGGGGCGGGGCGGCGCTGCCATTGGCTGCCGGCGGAGGTGTCCGGCGCGAGGCCTGTCCCGTGCTCGGCCCGGGAGCGGCTGCAGGGCGGGGTTGGGGGGGGCAGCGAGCTCCTGAGCCGGCTGCAGGTGAGGCGGGGTTTGGCCCAGGCGTGAGAGAGCCGGTGGGTTTCCGTGCAGGTGGGGCGGTGCATCGGGGGAGGGGGTGCACTGGGGGTGGGGCGGCCCATGGGGGGTGCACCCGGGAGGGGGTGCACCGGGGGTGGGGCGGCCCATGGGGGGAGGGGGTGCACCGGAGGTGGGGCGGCCCATGGGGGGAGGGGGTACACCGGGGGAGGGGGTGCACTGGGGGTGGGGCGGCCCATGGGGGGAGGGGGTGCACCGGGGAGGGGGTGCACTGGGGGTGGGGCGGTGCATCGGGGGGGTGGAGGGGGTGCATTGGTGGCCGGGGTGGGAGGGGAGGAGATGCATAAGGATGGGGCGGTGCATTGGGGGCTGGGATGGTGCCGGGGGGGGCGGGGGCTGTGTTGCATTGCAGTGGAAGTTCCCTGTGGGGGGGTGCATAGAGTGGGGAAGCTTTCAGTGTTGGGGGTGGGGTGTAGGAATTGGGACCTGGGGAGGGGTGGCATGGGGGGTGTAGGAGAGAGGGTGTGGGGGGCATATGGGGGTGTAGGGGAGTAGCAGCATGGGGGTGTAGGGTATGGGGGTGAGAGGAGCCGATTGGGGATGTAGGGTAGGGGTGGCAGGGGTGGGGGTTGTAGGGGGTGGCAGGGGGTTTTGGGGTGGGGCAGATTGAGGGTGTAGGGGAGGAGTGGCATGGGGGGTTGGGGTGTAGCAGCAGGGAGGGAGGATCTGCCTTGGGATGCGTTAAAGGGGGCTGGGCAGAGGGGAGGTGGCTTCACTGAAGTGGGGGGTGCGGTGGGGATGCTGATGAGGGGGCTGAGGAGGGAGAGAGGGCAACTGGGGGACGGTGCCAGGTGGGGAGCAGCTGCTCTGGTGAGGAGTTGAGTTTGGGGGTGAGGCCATTGGCAGCAGGAGGAGGACTAGGCTGGGGTTCGGTATTGGGGGGCAGGGCTAGGCTGCGGTTTGGTATTGGGCAGAAGGGGCAGGGCTAGGCTGGGGGTTCAGCATTGGGGGCAGGGCTAGGCTGGGGGTTCGGTATTGGGCAGTGGGGGGAGGGCTAGGCTGGGGTTCGGTATTGGGCGGTTGGGGGAGGGCTAGGCTGGGGTTTGGTATTGGAGGGCAGGGCTAGGCTGGGGTTTGGTATTGGGGGGCAGGGGCAGGGCTAGGCTGCGGTTTGGTATTGGGCAGCAGGGGCAGGGCTAGGCTGGGGTTTGGTATTGGGGGGCGGGGGCAGGGCTACGCTGGGGGTTCGGTATTGGGGGGCAGGGTTAGGCTGGGGGTTTGGTATTGGGCGGCGGGGGCAGGGCTAGGCTGGGGTTTGGTATTGGGCGGCGGGGGCAGGGCTAGGCTGGGGTTTGGTATTGGGCAGAACTAGGCTGGGGTCTGGTATTGGGGGGCGGGGGCAGGGCTAAGCTGGGGTTTGGTATTGGGGGGCGGGGGCGGGGCTAGGCTGGGGTTTGGTATTGGGCGGCGGGGGCGGGGCTAGGCTGGGGGTTTGGTATTGGGCGGCGGGGGCGGGGCTAGGCTGGGGGTTTGGTATTGGGCGGCGGGGGCGGGGCTAGGCTGGGGGTTTGGTATTGGGCGGCGGGGGCGGGGCTAGGCTGGGGGTTTGGTATTGGGCGGCGGGGGCGGGGCTAGGCTGGGGGTTTGGTATTGGGCGGCGGGGGCGGGGCTAGGCTGGGGGTTTGGTATTGGGCGGCGGGGGCGGGGCTAGGCTGGGGTTTGGTATTGGGCGGCGGGGGCGGGGCTAGGCTGGGGTTTGGTATTGGGCGGCGGGGGCGGGGCTAGGCTGGGGTTTGGTATTGGGCGGCGGGGGCGGGGCTAGGCTGGGGTTTGGTATTGGGCGGCGGGGGCGGGGCTAGGCTGGGGTTGGTATTGGGCGGCGGGGGGCGGGGCTAGGCTGGGGTTTGGTATTGGGCGGCGGGGGCGGGGCTAGGCTGGGGTTTGGTATTGGGCGGCGGGGGCGGGGCTAGGCTGGGGTTTGGTATTGGGGGGGGGGGGGCGGGGCTAGGCTGGGGTTTGGTATTGGGCGGCGGGGGCGGGGCTAGGCTGGGGTTTGGTATTGGGCGGCGGGGGCGGGGCTAGGCTGGGGGTTCGGTATTGGGCGGCGGGGGCGGGGCTAGGCTGGGGGTTCGGTATTGGGCGGCGGGGGCGGGGCTAGGCTGGGGGTTCGGTATTGGGCGGCGGGGGCGGGGCTAGGCTGGGGTTCGGTATTGGGCGGCGGGGGCGGGGCTAGGCTGCGGTTTGGTATTGGGCAGCAGGGGCGGGGCTAGGCTGGGGTTTGGTATTGGGGCAGGGCTAGGCTGGGGGTTCGGTATTGGGGGGCAGGGTTAGGCTGGGGGTTCGGTATTGGGCGGCGGGGGCGGGGCTAGGCTGGGGTTTGGTATTGGGCGGCGGGGGCGGGGCTAGGCTGGGGTTTGGTATTGGGCGGCGGGGGCGGGGCTAGGCTGGGGTTTGGTATTGGGCGGCGGGGGCGGGGCTAGGCTGGGGTTTGGTATTGGGCGGCGGGGGCGGGGCTAGGCTGGGGTTTGGTATTGGGCGGCGGGGGCGGGGCTAGGCTGGGGGTTCGGTATTGGGCGGCGGGGGCGGGGCTAGGCTGGGGGTTCGGTATTGGGCGGCGGGGGCGGGGCTAGGCTGGGGGTTCGGTATTGGGCGGCGGGGGCGGGGCTAGGCTGGGGGTTCGGTATTGGGCGGCGGGGGCGGGGCTAGGCTGGGGGTTCGGTATTGGGCGGCGGGGGCGGGGCTAGGCTGGGGGTTCGGTATTGGGCGGCGGGGGCGGGGCTAGGCTGGGGTTTGGTATTGGGCGGCGGGGGCGGGGCTAGGCTGGGGTTTGGTATTGGGCGGCGGGGGCGGGGCTAGGCTGGGGTTCGGTATTGGGCGGCGGGGGCGGGGCTAGGCTGGGGGTTCGGTATTGGGCGGCTGGGGGCGGGGCTAGGCTGGGGGTTCGGTATTGGGCGGCGGGGGCGGGGCTAGGCTGGGGGTTCGGTATTGGGCGGCGGGGCGGGGCTAGGCTGGGGGTTCGGTATTGGGCGGCGGGGGCGGGGCTAGGCTGGGGGTTCGGTATTGGGCGGCGGGGGCGGGGCTAGGCTGGGGGTTCGGTATTGGGCGGCGGGGGGCGGGGCTAGGCTGGGGGTTCGGTATTGGGCGGCGGGGGCGGGGCTAGGCTGGGGGTTCGGTATTGGGCGGCGGGGGCGGGGCTAGGCTGGGGGTTCGGTATTGGGCGGCGGGGGCGGGGCTAGGCTGGGGTTTGGTATTGGGGGGGGGGGGGGGGGGCTAGGCTGGGGGTTCGGTATTGGGGGGTGGGGGCGGGGCTAGGCTGGGGGTTCGGTATTGGGCGGCGGGGGCGGGGCTAGGCTGGGGTTTGGTATTGGGCGGCGGGGGCGGGGCTAGGCTGGGGTTCGGTATTGGGCGGCGGGGGCGGGGCTAGGCTGGGGGTTCGGTATTGGGCGGCGGGGGCGGGGCTAGGCTGCGGTTTGGTATTGGGCAGCAGGGGCGGGGCTAGGCTGGGGTTTGGTATTGGGGGCAGGGCTAGGCTGGGGGTTCGGTATTGGGGGGCAGGGTTAGGCTGGGGGTTCAGTATTGGGCGGCGGGGGCGGGGCTAGGCTGGGGTTTGGTATTGGGCGGCGGGGGCGGGGCTAGGCTGGGGTTTGGTATTGGGCGGCGGGGGCGGGGCTAGGCTGGGGTTCGGTATTGGGCGGCGGGGGCGGGGCTAGGCTGGGGGTTCGGTATTGGGCGGCGGGGGCGGGGCTAGGCTGGGGGTTCGGTATTGGGCGGCGGGGGGCGGGGCTAGGCTGGGGGTTTGGTATTGGGCGGCGGGGGCGGGGCTAGGCTGGGGTTCGGTATTGGGCGGCGGGGGCGGGGCTAGGCTGGGGGTTTGGTATTGGGCGGCGGGGGCGGGGCTAGGCTGGGGGTTCGGTATTGGGGGGGGGGGGGGGGGGCTAGGCTGGGGGTTCGGTATTGGGCGGGGGGGGCGGGGCTAGGCTGGGGTTTGGTATTGGGCGGCGGGGGCGGGGCTAGGCTGGGGGTTCGGTATTGGGCGGCGGGGGCGGGGCTAGGCTGGGGGTTCGGTATTGGGCGGCGGGGGCGGGGCTAGGCTGGGGGTTCGGTATTGGGCGGCGGGGGCGGGGCTAGGCTGCGGTTTGGTATTGGGCAGCAGGGGCGGGGCTAGGCTGGGGTTTGGTATTGGGGGCAGGGCTAGGCTGGGGGTTCGGTATTGGGGGGCAGGGTTAGGCTGGGGTTTGGTATTGGGCGGCGGGGGCGGGGCTAGGCTGGGGTTTGGTATTGGGCGGCGGGGGCGGGGCTAGGCTGGGGTTTGGTATTGGGCGGCGGGGGCGGGGCTAGGCTGGGGGTTCGGTATTGGGCGGCGGGGGCGGGGCTAGGCTGGGGTTTGGTATTGGGCGGCGGGGGCGGGGCTAGGCTGGGGGTTCGGTATTGGGGGGGGGGGCGGGGCTAGGCTGGGGGTTTGGTATTGGGCGGCGGGGGCGGGGCTAGGCTGGGGTTTGGTATTGGGCGGCGGGGGCGGGGCTAGGCTGGGGGTTTGGTATTGGGCGGCGGGGGCGGGGCTAGGCTGGGGGTTCGGTATTGGGCGGCGGGGGCGGGGCTAGGCTGGGTTTGGTATTGGGCGGCGGGGGCGGGGCTAGGCTGGGGGTTCGGTATTGGGGGGTGGGGGCGGGGCTAGGCTGGGGGTTCGGTATTGGGCGGCGGGGGCGGGGCTAGGCTGGGGTTTGGTATTGGGCGGCGGGGGGCGGGGCTAGGGCTGGGGGTCGGTATTGGGCGGCGGGGGCGGGGCTAGGCTGGGGGTTCGGTATTGGGCGGCGGGGGCGGGGCTAGGCTGCGGTTTGGTATTGGGCAGCAGGGGCGGGGCTAGGCTGGGGTTTGGTATTGGGGGCAGGGGCTAGGCTGGGGTTCGGTATTGGGGGGCAGGGTTAGGCTGGGGGTTCGGTATTGGGCGGCGGGGGCGGGGCTAGGCTGGGGTTTGGTATTGGGCGGCGGGGGCGGGGCTAGGCTGGGGTTTGGTATTGGGCGGCGGGGGCGGGGCTAGGCTGGGGGTTCGGTATTGGGCGGCGGGGGCGGGGCTAGGCTGGGGTTTGGTATTGGGCGGCGGGGGCGGGGCTAGGCTGGGGGTTCGGTATTGGGGGTGGGGGCGGGGCTAGGCTGGGGGTTTGGTATTGGGCGGCGGGGGCGGGGCTAGGCTGGGGTTTGGTATTGGGCGGCGGGGGCGGGGCTAGGCTGGGGGTTCGGTATTGGGCGGCGGGGGCGGGGCTAGGCTGGGGGTTCGGTATTGGGCGGCGGGGGCGGGGCTAGGCTGCGGTTTGGTATTGGGCAGCAGGGGCAGGGCTAGGCTGGGGTTTGGTATTGGGCAGCAGGGGCAGGGCTAGGCTGGGGTTTGGTATTGGGGGCAGGGCTAGGCTGGGGGTTCGGTATTGGGGGGCAGGGTTAGGCTGGGGGTTTGGTCTTGGGCGGCGGGGGCAGGGCTAGGCTGGGGTTCGGTATTGGGGGCAGGGCTAGGCTGGGGTTCGGTATTGGGGGGCAGGGCTAGGCTGGGGGTTCGGTATTGGGGGGCAGGGTTAGGCTGGGGGTTTGGTATTGGGCGGCGGGGGCAGGGCTAGGCTGGGGTTCGGTATTGGGGTGCAGGGGCAGGGTTAGGCTGGGGGTTTGGTCTTTGGCGGCGGGGGCAGGGCTAGGCTGGAGTTTGGTATTGGGGGCAGAGCTAGGCTGAGGGTTCGGTATTGGGGGGCAGGGGCAGGGTTAGGCTGAGGGTTTGGTCTTGGGGGGCGGGGGCAGGGCTAGGCTGGGGTTCGGTCTTGGGGGGCGGGGGCAGGGCTAGGCTGGGGTTCAGTATTGGGGGCCGCGGGGGATTGCCAGGCTAGTACTGAGCACCGGGCTGGGGTTCCCCACACAAGAGGTGGCAGAGGCGTGAACCCAGGCGTCCTGGCTCTCCGCTCTAATGCTGTGGCTGGTTCCAGGGCCAGCGTCGAGCGATGAGCCGGGCCAGGACCCCCGGGGGAGCCGTTTGATCCCCGGCCGCCATGACCGAGTACAAGCTGGTGGTGGTGGGGGCTGGCGGCGTTGGCAAGAGCGCGCTCACCATCCAGCTCATCCAGAACCACTTCGTGGATGAGTACGACCCCACCATAGAGGTGAGACCCCTGCCCAGCCCCCACGCGCCCCTGCCCCCGAGTGCCTGCCCCGCCCCCGAGGGACCCCGCCGGTCAGGCACTGGGGCACTCCCAGCCTGTCTCGTCCCCTCCCAGGACTCGTACCGGAAGCAGGTGGTGATCGACGGCGAGACGTGCCTGCTGGACATCCTGGACACAGCCGGGCAGGAGGAGTACAGCGCCATGCGTGACCAGTACATGCGCACGGGTGAGGGCTTCCTCTGTGTCTTCGCCATCAACAACGCAAAGTCCTTCGAGGACGTGCACCACTACAGGTCAGCGGGGTCCCTTCCCCAGCCTGGGGCAGCATGTGGGTAGGTTGGGATAACGGGGCTGGGGATTGGAGTTGAGAGGCACCGGTGGGGCAGGGCTGTGGGGGAGCCCAGATTGGGATAATGTTGGGACTGTGGGTTGGGGTTGAGGGGCACAAGCAGGGCTGGGATAAAGAGGGAGATGTGGGTTGAGATCGAGGGGTACCAGCAGAACTGGGGGGAGCCCGGAGCTGGGATAATGGGGGGCTGTGGTTGGGGAACACCAGCAGAGCAGGGGGAACAGGGCTGGGGGCGGGTGGCGGTGGGGTCGCTCTTCTCTCCGGCCCCCAGCTCCGATGGCCCCTTTTCTTCTGCCCCAGGGAGCAGATCAGCAGGGTGAAGGATTCGGACGATGTCCCCATGGTCTTAGTCGGTAACAAGTGCGACCTGCCCTCTCGGACGGTGGACACCAAACAGGCTCAGGAGCTGGCGAAAAGCTACGGGATCCCTTTCATTGAGACCTCGGCCAAAACCAGGCAGGTGCGTGGGGGACCCTGCCGGCGGTGGGGATGCAAAGTGACACCGGCCTGTTCCCTTGGCCCCAGAGCTGGCTGGAGAATGGTGGTTGTTTTTTTTTTGTTTGTTTGTTTTTTGTTTGTTGTTTTAAAAAAAAAGTGGAAAATACAAAATCTTTTGATTGGGGAAGGCTGCTACCCATGTTCTCTGTGCTAGGCTCTCCATCTCCTGAAACACAGAGCTCAATTCCAGAAGTGACTGGCGACTTCTGCCTAGTCTTGTTCTAGCGCCTTTTGGGAGGGATGTTAAACATCTCGTGCATCAGTGCTAGGAGGAGATCTAGCGTTTGGGGGCAGATGCCAGCGTCCGCGTTCTGCAGCGTTTTGGCACGTTTGTCCTCCACGCTAGAGCTCCTTAACGCTGCACCAGCCATGCTTTCGGGCGGGGACCTCGTCTAAACCTTCCTTTAGCTGTGTGTGTTTCTCTTCTCGCCTGTTCTGCTCTCGTCACACCAGGGAGTGGAGGATGCTTTCTACACGCTGGTGCGGGAGATACGGAAACACAAGGAGAAGGTCAGCAACGGACGCAAGAAGAAATGCTCCAAGAAGAAGTGCGTGATCCTCTGAGGGACAGACTGGCGCGGGAGCGGCGAGGAGCCTTCCGCCCCCGCACCCTTCCCCTCCTGAGCCCCTTTGGTGTGTAAACTCCAGCAGCGCAGCGTCCAGCAACATCCTGATGCTTGGTTGGCTTTGGAGCAGCTGGGAGGAGAAGGCAGCAGAGACTAGGATGTGATTCTCTTTTTTGGTTTCATGGTTCCATTCGTCCCTGAAGCTCCAACTAAAAACAAGTTTCAAAACTGCACCGATCTACCCTACTCTACCCCCGACGTCGGCCCAGAGACGCCCTTCAGTTTGCTGGCTGTTTTTCGTAGGAGAAGGAAACATCTCCTGAAACGACTGAAGACAGAAGCGCGGGAAGCAAAATCCCATGAGCTGAGGGGTTGTAATTCCTCCCTGTCCGATCAAACACCAGGCTGTGGTAACACAGACGCTAGCGTGGTTGAATCTCTGGTCCCGTTAGCAGCTCTTTGGTTTGCTCTGCAGTTGGAGAGCAGGTCTTCACCAGGACAGGAACAGCTGTGCCACCTGTGGGTGCGATGGAGGGAGAGGGTTACTTGCTCCCCAGAGAAATAAGAACGTCCAGGCCGAGTGCAGTTTGCAACAGCTGGAGGCTTTGGAAGTCCTGCAGTCAGGAAGGGTGGCAGGTTCTGGGGATGTTGATGGCCCCACTCCATTGACGTACCTGGTGGGTGGGGAGCCAGGGACCACGGTGGGGTTTGGGTCCCTCAGAGCAGAGATGTTAGAAGGTCAATAGCTGTGTTTTGAGGGGAGTGATAGATTGGGGTTACCCTCTGTTCCTCTCCTGCTGTTTTGGCTGTTCCTGGGAAGTTTTTGGATTGGGAGAGGATCCAGTGTCTCTTGGAAATGGGTCAGCTGTGTATGGATGCTCTGTTTCTGGGCCCCCCCCCCACTGAAAGGCATTTCTCCCCCGATGCGCTGTGCAGAGAATGGGAGCTGCAAATAAACCAGTGAAGAAGTTAACCCAGCCACACGCGTGACCAGTCGGTCTGCGGTTCCCAATCCCTGCGTCTCAGGCTGAGAAATCGTAGTTGATGTTGATGGGGAGCTGCCGCAGCCTGGCTTGATTTTGAGGGGGAGGAAGGTGGGAGGGCAGAACCGGCGGATCCCAGGTAGACAGACCCCGAGTCCACAATCTTTTAGCTTTTGTCCACAGTTTTGTTGCTTCTCCACAAATGCTTCAGGTCCCAGGGTGGCTGAGTCTTAAACGTGTCAGTGTCTGCTTGCTCACTGTGGCTGCGCCCGAGCCTGGGGGACCAGGGTGGGATGCACCAGGGCATGTGCCGGGGTGGGAGCTGAGCGCTATACCCAGGGCTCTGGGGTGAGGGGGTAACCCCGAGTGCTGACAGCTGGGATCTTTCCTGCTGCTCAGGCCAGGCCTCACCTAAGGGCTCTGCGGCTGTGGAACTCTAGGCCAGGTCTGGCCGCAGGAGCGGAGCCCTTGGTTGAGCTGCTTGGGGCAGGGATGGGCATGGAGTTTAAAGCCACCTTCTGTGATCTCTGGAGCCGGGGCAGCCCTAGATCTGCCCTAACTTATTCCCACTGGCCCTGAGGAGTAGCCACAGCACCCTGCTCTGCCCCTGATGGGCCCTGGGGGTAGAGAATCGCACAGCCCAGTGCCCCCCAGCCATGCCCCCAGTCTGCCCCCTCAGCAGCCTGCGGGGCAGAATCACCATGAGCCAGGACATTCCAGCCACAGCCTGTTCAGCCAAGCCCCTGCTGTGCTGCACGGGCAGGGAATAGTCACCATGCAGGGAACCCTGGCCACACCCCTGCCCCACCCCCTATGCCAAGGGCTGGCAGCAAGCCCCGTAGGCCACTCAGAGCTGTCAGAGCACCACAGAAGGGACCTCAGGTGACCAGGAACAAGGGCCCCTGCGGGAGGGGACCCACAGGACCGTGACGGCTCAGGCTGACCTTGCACTGATAGCTGCGCTCCTGGGTCATCAGCCCAAACTGTCTTTATTTGCCTTCAAGTCAGAGTTGCTCACAGCAGCTTAAAATGGTCCTTCCCGGGCCCCCAACGAGCCGCTTTCCCATGTGGGTGGGAAGGGGTCACACAGGTGGGGGCCTGAGGTACCGCAGCTGGAGGTGTGGCCACGCCAGCCCTGTGGCCATGGTCCAGCTGGGCAGCACCAGATAGCACAGCGCTGGCAGCAGCAGGAGTGTCACAAGCAGGGCCAGCAGCAGGCGGCTGGGAAGGAGGTGGGGCTGTGGCTGATGCAGAAGGAATATCAGGCCCGAGCGAAACCTGCACAAAGAAACATGCTGCTTTTACAAAGGAGCGATGCTGCGGCTCTCCCCCTCCTATCCAGAATACACCAGAGGTGCCCCTGCCTCAGTCCCTCAGAAAGAAAGCTCACCCCAAGACAAAGTGGGGGTCGAAGACTCTTGCTCCCAGACGTCCCATCCCCCCAAGTCTGATCTGTGCACGGGGGCTGTAGCAGAGAGGAATTAACACCAGTGTTGGCAAACTCCCCTCTGCACGCACCGTTCACAGTTCTCTGTTAACCCTAGGCGGATTTTTTTATTTCACTTTCCCTTTAGCTTAAATCCTTCAGGAAGCGGTTTAAGCTGACGTGAAAGGAGCGCGTCCACCCTGCGGTTTGCAGCCATCTAAACAGAGTGAAATTCACTCCATTAGGCAACCTGGTGCCACTTTCTCCTGGGCAAGCCCTGAGCCTTGTCCAGTTCCCTTTGCATCTGGATTCCTACATTGCAAGGTCAGCACGGCCCTGTGATTCACTCTGAGCGCCTGTGGCCAGCTGCCGGAAGGACCACCCTGCCTTAACTGCTGTCTGAAATAGACCAGCTCTGTGAGCGAAAGAGCCAGGCTTGAGTTACCATGGCCAGGGATAGAGAACTGACCCCAGCCCTGGGACGTTGGCCCGATAATTAATTCCCCTCATTGTTAAATATTGTACCTTATTTCCTGGCTGGGTTTGTGTAGCCTCAGGTTCCAGCCGCTGGATCGTGTTAGACGTTTGTCTACTAGACTGAAGAGCCTGTGACGTCGGTACTGACTGTGTGATCAAGTCACCCCTTAACCATCTCCAGGAGCTAAATAGACGTGGCTCCTAGAGCCGTGTTTTCCATTCCTCTAACCATTCTGGGGCCTCTTCTCTTAACCCTCTCCAATTTATCCACCTCCTTCTCAAGTTGCGGCTGCCAGAACTGGGCGCAGGATTCCAGCAGGGCCAAACACCGAAGGAACGTAACCTCCTTGTTCCTGGCGTTCCTGCTGTTTATACATCCCAGTTCTGAGTGTGATACAGCAGGAAAACCATTCTAGACTCACCCATGCATCCTCTGGGACAGCCTTGGTGTTGGCCGGACAGAGCTTTTCGGTGGGAGAATGGCACTGTGTAGGCACAGTGCTGTGGGGTGGAGGACTGGGATTAGACCGAACTCTGCAGGGGGCTACTCACCATGGGGCTAAGGTTTCAAGCCAGCAGTTGTGCGGCTGCTTCTGTTTCACAGGGGACAGCTGGTTCTGCACGGGGACGAGTGCACCTTGCGGCAGGCCTCCCACAGGGCTCCTGGAACAGAGAAGCCAACCTTTGAATCTCAGTGCATCATCGTGATGAGGGATATTGAACAAGGCCTTTGGCTGGGCCCTGTGGCTATGTGCTCCAGACACACAGTACATCTACACGGTGATAAAAAACCCAGGGCTCTGAGTCAGCTGACTCAGGCTTGCGGGGCTCAGGCCCAGGCTGGAGCCTGGACTCTGAGACATTCCCCCTCGTGGGGTCTCAGAGGCTGAATACACTCTGGTTTTATAGGCCCAAACCCTGTGAGCCGAAGTCAGCTGACCCAGGCCAGCCGCTGCCATGCCACAGGTCTTTAATTACAACAGGGAGAGACCCAGGCAGGGCCGCTCACCTGCTCAGAAGCTGAGCCAGTCACAGAGCCGTTAGGAATAGTGAGAATTGCTCGGTGAGATCCTGCCCGGCAGGACAACTAAGATCATTCTAGGCACAGGCTGCACGCTGTGTTCTGGCCCATGGGGGAATGGCAAACACCCCCATTTCTAAGGGTGCGATTGGGCTTTTGTTGGAGTGGATGAGAGCAGGAGAGCACCAGACCTGATCAGAGGCTTAGAAACGTGACCTCTGGGGAAAGGCTAAAAGAACTGGGCAGTTTAGAGAAGGCTGAGGTGGGAATGAGTTGTCTTCCATTACGGATGAGGTGGTTCCAAGGACAGTGATCGGTTCTCCATGCCCACTGAGGGTAAGACGAGGGAGGGGGAATTGTTTGCAGTGAGTGCCGGTTGGCCTGGACGTTAGGAAAAGCTTTCTAGCTTTCAGCAAAGGAATGGGTGACCAAGGGAGGCTGTGGAAACCTCTTTTAAGACCAGCTTGGACAAACACCCCTCAGGGATGATCTAGGTTTACTGGATCTGTCCTCAGTGTGGGGGGTGGAGTAGATGACCTCTGGATGTCCCTTCTGTGGCTCTCAGCCAGATCCTCAGCTGGTGGAAATGATCTTAGCTACCGGGAAGTCAGCAGAGCTCCGTGTGCCAGCTGCAAGGCTGTTCCACCCTCCTGGGGGTGTAACCAGACCCCTGTAACCGCTCTCCGCCACTTGCTGCTTCAGCAGCTTTGGGTCACCCACAGGCTTACCTCTCTGCTGGGCTGGACAATAGAGTGTCTGTGGGCCCGGCCTCCAGACAGATAGGCTTTGCTGCCTGCGGGAAACAATCAGACACAATGGGGAGTGAACAGGCTATTGTTCCAAAGCTGTCCCCACCCTGCTCAGCAGCGCTTAGCTGCCCTACCTCAGGCTGTGCTGTGAGACAGAACTGCCCTGGCAGCAGGATGGGTTTTACAGTAGGGGGCTTGTCAGATTATCCCAGCCGGGAGCTGGGGTCTCTTCTCTGCTGGCTCCAGAGGGTTGCCAGGAGGCCCACTGCTTTCACCTAGCGCAATATTTGCTCCATGATCTAGTGGAAGCTGGGCAGGCTTTCCAGGGGTTGAACATTTAGACAGATAAGAATATCTTGGATAATAATTTAAAAAAACTGATCAGGCATTTTAGCTGAGCACCTTGCTTACGGATTTAGCCTCACAACCCCCATTTACAGCTGAGGCACATGCAAAGAGGGGTCAAGTAGGGATTCAAACCCATGTTGCCAAATGCCTAAGTGAGGGCCCAAACCACGGGACAATCTGCCTTAGCAAAGATGTAAACCCTCACGGTTCAGAGACTGTTTAAACAATGTGTGGTAGGCTATCCCGTAACTCTAGGGTGCTGGCTCGGTCGGTCACTGGTCTGATCCAGCATGGCAATTCTCCTATGTTCCTAAAACGGGGCATGAAAGCTGGCAGGTGGTAGGCAAAGTTGGCATTTCAATTGGCTGAGGACTCTAGCGCAGAGGTGGGCAAACTATGGCCCACGGGCCACATCTGGCTTGTGGGACCATCCTGCCTGGTCCTTGAGCCCCCAGCCAGAGAGGCTAGCCCCTGGCCTCTCCCCTGCAGTCCCTCCTCCCCCGCAGCCTCAGCTCGCTGTGCCTGTGGTGGTGTGGCTGGCTCTGGCAAGACAGCCCAGCTACGAGTCCTGCTGTTTTGAGCAGCATGGTAAGGGGGCGAGGAGAGGGGGGTTGGAAAGGGGCAGGAGGTCCTGGGGGGCAGTCGGGACAGGGAGCAGGGGGGTTGGATAGGGGGTGGGATCCCAGAAGAGGATGATCAGGGGTGGGGGTTCCCGGGAGGGAACAAGTAGGGGAGGGGGGGTTGGATGGGTGAGGTGGTTCTGAGGGGGGCAGTCAGGTGGCGGGGCCACGCTGTTTGGG
The DNA here is from genome assembly GCF_025201925.1 of Gopherus flavomarginatus. NCBI lineage: Eukaryota > Metazoa > Chordata > Testudines > Testudinidae > Gopherus > Gopherus flavomarginatus. Next base: position 4,012,534 of record NC_066634.1, on the reverse strand, counting down.
GAGGCACAGCCTTCCCTACCTGGCCCTCCATACATTTTCGGAACCCCCATGTGGCCCTCTGGCTAAAAAGTTTGCCCACCCCTGCTCTTGCAAGCTGGGCAAAAAGCAGATGGATCTGTGCCACACCACTGGCTTATCTAAAAGGCTTGTTCTGCTGCCAATCTCCAAGCACAAGTCTTGTCTCTCTGGGAGGTCTGGCAGCCTTGTGCCCATTTTATGGACAGTGACATAAGCACAAAAATGGCTTGCACCTAACAGTACTCTGCACTGCCCGGTCTGCACTTACACTGGCACAGCTGTGTCGGTCAGGGCTGTAACAAAACAACACCGTGCCCTACTTCACTATGCTGACAAACCCCCCCAGTGTAGACACAGTGACGCCAACATGGGAGTGCTACAGTTGGACAGCTGGTGTTCCTACTCCAGCAGAACGCCTCCTTCTATGGTGGGCATAGGCCATGCGGTGTAGGCTAATAGCGAATCCAGGAGTCCTGAGGAGTCCTGCTCCAGTCAGACTGTTTGGGGGTGTCCAGCTGGAGAAGTAACGGACCCTTCAGGAACTGCATTGTAAAAGTGAGACCCAGGGCATGGTCAGTTGGTAACCCTGGCGCTAGCTCTTATGGGGAAGTAGGATTTTGGCTGCAATCCATTCCCCATTGCTCCAACAAGACCGCAGCAGCAGTGGCCGGCCTCATGGTGGGGGCTGTTCAGATAAACAGGTCCCTTACGGGAAATCGTGAGGCAGACACATAAATATCCCTGTGAGTTTTTCATTCCCTTTTCCCTAGCAGAAAACAATTGTCTTTAAAAGGAAACTCTTCCCATTCAGGGCCCCCGTGTGCTGACAAGAACCTCTTAGCAGGAAGGGGGTAATTAGCCAGCACAATGGAGGAGATTAGCCCATTAGGAGAGAGATGTTCATTTGTCTAAGTGGGGGAGGAAGGGGGAACAGTGAGACAGGAAAGAAAGGGTAAAGTTCAGAATGGCCTGATCTCACCACCGCCCCCAGCCCCCTTGTCTCCGCTTGTTGCACAATTCACCTGCAGCCACAGGTAGCATTGTGCACTAGTGTAAATGACTGCACAAGGGGCAAGGCAATGGTGAGCTCGGCCCTTTCTAGTCATCTCTGCTGGTGCTAGCGCAGCTGCAGCTCCTTCAGGCAGGGGAAGGCCTATTATAGACGCAACTCCTGCTGCTGCTGGCATCCTTAAGGCTATGGCCTAGATGCTCAAAGGCATAGGTGCCAACTCCGTGGGTGCTCTGGGGCACCCATGGGGAAAAGCAGCTCTCCGCCCCCGTGCTCAGCTCACGTCTGCCTCTCCTTCCTCCCCTGAGCGCGCCACCTGCCAGCTTTTCCCCCTGGCTCCCAGTGCTTGTGCCGCTAAACAGCTGTTTCGCACGGCTGGGAGGGAGGAGGGAGGACGGGGAACGTGGAGCACTCAGGGAAGAGGTGGGGCCGGGATGGGGATTTGGGGAAGGGATCCAAGAGGGGCAGGGAGGGGGCGGAATTGGGGTGGGGACTTTGGGGAAGGGGTTGGAATGGGGGCGGGATAGGGAAAGGGTGGAGTGAGGGCGGGGCCAGGGAAAGTTGGCGCCTATGCTCAAAGGTATTTAGGTGCCTAACCCCCATAGTTAGGTGGCTAAATAACCTTTGAGGATCTGGGCCCTCGTTTTAAAAGACGGAGTCAGATGAGCTTGTACCAGTGCAGACCTTGTACAAAACACCCAAGTGCAGGCTGGTCTTCCAGTCTTGACCTCCCGTGGAAGCCAGCCCCAGCCACAGGACTGCCCTGAACTAACTCCAGGGGGGGCTTGAGCTGGTCTTTGAGAAAAACAGCCCCTCTAATTGCCAGGGATAGAGAATCCCCCACAGGCCTGGGTCAATCGTTCCCATGGGTAACTCCTCTCACTGTTAAAAGCTTGCACCTTGTTTCCAGTCTGAATTTCTCTTGTTTCACCATCCAGCCTTTGGCTCATGGGACTGGCAGGGCGCCCCCCGTGGCTTGCCGCCCCAGGCACACGCTTGGAGCGCTAGTGCCTGGAACCACCACTGTCTATTAGCAAATTTATGTTCCCCATGCGGGTACCTATAGACTGTGATCGAATCGCTCTCCGCTTTATCAACATCCTTCTTGACTTGGTCTCTCTGGGACTCACTTTCCCTATCTGTAAAATGGGGATAATCCCGTCCTTTCTCGGCCTGGGCTATTTTGATTCTAAGCTCTTCAGGGCAAGGGTTGTCTCTTGCTGTGTGCAGGTACAGCACCCAGTCAGTGAGGCCCTGACTGCAGCTGGGTGCTACCGTAACAGTCCCTACAAGTGTTACACTCACACCCCTTGCCCGGTTGTGTTTAATATTTCTTTCCAAGAAGGAGGGAGAGCACCCAGCTCCAAGAATGCAAATGATCTCCAGAACCCTATTATTCAAATGGCTGGTGCTCTCCACGGGGTGGTTAGTCACTAATGCCCCCTGGCTGGGTGTTCGTTGTCAGCGCCAGCGTTCATCACCATCAATTTCCCTACTGCTGGCGCCACTTTGTAACCCAGCACTGATTGGAGTTGGGGGATGAAATCTTACAGGCCTTTGCGGGCCGCAGGGAGGAGAGTAAATCTGAGCTTCTCTGCTTTTCCATGTGCTGGCTGGGCTGCCGCATGCACAAATAAGGCTGGGTCTGCAGCTGGCATAGCTGACACCATCGCAGGATCTGGCCGGAGCACGGAGCCACTCGGGCCTGAGTCTGACAGCACCATTATTACTTACAGCACAGGAGCAGCTAGAGGGCCTGACGGAGCGGACGCCTGCCAAGGCTGTAACTCATCCGGCTGAAATCAGGCATTTTCCCCTGAGGGTGTGCTAGCAAAGGTGGTTGGCTTTAGCTAGCCCATGTTACCTTCCCTTCCGGCCAAGGAAGCACATGGGTCTCCACACAGGATAAGCAGCTGTGCTCTTCGCTGGTCCCCGTGGCGAGTTTAAGTTGCTCCTCTGCACCATGCGCACACAACTCTTCCTTGGTGGGGCAGCGCCAGTCTCTCCTCTCCTCTGTGCTAGATGGGAAGAGAGGGGTTGTTTATCATCGCAGCAATGCCCTAACAGAGATCAGCGCTCGGCACTGTACAAATACATACACAAGGGGAGAGGGTTACTCTCCCAAAGAGTTTACGTGCTAAAAAGACAAGACAAAAGGTGGGAGGGGAAACTGAGGCATGAGGCAAGGAAGGGACTTGCCCAGGTTTGCGGAAGAGATGGGACTAGCATGCAGGTCTCTTGACTCCCAATCGAGTGCCCTATCCACTCCCCGTGCTGCGTCTCACTAATGGATCCATCTGCTAGGGAAATAATTTAAAGTCTGGTTTTGTGCCCATCAAGAACAACCAGATTCCACATGATTCCCAAGAGATCACAGCTGCTCCTTGCAAACATCCCGCTCCTCCGGATCTGCTGGGAGTTCGGCAGATAGCTTGGCTGGCAGTGCGGGGAATGTTATTTATTAATTGTTATGTTGCAGACGCACTTAACGATTCCAATTAAGGATCAGGGCCCCATTGATCTGTGGATGTGTACATACCCATCCCCCCGTCCTGGTTCTGGGTGGCCTGCAGGGAGCTGCACCTATTCACGCCAGCGCCCAGGCTGGCACCACAGTCTCTGCACCTTAACGCTGTGAGACAGGCGTCCTGACCCAAAACACTACAAGCTCCATAAAGACAGCTGCCAAGTTTGCTGTGACACTTCCTGCCAATTGTTGGATGAGCTAATTAGCGCATCGGTCAATCTGCATCCGCTGTAGGCCTCGGCTAGTAATTACTCGTGTGACTGGTGCAGGTATTAACATGGATCAGAGATGATGATGCAGGACCAGAACCCGTGGTACCAGCACAGGGCACTTCCCCTAGGCTAAAGGGAGGAGAGTTTCCCCTGAAGTCGCTGCCAATTATGGCAGTTACCGGTGTGTGTCAATGACGGGTACCTCTACACTGCAGTAAAAGACCCATGACTCAGCTGGCTCGGGCTGCGGGGTTATAAAATTGTTGTGTAGACGTTCAGGCTCAGGCCGGAGCCTGGGATCTGAGCCCCTGCAAAGGGGGAGGGTCCCAGAACCTGGGCTCCAGCCCCAGCATATACACTGCAGTTTTCTAGCCCTGCAGGGTGAGCCCCAGGCAGCTGCCCTGGGCCAGGGTGGCTGTTCCGTGGGTCTCTTATGGCAGTGCAGACGTGCCCCATGGAGCTGGGGGAAGAGCCAGCAGCATGAGACAGGTAGAAGGCAGCTTCCACATCCCTCATCCCCTCTTCTTACCTTTCTGGCATCTCTGGCATCAGTCGCTGCTGCTGCTCAGCCAGGGCTTTGGCTTCCCCGGCGGCGCTCGGCTGAGCCAGCCATGCTGGGGTGCAATTGGCCGCGCCCACATCCTGGGGAAACAGGTCCCTGAGTCAGTGCTGGGTAAGGCAAACATCTGGGGACTGTTGTCCAAGGCTCCCAAAGCACGTCCCTGGGCCAGCTAAGCTCTGCAGTTCCCATGTGAGTGCGGTTGGCTCCCTTTTAAGCCACAGACAAGAGAAGAGACTCCCCATGCTCATGCTGTGAAAGAGGGCCAGAGGCAGGAATAGAACCCAGGAGTCCTGACATGAGTTATCCCTCTCCCGCTGTAACCACTAGCCCTTGCTGGCCCCTGGAGTTGGGAATAAAATATTCCGATGCTATCTCCCACTTCCCTGGACCACATTCCCCTGCATGGCAGGAACTAGGCCTCACGACTCCTGACTCTCAGGCCCCCTAACCCCATCCTAACCTCTACTCGCTGCAAGAAATGGAGACCCCAAGACTTTTTAATGCCCCCTGCAAACGGCGCGTGCCTCCTACCAAGCCCCTGCCCCGCTCCCTGCAGCACAAACCCCCTGGCCGGGCACTGGGGCACTGGTGCCAGCACTGAGGGGAGAGCGCCCCCTGCAGCACCGAGAAGCATTGCAGTCAGCACAAATAAGGGAGAGCACCCCCTACTGAAGCACCAGGACATCCTGCGGCCTTAGCTGGGGTTTTGCTGAAGGCCTTCCTCCCAGCTCGTGCCCAGTCCTGCGTTCAGCTCTGTGAGATTTGACTAACCTGAGTATTTAGCTCAGCATCTGGCCTGCCGTCAGCCCAGCATGGCTCTCGGGGTCAAGTAAAGGGGCAGGGCTCCAGCTGGTGAGAGAGCTTGAATATTGCTTCCCTCTCCACCCATGGTTCCCATCCTCACCTGTTCCTCTGCCACCGCCCTGACATCCACGGGGCTCATCCCCACAAGCAGCTGTGCCGACACAGGAGCTCCTGAGCCAGGCCACATCCCGCACAGTGGGCTCGGCAGACGGGCCTCAGCCTTTCGTCCCTGCGTGGAGAATGGGGCAGGGAGGTACTGCACATACAACAGTGATTTATCCTCGTGTGAACTACCCTTGGGTGGACTGAGGGGCAAATCCTCAGCTGGAGAACCTCGGCAGAGCCCAGGGAGTCTGCGGCAAAGCCCCGTTCCGCTAAGCTCATGTGGCTTCTAAAACCTAGGTGTTCGGGGTTTCAAATTAGCCAAGGCACCCGAAATAACTGGCTGCCAATGGAAAACAGGGACTAAACAGCCCCCTGCCTCAGTTTACCCTGGGGCATCCTGCAGATGAGGACACTGATCTGCACTTTGAGATCTGTAGATGAGAGCACCCCACACGATTATTCCTTATCGTTCTAATACTGAGACACGGGACGTTCCCTCCCAGGTCAGAGCTATTTGGGGACATTTCTAATGTAATTCCTCTGTGGTCTGATATATCAGTCCTGCACTGCAGATGCTCCTGGACTGCTGACGCTGCAGCGATGCTGTGGAGTTCTCTCGGCCTGTCTTTGGAAGGAAGTGGTGGCAGTTTCCCAGAGGGATGTGGAGCTGTCCAGGTCCGAGTGACGAGCTCAAGTGCAGTGACGGGTACAATCGAGCTTTGCACACAGAAGGGATCTGAAAAGCTGCTTTGGGGGAGATGTTTCCCTGGTCTTTCTGCAGTAGCAGTGAACAAGCGCGGTGCCTTGATTCATAGATTCTAGGGCCAAAAGGGACCCCTTGCTCCTCTGGTGTAACCTCCTGTATTTCCCAGGCCATAAGACTGCCCCGAAATTAATTCCTGTTTCAGCTACAGCAGATCTTTTAGAAAAACAGCCCATCTTGATTTAAGAAGGCCTGGGACGGGGAATCCACCAGAACCGTTTCAGTGGTTAATTCCCCTCACTATTCTGAGGTTGCTGGGGAACTGGGAGTCAGCATGGAGTCTGAGGACACAACATCTCCTACTGCATGCTGCGGGCCAGTGCCCCTTACTGCATCACCAACACTACTACCTTAGCTGTTCCTTTGAGACCTCCCAGCCAGCTCCTGAGCAGGCCTAGCCTGGCTTGACTTTTGAACTCTGCCGGGATCAAAGCGCAAGGTTGACTGGGCTTGCCAGGCTGCCCCTCCCCCTACCTGCTGGATCTCTTCTATCTCCACGCAGAGTGTCTGTGCGGGAAGCTGAACATGGGGTTTAAGCTCGTGGGGCAGCTCCTTCGGCAGCCTGAATAAACACAATCAGTTCTCGTTCCTCCTCCAGCCTCAGCATTCAGTCGTCTAACCTCTGGGATATCCTTGCTAGTCACATGAATATCCAACCCCTCTTTGAATTGTACGGAATTCTTGGCCCCAGCAGAACCATGTGGCTATGAGTTCCACAGTCTACTCCCCAGTAGTTAGAGGTCAGCTCATGGCCAGACCTCTTGGCTATTTATTTTTTAATCTTTACCATTTGAAGTCTGGATGGTTTAATGACAGTTAAGGCCAATGAAATTTCCAGCATTTGGCTCTGAATTCAAAGTTGCAGGGCAGGGAGGGTCTTTATGTTCAATGTTTGTCCAGCACCGAGCACAGTGGGGCTGGCACAGAAAGAGGGCGTTGTTTGCCTTTGGTCAGCAGTGGCAGAGCTGGGACTATACGGCCTCTGGCAGATCTGCCTCCTGGGCCACCGAGCTCTTTTTGCTGGCTATCTGCAATGGATTCAGCTTCATTATATGGTGCCTGGGAGTGGACGCTGTACAAACATTACAATGATAAGCCAGGTGCGACTCCCCTGTGCTGCGCTGATTTTTCCATCACTGACTGTTGTGAGCCGAGAGCAGTTTGCATCATCGAAAATGGGCCCTGAGTGACCCAGGGGGAAAACACCCAGCCAATCGCTAGCAGTGTGGCAGCAGCACCAATGCCTTATGGGACCAGGCGCTGTATCTTTGTCGAAACAGCCAAGAGAAGGATTATCATCCTCCAATGGGGAAACCGAGGCAGAGAGAGATGAGGGTAATTGTGGCAGAGCTGGGAACTAAGCCAGATCCCCTGAGTTCAGTGCCTTACCCACAGTCCTTCATAACTCTGAGCCTTTATTATTGTCAATGAAATATGGGCAGGGTCAGAGAAGAGCTCAGAAACCTGATTCTCTGGGGTCATCTGGATCTCCCATCCCCAGTGCGGGGAGAGCTGCTAAGTAAACTGAGCTGTCTCCCTGCCCCCAACATTTCTTCCTGTGATGTCCAAGCCTCACAGCTTCCTCCTGAGCTTGAGGCAGGAAGAGACCTTGCTCAAACCGCACACCTCACCTCTGCACAGCGTGGTGTGTCGGCAGTGTTCATGCCGAGTTATGAGAGACAGGCCCCTGAGCCCGACAATTGCTGGATAAAGATCACCCAAGGGTATGGCTAGGAGGAGTGTTTCTGCATGCACCCGGTAGCTCGTGGACCAGGGTCCTTTCCAAGCACATGCAGCCTAGCTTCTAGCCTCCAGTGAAATTTGTCCTGTCCTCAGCCTGGCCCTTGGGAGACCTGTGTCTCTCTCACACCCATGCCACGGGAGGTCAGGCACTGGGGTCTGAGTTGGGAAGAGGTGAGGTCAGCACAGAGGTCCCAGCAGGCAGAGCAGGGAGCTCACATTACAAATCTGCCCTGCACTTTAGCAAGGCGGGGAGCTGAATTTCAGTCGAGCTCTGGGGAAGAGGCTACAGGGAACAATCCTGCCCCACCCCAAGGGGAAGGGGATGGGCTAGATGGAAAAGGCAGGTTTCAGAGCTGTCCCTAGGCACACGCTGGAGATAGGGCTGCCAAGTTTGGTCGGACATATTCCTGGAGGTTTCATCGCATGACATAATCTTTAATTAAAGATTAATCTTTAATTCCTGGAGACTCCAGGACAATCCTGGAAAGTTGGCAACCCTAGCTGGTTGAGGGGGCCAGCATCCCCGCCCTGTGAAAGCAGCCCGAGCTCCCCTTCCCCTGCTCTCTGCTCCTCCTCCCACCTTTCTGACACCCCTGCCAAAGAATGACAAGTGCCCTGACCTCTCCCTGGCAAATTGTTACAGCCATCCCATATCGCGGTAAGCGCGAGCAGTTCGTGCATTACGTTATAGTTCCATGTATAAAGGGCATGCAGAGGTTTTAACGAATGGGTAACCCATTGTTAGAGTCCCACAGCTCAGGAGGTGCCTTAGAACAGTCCATAACACTTTGCGCTGAGGGGCTTAGAACTGTCTCTAACCCACACTGCTCCTGTCCGCCACGTGTTCATTAGATCTGCTGATCGCTGATTCACCCTTTATAAAGGGAGCCTGATACGCAGCATGACAGGACAAGGCACCGGTCACACAGTGTGCACAACCCCCACAGGGAGTTTTGCCACTTATCTAATCTAGGTCTGTCCGTCTAAGTGCCAGTCACTGGTTCTCATTCTGCCTTTCTCCATGAGATTAAAGAGCCCTTTAACACCCAGGATTTTCACCCCAGGCACCGTAATCAAACCACCTCTTGCCCTTCTTTCTGGAGACACTAAACAGATCAAGCTCCTTGCGTCTCTCACTGCCAGGCACTGTTTTTCCCCAGCTCTTGAATTGTTTCTGCAGCTCTTCTCTGCACCCCCTCCAATTTTGCAACATCCTTTTTAAAACGAGGACATCAGACCTGGACGCAGGATTCCCGTTTCGTCTCACTATCACTCAGAGCACGCGAGAAGAGATCCCTGAAACGAGCCCCTCGCTCCTGGCTGAGCCAGGGCAGATCTTTTATGAAGAGAGACTCTGTCTTGATTAAAAGACTGATGGAGAGACCTGCCCGTCCCAAGGTGAGTTGTTCCACTGGTTCATTACACTGTGTTAAAAATTGGCATCTCACTTCTAGTCTGAATTTGTCTGCTTCAGCTTCCATCCATTGCCTCTGGAGCGAGCGAACCTACGCCTCAGAGTGTGTGTGTGTGTCTGCCCTCATTAGACACAGGGACAGATTGCATGGGATAGTTAGTTTATGGCTCAGGGAATAAACCATGATTTCATCTGCCTGAGGTTCCCTTCCGAGCAGGTTATTCCAGGACCGTCCCTGCTAGCAGCTGGCTGCCGGAGGGGATGGGACAGAGCGCTGGCCTTGCAATTCCCATGCAGGATGGGCAGCGTTCACCAGACACCCTTCGGGGGAGCCAGTGGCATGCCACCGGGTATGCACTGGAGCCCAGAAGCAACCTCCAACATGCTGAGTGGGAACCTGCAAGCATCAGACTGCAGAGCTCCCACAATGCAGTTCCTGCCTTACTCCTTCAGGGATTGCAGGGCGCCCCCTAGGGGCTGCTCTCAGTAATGTCCATGCTCCAGGGGCCCCATGGGACTCAGCTGTGACACAGAATAACCAGGGAATAAGGCTCTCTCAGCTACACTCTCTCGCACCCCTCTCCTCGGGCGCCTATTCCTGGCTACGGACTCCTGCTTTAACTGCCCACACCCCGGTCTCTGACACATTCACCCTGCCCGTCGTGCCAGCCTGGCTAGTGTGCAGACAATGAACAGAGCTGGGTAACAAGGAGGGGCTGTTCAGAAGGACTTACATGGCCAGGTCTTCGGTGGTTTGACACAGCTGCTCCTGAAGCTGGCTTGTTTCCAGTCTCAGCTCCTGTGGAGGAAGGACAGATCCTCTGGAGTTTCCTCTGCCATATAAGCCTTGTTCTCCCAAACCACCCGGCTCATCTGGCATTGTTACAGCCCTCTAGGTGACCCTGGCACAGTAAAGGGTCCTTAAAGTGTGGCAGAAATGGCCCTCTAGAAACTCCCCACTGTGCAAGGAATATAACGGCTCTCCCCATAGCCCCTGGCATAGAGGGCCGCTGGGGGGCATGGCCAGAGCACACGGCATTGTGGCTGTTCTCCTCTACCCAAGCCCCACAGGAGCCAGATTGGAGGCGTGGCCAGAGGCAGGGGCAGCTCCAGGCACCAGCGCTCCAAGCGCGTGCCTGGGGTGGCAAGCCACAGGGGGCGCTCTGCCGGTCGCCGCTAGGGCGTCAGGCAGGGTGCCTTTGGCGGCTTGCCTGCGGAGGGTCTGCTGGTCCCGCGGCTTCGGCAGACCTCCCCCAAGCACACCTGCGGGAGATCTGCCGAAGCCACGGGACCAGCGGACCCTCCATGCTTGGGGCGGCAAAATGTCTAGAGCCGCCCCTGGCCAGAGGGGACCATAGGAAAAAGACTTTAAGGTAGAACAGCCCTGAGGTCACTCTAACCTACGCCAGGGCCCCATGTCCACAGCTCTGGACTGCAAGGAGTGCAAATATGGCTTAAAACAGGGGTGGGCAAACTTTTTTGGCCCAAGGGCCACATTGGGGTTGCAAAACTGTATGGAGGGCCGGGTAGGGAAGGCTGTGCCTCCCGAAACAGCCTGGCCCCTGCCCCCTATCCAATCCCTCCCACTTCCTGCCCCCTGACTGCCCCCTCTCAGAACCCCCAACCCATCCAACCCCCCCTTCTCCTTATCCCTTAACTGTCTCCTCCCAGGACTCCCTGCCCCTAACCGCCCCCCGGGGCCCCACCCCCTATCCAACCCCCCTGCTCCCAGTCCCCTGACTGCTCTGACCCCTATCCACACCCTCACCCCCTGACAGGCCCGCCGGGACTTCCACACTTATCCATCCCCCCATCCCCTGACTGCCCCCCAGAACCTCTGCCCCATCCAACTGCCCCCTGCTCCCTGTCTGCTGACTGCTCTGACACGGCTTCTAATTTCCAGTTTAAACTCATCTCTGGCCAGTTTATGGCCATTTGTTGAACTCAGGTGACCAGCACTGGACACAGGATTCCGGATGAGGTCTCACCGGTGCCTGGCACAATGGCGTGAATACTTCTTGAGGCCGTTTGGCCTAGGACACCTATCTCCTCCATGGTCCACTGCTCCAGGAGGAGGATACAGAGAGCACACAGGGCTGGGCAGGGAGGACCCAAGCTCTTTGGTGAATCAGGAGGACAGGCCAACGGAGCAGATGGGCAGGAGGACCATTTATTACCTGCACCACTGTCCTGTACTCCGCCAGCATCGCTGTCAGTTCTTCCGCATGGTTTGTTTTCTGTAAAAAGCCCCAAAAAAACAGCTTTGCCCTCTCTGTCATGGTGACTTCTGTTGCTTCAAAGTGGGATCTGACAGATTATCCCCGTGTGGCTGCTTATTAGACATAGGTCTAGCTTTGATCTTAATTGTGAGGCTGCAGCGACACCCGCTGGTTTTGATGAGCACTGACAGCACACCCAGAACCACAATTTGCATAGGTTTTAAAGCCAGAGGGACCACTGTATTCATGACAGGTTTCAGAGTAGCAGCTGTGTTAGTCTGTATCCGTAAAAAGAACAGGAGTACTTGTGGCACCTTAGAGACTAACAAATTTATTTCAGCATGAGCTTTTGTGAGCTCACGAAAGCTCATGCTGAAATTAATTTGTTAGTCTCTAAGGTGCCACAAGTACTCCTGTTCTTTTTTCATTGTATTCATATAACCAGACCTCCAGCATGACACAGGCCAGAGAACTCACCTGCATCAAGCCCCATAACTTCTGTTGGCTGGAAGTTTAAAGGGAGCTGTACACAACACACATCAGTGACATTAATAACACCTGCTCTTACCAATGGCTTTTCATCGCTAGATCTCAAAGCGCTTTGTAAAGGAGGTTAGTGTCATTACACCCACTGTACAGGTAAAGAAACTGAGTTACAGAGCGGCAAAGTGACTGATCCAAGGTCACCTAGCAGGCCAACAGTCGAGCCAGGAGCAGAACCCGGCTTTGCTGAGGGCAAGTCCAGCAAAACAAATGAACAAGAGGATGGACAGAAAGGAAAATTCAGTACTAGGACCACCACCACCCACTCTGTTCGCAGTCACATACCGATTGCTCACCTCAGTAAGGGCAGTGTCTTTGCAGGAGAGGAGAGTTTCATATTCACAGAGCTGGGCCTAGAGAAAGCAAATATGTACTTCATCCTTAGCCCGCCATCAAAGATCTCAAAATGCCTGACGTTCATTGGTAAACTTTAAAATCCCAGTGGGAACGTGGGGTGGCATAGGATCATAGAAATGTAGGAGTGTAAATCCCCATGTCCAATCCCCTGCACTATGGCATTAATCCCATTTTGCAGCAGGGAAAATTGAGGCATGGGGTGGGGAAAGAGACATGTTCCCCCAAGATAACACAACAAGTCAATGGCAGAGTTAAGAATAGAACCCAGGTGGCCTGACGTCCACTTACATGCTCTAAGCCACTACAGGATACAGGCCAAAATGTTGGGAAATTCAAACATTTTAATATGAAAAGTAGAAATAGCATCATTTTTCATAAAATGAATATTCCAAAAATGTTCATATATTTTATAGGAAAATAATTTAGAACAGAATAGTCAAAATGGACCCTTTGAGACTTTCCTGTTGAAAGCGAGATGATCTCGCAAAACCTTTAGATTTTCTCATATCAGCATTTTCAATCGGAAAATTTCTGACCCACTCTGCTTAACTGCGAGGAGGACTTGTACAGATGCAAAAGTCTTTGCTGGGCTCCACATGCTTGCTTGCAAGCTACACAAGGAAGCCAAGAGAAGCTGCGGGTTCTCAGCACTGTTCAGGAGGAGGTACTTAGAGCCTAGTAACTGATTTAGGTGACACGCATGTTTGCATTGGTTGTTAGTACCTTCAGATCTGCCTTCTCAGCAACCAGCCCTGCAACCTTCTGCTTTACTCTGTCTCTCTCTGTGAGCAGCTTCCTGTTCTGTAAAGCAGCCGCAGGTCAAGCTTAGTGTTATTTAGCAAACCATAGCAAAGAGACATGAGAAGGGAGCTCTCTGGCCCCTTCACCAATGAAATGCAGCCACTGCTGGGATGGGACGCACAAGCAGTTGAAAGGTGCAAGCAGCTTAGCATAGGAAGTGAAAATTAATTCCACATCCAGCTAAAACTGCAGGAGCAATTAAGGCAGTTTAAATGCAGTTAGGCCCAGATCTACCATTGACTTCAGTGAAAGTTAGGACCCTAAATATCTCTGAGGATCTGGATTTTGGCCACACTGAAACCTGATCAGGACACTGGGGTTAATAATTCCTGTTCATATTAAAGAATGCCAGGCCACAAGGGGTCAGATGCAGTTTTGCATCTCCCCAGAAAGACGCCAGCTGCAGCAGCACAGCACCCGCTCCTGCTGCTGCACTGGGGCCCTGGAGTCAGCACTGATGCTGGGAAGTGTCCCCTGGGAGCGCCCTGCCTCCTAGCACAACGCTGGGATGCCGGGATAATAGATGTTGAAGCCAGAAGGGACTATTCAGATAATAGAGCTTGACCTCCGGCAGAACACTAAGTATTTTACCCAGAATTTCCCACCACTCACCCCATATCTAGCGGTTGAGGTAAAATGTCTTTCAGAAAGACATCCCATCTTGATTTAGCGACTCTAAGTCCTAAAGACTCCCCCTATCCCTTGGTAAATTGTTCCAATGTCTAATAATCCTCACTCCTGACATTGCACAGCCTGAATGTACCTAGCCTGAGCGTCCAGCCCCCAGATCCTGCTCCGCCTTTGGCTGCTATCTTGAGGAGCTCTCTAGGTACTTACAGACCTTTTAGTCACCTTTTCCCCTTCTCTGTGATGAGCTAAGGAGATTGTATTTCACTGCAAGACAGATTTTCCAGACCTCCTCTGTGCTCTCTCTCAATTCACTACTGACTCAGAGGGGAGACCACCTCCCACTGAGTCACCCACACTGCCCCCCTGCGTGATTCTTGCTGATTTGGCATTAAAGTACAGAGATGGTTGACTTCACAAAGACAGCTCCAAACTTTTGCTACTCTCCAGAGTCCTCCTCACCTCCTCTTGAAGACAGTCCACTTGTAGAGAGAGGCACAGCTGTTCCTTCTCCTATAAGTTTAAAACACAAAACAAACATGGACCTAAACTGTATCCCCCAGTTTGCCTATGACGTTACTAAAGGAATGGCCAAGTCTCGGTTCAATGAATTGCAGGGCTGCCGGTGTTTTTTGTTATCAACACACATTTATTTTTACATCCCCTTGCAATCCAAGTGGTTAATTTGCATCAAGAGCCGAGTGCCCCACGACAGCTGTGCCACGCCAAGAAACCACTCATGGCTGCAGCAGATGGGAACTTTGAAGTGCCCAAAGGTTTAAAGAAAGACAACAAAAACGGAAGTGTACCCAGTGCTGGTGAAAAGCGCCAGATTGATGGTCCTAGGAGTTAGACACCATTCAAGCCTGGATCTCTTTGCTACCCGGACCCAGGGGTGATGGCGGGTTTATAACGCAAAGGACTGTTCTGCTAGGAAGGATGCTGAGCCCCATGAACTCGTTACACGTTTGAGAGGGATGTGTCAGTTTCACAGGGTCACTTTCTGAGGCTCTCAGCAAAGAGAAGACAAGGAAGTTGAGATTTTCTTGGGTGGTTACATAAACAGAGCCCCGCCAGTGGGCAAACACCTGCAGGGAGAGTGCACGACTTGTGCAAAGCCACATGATAAATCAGCTGCAGTTTCAGTTAGTAAACCCAGAAGTCCTGGCTCCCAGCCCTCCCTGCTCTAACCTCATTCTCCCCCACCCTCGAGGCAGTGATAGAACCCAGAAGTCTTAGCCCCACTGCTCTAGCCACTGTTTCCCCAGGGAAATCGGGCTGAACCCCCAGCCAGGGAAATGTTGCTGAAACAAAGACTCACAAGCACCTACCAGCTGCCGGGCTTGTGAGTAGTATTTGCCCTTCTCCTCTTCCAGACTTTTTGCAATAGCCTTCAGGTCTTCTAGTTCATCAGTCACTGACTTAGCCTGTTCCAGGGCCTGTTGCGTGCTACCAAAGAAAGCAGCTGGTTAGGAGAGGCCAGTAATTTAAAGCCCCTTAATTAGCAACAGTCAAAGTAGCCTGAAATAACTGCAGTACAGGGCCAAGTGTTACTGAGTAAGATATCTGAGTTTTCGTAAATGATGGATGTATTCATTATTACTCTTTGTATTTCCGTAGTACATAGAGGCCTAGTGGTTGACCAGGGCCCCAGTGTGCTAGGTGCTGTACAAACCGAGCAAAAAGACGGTCCCTGTCCCAAAGAGCTTCCAAGCCGAGCAATTAATACAGCTGCTAAATTCCCCTCCATAAACACACAGCAGCTACTCAGTTTAAAATATCCAGCACCCAGATGGGGGAGATTGCTGAAGCCTCATGAAATAACAAACAAATAACAACCCCAGACCGAGTGCTTCACCTGCATTTATATACGCCCAGCCAGGAATGGGACATGGAGGCTGTGTCTCAGCATGCCCTGAGGCTGCCCAGCAGCTGGGCATGGGAAGGCAAGGTGACTCCTGTACCCGGTCCACACCTCAGGCAGGGGAATTTAGGGAGGCAGAATGGAATTAGCCAGGTTGGGATGTAGCCAGCAACACCTGGGAGAGCATGCCCTATCCTGTAGTGAGCATGCCTCAGGACCTCAGAGACTGTGAGCAATCAGCGTGTTTAATGTAGACCTCACCCTATCACTTCCAAACAACACACTGGAGCAGTGGGGCCAGCAGTGAGTGCTGGGGAGAGCACCCTCTGTTCAGCCCCCCTCCCGCTCCCTTCAACACAGGCCCCTTAGCACCACACTGGGGCCAGCACTGCCTGGCTGAGGAGAACACATCCTACTGAGTGTCACACACAGTTCTGCGAAGCACACCGCCGCTAGAGCTGTGTTGGGGCATCAAAGTCACCGCTAACCCAGAGAGGGGGACAGTGCCCCTCAGCCTGCTCCCTGCAGTGCCCCCTTCCCCTGACCACCTCCCATCCCATTCACCTTCTCAGTCTGCCTTGCAGCTGGGAGAGCTCTTCGGTGAGGCGGGAGTTGAGTTCCTCAGCTGACTCGATGGTCCTCTGCAGCTTGGCATTCTGCACGGCCAACTTTTTGTTCCCGTACTCCAGGTCTTCAATGCTGCTTATCAAGGCGGCAGCTTCTTCCCTTGGAGACCGGCATGAATGAGGGTAAGAGGGCAGTCGGTAGGGAGATCTCTCCTCACTTGCTCTACCGTCACACCACACAGCGTCACCCACTCATCCCCAGTCTCCACACCACAGGCCCAGCACTGATCGGGGGGACGTTCAGTCACTGAGCCTGAGATTTTTGTCTTAGCCCCACTAGGAAATGAACTGGAACACCCCCACCCCATATCACACCCGACTGGGTGGCAATCAGATGGCAAAGGAGACCTGGATCGGCAGCACCTGCTAAGACCCACACCAGAGAGTGATCAATCCAGATCACGCTAGTCTAAGCCAGCGTATGGTTTCTAGCAGTGGCTGGTGCTGGCTGGTTGGGAGAAGGGTGTGATTGTGAATGCATCTCATTACTGAACCCTGAACACCTAGGAGGATTATCCCTTCCTGACTCCCTAAAGCATGTGAATGGTCCTTGTAACGTTCCTCCGAGGTAGAGGCCCAGTGGCTGCTGTTCGCATACAGTAAAGGATCTAATCCTTTTCAGGAAACTTACACTGGTATGAGCCTCTAATATCCTAATTACATCCCAGCCTTCCTGATTGGCTGACTATAAGAAGTTAGTACTTACGAGTTTACGCTGCTAACATCCCCGCCATATCCTTCTAACTGAGCAGCACTAGAGACAGGCCTCCTCCCCCCTGAAGAGGAAAACCAGAGAGCAATGTCAGGGCCACAGTCTTACAATGGGTTTCTGGTCGTGATGCTCGCAGCTGCCAGGAGCAGGAAAAGCAAATGGCATTGTCCTGCTAAACCCACAGTTGTGAGTTCAATCCTTGAGGAGGCCATTTAGGGCTCTGGGACTAAAATCTGTCCGGGGATCGGTCCTGCTTTGAGCAGGGAGTTGGACTAGATGACCTCGTGAGATCCCTTCCAAGCCTGATAGTCTATGAATTCTGTGAACCTGAAGATCGATATCGAATTATGCCCAGGAACACCTGCTCACTGGCTCCCACTAACCAGCCAGGAGAGGTATTAAGCTGAGGAAAGTTAAGAGTCTTTCTCTTGTCTGTGAAAGGCCACTGGCCCCTCCTGGGCTCACTGGGATGTGACACAGGAGGACGTCACAGCTTCTGAGCTGCGCTGGGGGTCAGGGGTGCAAAGGTTGCTGAATGCTATGTCTGTGTTTCCCCAATCCTGGAGCTATCCAGACAGCACCTGAGTCCTCAGCATAAGGTAGAGCATTCCAGATATTGTTTTCACTTACCCATGGCTACTGGCAGCCTGGCTTAGAGGTTGTGACTGTGGCTGGGATAACTAGAATGCAGAGATACTCTGGCCACCTCCCCGCTTTCCTGTGCCAGAGCCTACTGGGGGGAAAGACCTGGCGTGGCAGGCCTACTCAGTCTATCCTCATACGAAGCCCTCTGTATAATGTAGGGTCTTTTACCGCACCCATCACTGCAGTTTCTGAATGCATCAAAACTGTCAGAGCACCAAAGAAGTGAGGGCAGAGAAAGGCACTTAGGACCAGATCCTCAAAGGCATTTAGGCGCCTAACTCCCATTGGAGTCCAGACTCCTGGGGCGAGCATATCCCCCCTCAGCCTTCTTTTGGCCAGGCTAAACAAGCCAAGCTCTTTGAGTCTCCTTTCATAAGGCAGTTTTTCCATTCCTCGGATCATCCTCGTAGCCCGTCTCTGAACCTGTTCCAGTTTGAATTCATCCTTCTTGAACATGGGACACCAGAACTGCACACAGTATTCCAGATGGGGTCTCACCAACGCCGTATACAACGGTACTAACACCTCCTTATCCTTGCAGGAAATACCCCGCCTGATGCATCCCAAAATCGCATTTGCTTTTTTAACAGCCGTATCACATTGGCGACTCATAGTCATCCTGCTATCAACCAGTACCCCAAGGTCCTTCTCTTCTTCCGTCGCTTCCAACTGATGCGCCCCCAACGTATATCCAAAATTCTTATTATTAGTTCCTAAATGCATGACCTTGCACTTTTCACTATTGTATTTCATCCTATTTCTATTACTCCAGTTTACAAGGTGGTTCAGATCTTCTTGAATAGCATCCCTGTCCTTCTCCGTGTTAGCAATACCCCCCAGCTTCGTGTCATCCGCGAACTTTATTAGCACATTCCCGCTCTTTGTGCCAAGGTCAGTAATAAAAAGGTTAAATAAGATCGGTCCCAAAACCGATCCTTGAGGGACTCCACTGGTGACCTCCTTCCAGTCCGACAGTTCACCTTTCAATACGACCCTCTGGAGTCTCCCCTTTAACCAGTTCCTTATCCACCTTACAACTTTCATATTCACTCCCAGCTTTTCCAATTTAACTAACAGCTCCCCGTGCGGAACCGTGTCGAACGCCTTACTGAAATCTAGGTAAATTATATCTACCGCATTTCCTTTATCTAAGTAATCCGTCACCTTCTCAAAGAAGGAGATCAGATTGGTTTGGCACGATCTACCTTTAGTAAATCCGTGTTGCAATTCGTCACAATTACCATTGACCTCTATGTCCTTAACTACTTTCTCTCTTAAAATTTTTTCCAAGACCTTACATACAGTTCAGTCCCATCATCTGAAGATTGCCCTAAGAAATCCCAGGTAGCCAACTCAGCTAGCTTTCTGGCTGCTTTGCAGAAGCCCAGAATTGGGCCCCAGAAGACCCTTGAACCACATGCCTTCACATACGCAGACAAACCCAGTCAGACACAACCCTTCTGCCCTACAAGCTAATCAAGCTCTTTCTCCTACAGACCAGGCAGGAAGAGCAAGACCGCTGTTGATTATTCTATTTATAACCCTCAGGAGGTGCTCAGATGCTACGGTGACAGAGGGGCTATGCAAGGATTAATTATGAGCATATTTCAAAACCTGGGTGGTTTTCTGTGTCCCCAGCAGAAAGGGCAAGGACAGACGCCTCAGTCAGGCCAATCAGTAGCACAGCAGGCTGCATTACCAAACCGTCTATATTTAGAATTAAATACACTGTCCTTTTTTTATTATCCCTTTCAGCACAACTTACCAGATGGCCACAGGCACATATTGTCCACAAATTTGTCTTGTTCCTTCGTGCTGTCTAATCCCCTGGAAGAAACATAAATTAATAGCCATAATTCCCACTTTATCACCATTTGTACGAAATGAATCGTGTGCTCTGTGCGTATCGGGTGACTTTTTCCTGTTCACCCCCTGCATCTTAATAAACACAAGTTTAGTGGGGGGTGTTGTACAACACTGTAATTAAGGTAGGACGGTCAGTTAATTAGTTGGGGGGTAAGAAACTATCAGGTATATTTAATGATTTAAGTCAGAAAAGCTATGCACGCAATGGGTGAGCCTTAAGGGTTGTCCATTAAGCTCCGACAGAAAGGCCCAGAGAAGGGTTATATTATGCATTTCATGTGGCTGTTTTGTTAGAAGAGAACAGAGCTAGTAAATATTAATATTGATAATGAGAGCTGATTCAGGAAGCCTTTTTTTTTTTGTTAAAGACTAAGAGGCACATATGACATACATACAGAGCTGGATGGCACAAGGCGTGGATTCTTACAGCAGTGTGGTTCTCTGATAAGAGAAAGAGACTCCTGGAACAACTCTGGGAGATGTATATCAAGTCGCTGCAGGGACATAGGAGTCAGGACTCGTGGGCCACAACTCTTGGAGAGAATATAGACTAGGAGGGCAGAGCAGGACTCCTGGGTTCTATTTGCTGCTCTGTGGTGTTGTGTTGTCTAGGAAGTTAGAGCAGGAGGGAATGGAGTCAGGACTCCTGGGTTCCACTGAGTTCCTGGGTAACCCTAGAAGGCCAAGCCACTTGGTAGATGCAAATCGGTGCATAGCATGATATTCACAAGGCCTTAGGTGCTGAATACCCATTCATTTCCATTTTTTTAAAGTACCTTTGAACATCTGGCCTTTCACTTGTCTGTGCCTCTTTCCCTTTCTGCCGATGAAAATCTTACCCTCTCTTGCTGTGGGGTCGTAACACCTAAGCTACGGCTGTTCCTAAATTATCTACGCACCTATCCTGCCGACAATCTGAAATCCAGTTCTTCATGACAGCATGGAAGGTCGGTAAATCCACAGCGACGCCCCTCTCTTCTGGGTCCAGCATTTTGTAAAGCAACTGCAGTCTCCCTTCCTCACAGCTTTGCCCTGTTACCGACTGTAAGTACTCGATAATACGGAAAACAGACACCTGTCCTGCAATCAGAAATTCAGGCACACCAATAATCACCCCCTAGCAAACCGGGAACATTGCTAGAGATGGAAGGTTCATCTTGTGATTACAGAGATGGCCTGGGAGTTTGGAGATCAGTGGAATCAATGGGAGGGAAACCCAGATCCTCGAAGGGATTTAGGTGTTTGAGTTACTAGAATCCCTGTGTAGTTGACAATGGATTTGTGCATTGTCCTAAATCTATATCAAGGAACCTAAATAAAGTGACTTTGTTTTCAAAGTGACCCATTGAGGTCAATGCAACCTCTAATTAACAGGTGGGGCCATCTCTGCTGCAGCTACATGGTAATCTATGCCCCTTCTGCTTCATAGCAGTATAGCCCCCCCCCCCCCGGAAGTTGACCATGCAGCCTGCTGTCTGCTTTCACCTCAACCTTGTTCAGTCCTAGGAGAGTGAAAGATCCCAGGTACAGGACACTAGGATGCAAGATGTGTTTTTCAAAGGTCTTGAGAATGGGAGGCAGGTGCTGAACGCTCACTGGCTGATTCCACTCTGAAAGGAGCCTTTGAATCTAACGCACAGGTTGATTTCCTGGCAGCACTAAAGTGGCTGGGACTCTGCCAGAGTTGTGCATTTCCAGCTGACACACACTAGAAAGCTTTCTACCTGTTTGTTCCAGGTCACAGGCTTCAAACGTGCAGGTCAGTACATGCTCCTCGGAGCATCGGCTCTTGCTGCTGACGGCAGCGCTCTCCCATGACTCTAGTAAGGAAGAGGCAGAGAGACGGAACACTTACAGGCTAAGAACATAAGAATGACCCAGCTGGGTCAGCCCAATGGTCCATCTATCTCAGTAACCTGTCTTCGAAGGTGGCCAGTGCCAGACGCTTCAGAGGGAATGGACAGAACAGAGCAATTATCCAGTGATCCATCCCCTGTCCGTCAGTCCCAGCTTCTGACAGTCAGAGGTTCAGGGACACCCAGAGCACGAGGTTGTATCCCTGACCATCTTGGCTAGTAGCCAGTGATGGACTTACGCTCTATGAACTTATCTAATTCTTTTTTGAACCCAGTTATACTTTTGGCCTTCACAACATCCCCTGGCAATGAGCTCCACCAGCTGACTGTGCATCAGATGAAGAAGTACTTCCTTCTGTTTAAAACCTGCTGCCTATTAATTTCATTGCATAACCGCTGTTTTTTGTGTCATGTGAAGGGGGAAATAACACTTCCCTTCACTTTCTCCACACCATTCCTGATATTATAGACCTCTGTCGTATCCTCCCCCCGTAGTCATCTCTTTTCCAGGCTGAACTGTACTAGTCTTTTTAATGACTCCTCCTACGCAAGCTGGTCCATATTCCATAGCATTTTTGTAGGCCTTCTCTGCATATTTTCCAATTCTATTGCATCTCTTTTGAGATGTGGTATCCAGAACTGGACACAATATTCGAGTTGTGAGTGTGCCATGGATTTATATAGTGGCACTATGATATTTTGTGTCTTACTATCAACCTCTTCCCTAATGGTTTCTAACACACCGTGAGCCGCTGCACATGGAGTGCATGTCTCCTGAGAACTGCATGTCTGGTTCCAGACCTGATTACCCATAAGCAAACTCACCCCCCTTCTGGACTGTCCTATGATCCCATTACTGTGCAGTGGGATAGTGGACAACTGGCCTTTGTGATTACACTATAAGGAACAATCCTGACCTGTCTGAGGGGGCAGGAAGATGGGGAATGGTCTCCCAGGAATTTAATACTACAGGTTTTTCCTCTGCACTAACTTTTCAGATGCCATGATTCACACACACCCTGCAAAAATCCCATACTTATGCCCAGAGATATCAACAGACCAAATTCTGCTTATAGCAGCCCACATCTGGACTAATTCCTTGGACTTAAATTGAGTTACTCGGGATTTATGTTGACGTAACTGAGGGCAGAACTTGGCCTGACAGGTCCAATCACAGGACGTGAGTCAGAGGAGAACTGAGTTCACAAAGGCTGATACGTGTAACCACAGTAAATATGTATGTCTGTATCTTTCCATCTCCATACACTCCCCCACACCCCATCTGTCTGTCATGCAGCAACCACCACGGTACCCAAGCATTCTTTGATCTCTTACCCTGACAACTTGGAATAACCAAGTCAGTGTCCATACTAAAGCAAGCCCTACTGAGCAGCGTGGTGGGAGGCAGCTGTGTGGGACAGGATGATTCATCCACCTCTGTGACTTACCTCAATACAGATAAAACCCAGGCTGCTTCCCCATACACCCTACAAAGACAGCATCAGCGTTCTTTTAAAAGAGTCCCTCTGGCGTAAGAACACAGCATTTCATGCTAGTCAAGGTACAGAGCACCTTACATGAACTCTCCCAGCATTATAGCAAATGTGATCCTTGCTTTTCCTCTTCACACTTAAGCTCACACAGAAAGGCCCCAATCCTGAAATCCAGTCTGCACCACTGGGGCTCCTGTACCCATCTGATTGCAGAATCAGGGCCTAACCTGAGAGGCAGAGCACTAGGCTAGGCCTTCTGAACGCCTGGGTTCTAACCCCGTCTTGCTGTTTGACCTTGGGCAAGTCAACAGTGTTGACGGTGAATTTGTCATCGGTAGGTTTCAGAGCCAACAATCCATTTGGAGGAATCTCTCAGAGCTATTGCTGCAGACTCAGGCAGACCATACTGCTCACTTGACACTTGGGTCACGTTTTCAAGGTGGTATCTGCAACCGTGTGGGTTAGAAACGTGGGCTCCGGTTCAGCAAAGCACGTAAGCACCCTCTGGGTGCCATTTCCTTAGCTCATAAGGTAGCATTAAAGAATGTGAGGTGCTCAAGTAATGGGGGACATAGATAGGTAAAGGGCGCTACGTACCCTCTGACGACTGGACCAAGAGCAATTCTGCAACTGCTGCAGGGTTAGACGTAGTCTCCATGTTCACCGGCTGACCTGTTTCTCCATAGCAGCTGACTTCACCCGAGATCCAGGGGGAAGCGTCCCCTTGCAGAAAAAGCATGTCTCCCGAGGCCATGTCTCCCGTCACCTTAGCTGGCCCTGCAATAAAACAGACAGGTGATGCCCTCCAAGCAAGCCCTCTGTTGGGAATGGGGTAAACTGCAGCAGATTGATTGATCTAATTAAATTAGACGAGAAGAGAGGTTAGGACGGGTAGCGAGGGACCCCCTAGACTGACGGGTTAGCAGTACAGGGGTAGCCACTGGTTTAGTTGCATTGGTGTATTTACACCAGTACAGCCAGACCCTCGGATTACCCGTGGGTTTATCTAGGAGTGGGTTTTGTCCCAGTGGTGCCATCAGAACTTGGCCCCAAACTGTGTTCGCTTTTGGAAGGTCTCAGCCGGGGAACCCCACCTGTGCTCAGAATGGAAACCGTCTTGTCTAATCAACTGGGGCGTCCATCAAACAGAGCAGAGAGAGGGCAATGTGGGGGTCAAGTCACCCCCCATGTCCTTTTAAAGGTCATTTGTGGGGTTATCCGGGGCTACCCTGCCTACCCGAAGGGGTAGATTTAGGGTAGACAGCTTATCTCAGAGGGGTATTTGGGAGCAGTGCCGAAAGAGAGAGAAGGGAGAGACAATTGTACCAGGGCCCTGAGCTCAAGGCAGCTCCCAAAAGTCTGTAAAAATGGGGTGAGATGGGACACGATGAACCAATGGACCAGGTGACTTGAGGGGCATTATCTGGGATGTCTGGCCGACATGAGGGTGTATTTAGGGAGGATGGGTTTTATTCTGTCTTGGCCACTGGCCTGCTGGGTGAGCTTCAGTGCATCCCTGCCTCAGCTCGTGCCTCGGTTTCCCCATGTGGGGCTAATGATACCAACCTCTTTTGTGGTTTATGGGGGGCAGTTGGTCTGTGGGGATCTCTGGGGTTGGCGTGACTGTTGGGGGGCAAGCTGGGGATATGGGCTTGAGTGGTTTAGGGGGGCAGTTGGTCTGTGGGGTTCTCTGGGATTGGCGTGACTGTTAGGGGGCAAAGCAGCGACCGGGGGGGGGGCTGGGCACAGGCTCCTTGAGGGAGGGCGATTGGCACCAAGGGCTCTGTCTGGGAGGCTGTTGGCAAGGACACTGGGATGCTCCTTGTGGGTTTATTCATGGAGGTGGGGGATATTTAAAGTTCCCCCAACATTTATTCCCCCCTTCACACATTAGCTGGGGGGGATTTGGGGGAGCACCTCCTCATCACTCCCTCTCCCCCTTTAACCCAGGGCAGCCACCAGGGCAGGCTGCCCTCGGAGGGGGAGGGGCGGGGGCGGAGCGCGGCGCTTGCAGCAGCCTCCGAACGCTGCCGCCCCTCCACGAAAAAGGCGGGAACATTCAAACCTCGGGCGGTTGGGGGCGGGAGCAACGGTCGCGGCTCGAGCCTCTTCGGCTCGGTGGGGGAGGGGCGGGTCTGTGTCACCAGTGGCTTATGGGGAGGGATGGGGAGGGCCCCCCAGATAAACCGGGCTAATCACCCCCACATGTGTTAAATAGAGGAAGGGTGAGAGGCTGCCCCCCCCATGGGCAGAGCACCCCCAAACAGAGACCCCCCCAAAAAAGTGAGGCCCCCCGCCACAGGTGAATCAAACACTGTCTGACAGGCTGCAAGCCACGTGGCAAGCAGGCAGCACCCCTTCAAATGAGATGGGGCCCCTGAAATGCCCTGGGGCTGAAGGCCAGCTGAGGGGCTTTTCCCCTGCGGCTCTCAAAGCATGTTACCAATGAGCAGTGTCGGGAGCCCCACAGATGGGGAAACTGAGGCACAGAATGGCGAAATGACTTGCCCCGGATCAAACAGAGCCCAGAGCTCCTGAGGGTCTATCCACTAGGCTACGCTGCCTTTTAAAGGTGCTTATTTCAACCATCTTAGGGAGGGGCAGCTTTCTCCTTTGAGGGTTGGGGGGCTACCCACAGGAGCAGAAATCACAGTGGCAATTTAGGGTGAGGTCAGAGGTCACAGCAATAAAATGACCCCTTCAGAGCCCATGAATGACTGGCCTCCCCCTAAATTAGCATCTCCCCCAAAGAAGGTGGGTTCATTCTCCTCATTCACATGTAATAAAGGGGTCATGTGCAGCAAGGAGCTGTCATGCCACTGTGACCGATGGCCCATGGACACCCCCAAATGAGGGGCTCCCCCAAACTAAAGAGGATTAACTTTCCCCACATAAATAACGTCAGTGTGCTGTACTTCAGACCATAGGATGCACAACATGACGTTGCTGTGGCATCAAGACCTTTGACCCTGCAGGTAGTCCCTACCCCACCCCTGAAAACAAAAGTTAATTAATCCTCCTACATACCTGAAATAATCTTTCCAGAATACGGGCCGTAAATAGCAAGGCAGGGAGTGCCATTACACCAACATGACCTCTGCCCACACGGGCAGCCCATCCACCCCATAATGCTTTCCCTGGTAAAATTAATTCTCCCCACCACCCATGACACGGGTCCAATCATGCCCTCTATTCCCCTACACACACACCTCCCAAAAAAACCCTGAAAATGCTTAGCTTTGTGCCCCAGGAGACCATCCAATCCCCACCTACTTCCACACTTCCCAGGGGCACACCTCAATGGAAAGTGGCTGTAAAAGGGGGTGTCCTGGCTCGGGGCGGGGGGGAAGTGTTCTGTATGACCTCGGCTAGCTCTGGAAGAACAGACAGCATGGGATGCCAAGACATGTAATGGGCATGGAGATGTGTAACCATTCAAGGCCTGCACACTTGACATACTTGCACAAACAAGACAGGCATGAACAACAGTTGCCCCTTCACCAATACATTTCACATTCTGTGCAGACCTCTTCCAAGTGTGTTGGGAGGGGATTTCAAACAAGGCGTGGTGACAGATTAACAGCACCAGTAGTTTTTGTGGTTGGAGCCAGCCACTCAGTCCTCAGATCTGGGCTGAGAACTGCCGGTAGCGATCAAAGAGTTGGGTCACTTATCTGATCCAGGGCAAAAGGCCTCACGATCCAAACTCTGAGGTGGATAATAATCATTTCCGTACATAGTGGTTTAGGACAGGAAGTGGAGAGTAACACTCCCACTTTTGACGCGATAGTAGTGAGCACATTTACAAGAAGCCAAATAGAATTGCCCACAGCTGAAATTGCACCAGCAGCCTAGAGTTACTCTTGCAAAAAGTGCGATGGAATCTCTAATGAACATCAGCTCTTCAGTTTTATGCGTTGTTCTGCTCCCCTCCTTCCCACACACCCTTTGTGTAGCTTGTGCATCTGAGCAGCAGGTGGCAGGCAGAAGTGGTACCACAATGAATCCAACCACAACAGCACACATGATGAAACCAGAAGTCCCAAAATACAGCCTTGATTACAGATCTCCTACAAGTAGAAGCAGTAGGTGCCTGATCTTTTTCTCCCACAAAACGCACAGGCATTCCCTCTCTCCAACATGTACACACACCATCTGATCTCACCAAAAAGACATTACAGTAGAGCTGTCATTGACAATACAAAAAACGTGGCTATAGGCCCCAAACAGAGCTAGATCCAATAGGGCATTGTGCAGATTAATTAAAGCAGACCAGGATTTTATATCGATAGCTGTATAAAACAGAATTCAAGCCCCCTGAAGCAATAAAAACCACAATTACTGCATGCACTGAGAAGCCATTGCCCAGGTGGTAATATGAATCTGCTGTGTGTTTAATGTCAATCAAATAGTTGTGGTTTGATTTGCTGCAAAGCGGATGGAGATCGGTCACTGTCAGGCTATTTGTCCGTAAAAGCTATTGATTTAGGTGGAAAACTATGAAGAGGTGGAAAAGGTGAAGGAGAAAGAGAGAAGGGAGGGATGAGCCACGTCAGTCGTTAACAGCCGTGGCTGAGTGTGAGTCTGCAATAAAAGCCAGGCCCAAAGTACTGTCCCAGCTGATTGGCCAATTGCCAATCCTCCTCATCCCTGAGTGCCAGGTTTGGCTGGAGGAAAGACAGCTGTCGGCCCAAACCCCTGAGATCCATGTTGCCCCCTGGTCTGTGGCATATGGACATTGTGATGAATCTGGAGGGAACAAAAATGGTGGCATAGAGTGAATGGAGGACACTTCCCAAGCCTCCTATAATGGTCGCTGCTTAACAATAATGCCTCCCTGCAAGCCCTAAGTGTGCTCAGGGACTCTGGAGTCACAGACATCAGCTAATAATGAGGGGCCAGTCAGATAACTAGGGATGGACAATGTCCAGATGACTGAAAGGGGATCTGTAAATCTAGCACAGATCTTTTAGCAGCTTTGCATGGCTTCTGTCTGCCCTGAATTTTGTGCAGGCCATGGTGTGTGTGGGGGAAGGGGTGGAATATCCCATGCCCAAACTGGATCTACCGAGTTCCCTTTGTGATGTGTGCCACTGCCGGGTCTCAGAAAGTGCAAAAACAATCAGTTTTCCTTGCGTGTGTCAGAGATTCCAAAGCCAGCATCTAGTCTGATCACCTGCACATCATAGGCCAGAGAACTGCCCTGAAATAATTCTCAGGGCAGATCTTTGAGAGAAACAGCCAATGTCCATTTAACAATTCCCAGTGATGGAGAATCCACCACCACCCTTGGGAAAATGTGCCAGAAATTTACGTCTTACTTATTTCCAGCCTCAACTTCCAGCCATTGGATCGTGTTAGACATTTCTCTGCTCAGTCGAAGAGTCCAGTAACAAATACTGGTTCCCCATGTAGGCATGTATAGACTGTGATCAAGTCATCCCTTAACCAAAGCAGAGTCACAACCTGAGGTTTGAAAGTTATGTCAGATGAATCGTCGAAATGTAGGGCTGGAAGGGGCCTCAAAGGGTCGCTGTGTCCAGCCCTCCGGCGCTGTTGCAAGACCAAGTCAACCTAGATCATCCCTGAGAGGTGTTTGTCCAAAACCTCCAGTGATGGGGATTTCACAACTTCCCTTGGTCACCTGTTCCAATGCTGAACGATTCTTAGGGAAGTAGGGTGTGAATATAAAGCACAAGAGCTGTTCCAGTTAATTGCAGAGTCTACACGCGTCTATACAGGGAACTGAAATTTTGATAACAGGGATCTTTAGCCCAGCAGACAAAGGCTGAAAGTTAAAGCTAGATACGTTCAAGCTGGAAAGAAGGCACCCATTTTTAACAGCGAAGGGAATTACCATTGGAGCTGTTTATCAAGAGCTGTGGGGGATTTTCCATCACTGGCAATTTTTCAGTCAAGATCTGTTCTGGTTCAATGTGGAGTTAATTCAGGGCAGGGCTCTGGCCTGTGTTATGCAAGAGGTCAGGCTGGGTGATCACAGTGTTCTGGGACTCTACAAGTCTAGCGTTGCTCTGTATAGACAAGGCCCCAGACTTTGACAAGGGAGAGATGAGGGAGGATTAAGACACTTTTCTATGCCAATGGCCCTAATACAAGAGAGTGTGAGGAAAGAGGTTTCCTCAGGTTCATCAGGAATCCCAAAAGGTGTCATCTCCTCTAAGAGCGACAAGGGGAATGTGGACCTGCTGAAAGACTGAGAGAGACCAGGATCGAGAAGGGGCAGGTGTGGCAGAAACACAGTGGGTCAAAGGCCCCAGATACAAGATGTGACTGTATGTGGGTGGGTCATACCTACCCCAATGGATCTGGCTTTCTCTCACTGCTTTGGCAGCACTGATCTAGCTCTCTTGGTCCCCCCAGCTTCCTCCTGAGGTTGTGGGAGCTGGCTGGCTTGGTCCGCAAGGAGGGGTTATGCAGAGAATTCACCTCACAGGCACGGCTAGCGCAGCAGAGGCCTGGAGAACATTAATCTTGCTGTGGGTCACACCTCGTCCAGCCCTCACCACGGCTCACACCTTCCACATACTTCCTCCCCACGCAGTTAACCCAGGCAGCATTCCCTGTCCCACTGACACACCTAGGGCAGAAAGCATGTGAGGAGAGATGGAGCCCATTATTCCCCGCCCCCCTGAGCCAGCCACTCCCCAACCCTGGGGCCGGATCGGAGCAGGTGCCTCCTATAGGGGAAAGGCCCTGTGTTGTATTCCTTATCTCCTTGAGCCAGCCAGTTCCGTTCTGGCACAGATGCCCCAATGCATCACCCACACTCACTCTGTCCTTAGCTTTACACTTCCAGCACTGGCTGGCAAGGAGGGAAGAGGAGCAGAACTGGGCCATCCGGCAACCATGGTCACTCAGGCAGCCCTGGGGAGAATGGAGCATTTCAGCAGCAGCTGCGAGAAGGACTCCACGCCCTCCCTAATCCAGACACCCTGGTACCTACATCATCCCATGGACCGTGCCTGAGCAAAGGGAAGCAGGGCGGCTGGGGAGATCCTGTCAGCATGGTCCCCTGCCCCAGCAGGATTGCTCCTCATTTCTCACTTCTGTTGGAACACCAACCATCTCATCAAAAAGAGCTCACACATCCCTGGATGAACAAACCGGGGAGTAGTGGTTAGACGCCAGGAGGTGATTTTACCTCTGTATTCGATGGTGGTGAGACAACACTGGAATCCCGGAGCCAGTCCTGGTGCCCACATTTTAAAAACAATGCTGAAAAGCCAGAGAGGGTGCAGAGAAGAGCCACAAAAATGATATGAGGGCTGGAAAATTGCATTACAGTGAGAGATTTAAGGAGCTTGATATGTTCAGCTCATCAAAAAGAAGATCAAGAGGTGATTTGACTATGGTCGATGGGAAGGAAATCCTGGGTATGGAAGGGCTCTTTGGTCTAGCAGAGACAGGCAGAACAAGAACCGGTGACTAGCAGTTAAAACTAGACAAATTCCAATTTGTCCAGTAAGGCCCACATGTCTACCAGTGCGGGTGATTCAGCCTTGGAACAAACTGCCTCCAGGGAAGTGGTGGAGTTTCCATCGTTGACTGTCTTCCGATTCACACTGGCTGCCTTTCTGGAGGCGATATGTCAGCCAAACACAAGTTGTGAGCTCAGAGCAGGAGTAAGGGTGAAATTCTCTGGCCTGTGCTCTGCAGAAGGCCACTCGATGATCTAATGGCTCCTGATCTTAGACTATAGGAATCTGCGTCCCTAATGATTCGCCTTTGATCACGAAGGAGGTGTCAGAATATCTGGAGAGGAGGAAAGGAGTAGCAGCCACAATACTGGCCTGGCACTCCGCAGAGCTGGACTCAGTTCCCAGATCTGCTACAAACTCCCTGGGTAACCTTGGGCGTGTCACATCATCACACTGCACTTGCAATTTTACCTAAGACTGGGGTGGTGTTCCTATCACTTGAACTGGTGTGTCTGGGTAGCATCTGGCACAATGGGGACCCTGATCTCGCTTGGGAGGGGGTGCCTGTGCAGCACCTGGCCCAGCAGGGGGCCCCAAACTCCATGGGGGGGCATACACCTCATAAAAATTATTTTGCATCCGGTACCATGGGGAATATTCTTCAGAGTTGAGCAAAACTCAAGTGACCGGGGATTATCTGAAAAGCTGGTACCGACTGCAGAGCATTCACACAAGTTCAGCTGATCCAGTGGAGACCTGTTCCCCATAGCAGCTCCCTCATCTCCATCACTGAGATGCCACATGCCAAGCTACCCAATCCTGCTGCCACTTGGGTGAAGAATTCTGTCTGCCACAGGTGTCTGAGCACCGGAGGAAACCTGCCTTGTGTTTAAATAACCTGCAGTTCCCCCCACTCCCAACGCCCCTTCCCGCAGCGGCTCCAAAACTCAGTGTGGGAGCAGGGATCTAGCCCCATTGACTCCAACGGAGCGACGGCCGATTGACACCAGCTGGGGATACATCCCACTGAGTTTCCTTCTGATCATCTCCTCCTAAAAAGACTCTAGTACAAACAGGCCAGGTCTACACTAGGAGCATTTTACTGGTATGCTACGCTGGCTGCAGCTACACTGGCAAAGCCGGCCTTTTACCAGCGTAGCTTATTCCTCCCCTACCGAGTGAAACCAGTGCAATTTTGCCAGCCTAACTGTGTCTACACTAGGAGCTTCTGCTGGCACAGCTACACCAGTCAGGGATCACCCTTCTTCATACCCCCCACTGGCAGAGGCTGTCAAGTTGACACACCCTTATAAGGTGGTTCGAAGACAGGTGATAACTATGAGAAGACTGGGAAATTTCTCTGAAAACAACTGGGAGACGAATATGCGGGAAGCCGCTAGAGGCTACAGCCAGCAACAAATGGGATGGAGAAGGTAGATCAGTAACTTTGATCCCGCATGAGACCCCGAAGCACCCTTCAAACCTGCCAGGGTCCCTGTGTGGAAGACGGGTGTCCCTGGCTAAGCCAGGCTTGCATAGAAGCTGTCGACTGGTTAGCTCTATTTTCTCTGGAATGTTTTTGTTCTGCATAAGTAATACTTTGCTTTAGGAAGCTGGCGCTCACTGGCATCGCTGGTGCCAAGCTAATGTCAGATCCACTGAGAATCAGTCTGAACCCCGCTGTGACGGGAGAGTATCACAGGTGCCTGCCCCAAGAACGGGGACGGCTAGGGGCTGAGACCAGAGTGGGACGCCGTAAGGATTAGAGGTGCAGTTGCCTGCCTTGTGATCCTGAACTGCAGTGACCTTCAGCTAAGCTGAACAGGGCGAACTGAAAACTGAGTGGAGAAAATCCACCATGAGCCTGCGGAACTCATTGCCACTGACTCATTCTTGAGGCCAACTGCTGAGTGGACTGGCCAGTGAAAGCAATTTGGGGCACTGGGGTCCTGGACAGATCTAGTGGGGTGATGCCTACATAAAAGCAGCTGAGTTTAGAATTTAATTTCTCCAATTTACCCCCTGCCAGCGAGAGAACTTTTATTGCAAGAAAAACTAAGGAGCAGGACTTTCTACACAGATCCGCCAGCATCTTCTCCATTGCCTACCGAAGTCTCTCTCTCTCTTTTTGCTACAGCTTCCTGAAGAAGAAGAAAAAATGGGGCCTCCGTGCTACAGCTTTGTGCTGGGCCTGAGTAATGGGGGGAGCTTTCTTCAGAGGGTGGGGGGCTTCCATCAGCCCATTCCGGATCGCTAGCAGCCTGTGCCTCCTGTCGCTAAGGGATGCACCATCTGGCCAGCTGGTGTCAGAGGCCTTCCCGGGCCTGGTTCTGCGCCGTAAGTGGATGATGAGGAATGCCAGCCCGGGGCGGGGGATCGGCAGGATGTGTCTCCCTAGGACAGGCTCTGCTTCTGCCCCACCGCCTGCTCCTTCCTCGCCAGATTCTGCCTGGCTTCCCTGGAAGAGACACAGGTAAATGGGGAATGTGGGACACTGTGAGGAGAAGCCCCTAGGAGGAGAAGGATGGGAGGTTAGAGCAGCAGGGGCTGGGAGCCAGGACTCCTGGGTTCCTTCCCTGGCTCTGGGAGGGAATGTGGTCTAGTGGATTAGAACAAGGGTCTGAGAACGAGGACTCCTGGGTTGTATCCCTGGCTCTGGGAGGAGAGTGAAGTCTAGAGCGGGGCTGGGAGCCAGGACTCCTGGGTTCTGTTTCCAATTGTGTCCCTGCCTCTCTAGGTGCCCTATGGCATGTGCAGGCCTGTCCTTGCTCCGTGCCTCAGTTTCCCCTACCATACAAGGCAGCTGGTGATCCTGACTCCGCCTGTTACTAATGGATGAGTGATGACAGTGATGGTGAGCTGGGGCCCGCGAGCTCCTGCGGGGAGGTTAATATTCAGGAGCGTAGCCATGGGGCCCAGCGTCAGACTCCTTTGGTCTGTAACACTGTCCCCTGGCCTGGAATCTGGTTCTGAAGGTCCGGCAGGCGGGGACAGGGGAGACCAAGAGGTCGGGTGGGGGAAGAGGTTTGATAAGTTTCTGCCACTGACTCTTCGTGCCCCGACCCCTGTGCTTGTTGGGAGATACAGGCGGCAGGTGCCCTGCACACAGCCTCGCAACAGAGCATCACAAGTCTGCAGGCACCAGGGAATCAGGAGACAGGACGTTAAAAGGAGCCAGCCAGGGAAGGAGGAGGGTCCATGTTGGAGCGGGGGAGTTGTGTATAGTAACTGACAGAGCTGGAGAGAACCCGGGAGTCCTGGCTGCCAGCCCCTCCTGCTCTAACTACTAGACCCCACTCCCCTCCCAGAGCTGGGGAAAGAACCCAGGAGTCCTGGCTCTCAGCCCCCGGCTCTAACCACTAGACACCACTTCCCTCCCAGAGCCAGAGCAGAACCCAGGAGTCCCTTGCACTCTGTCTTGCGAGCGTCTTCCCAGGAATCCCTAGAGGTGAAGTCTCGCTGCCGACCCCCAGCAGAGGTCACTTGGCACATGTCAGCCCCGGCAGCGGCTCTGGCCTAGAGCACATATGCGGGGTCCCCACCCCCAGCCCCCCACATCCGTCCCCAGCTGGCTCTGGGCAGCAGTCGTGCCCTTGTGTGTCTGCCTGTCCCAGCCCCTCTGCACTCACCCGCCATCTCTCCGCCAGGCCCCGCTCCCCCTGCTCGATGGAGGTCACCGTCCTGTCGGAGAACAGCATCGCGCCCGTCTCATTGTCCGTCACCTGCACGGGACCGGGAGCGGCTCAGCCCAAGGACAGGGGCTGGGGAAGGTACTCGGGTCTGAGCAGGGAACAGCCACAGCACAGGGTGCTCCGGCCATGCCCCCGATGGGCCCTGGGGAGGACATTACTTCCCCCCACATACACTAGCCAGAGAGTTGGGGTCAAGGGGGGTTTGTTCCTAGGTGAAGATCTACATGGAGATTTCAGGTCCCCTCTTGATCCGGGTGTCCCTGTGGGAGCCCTGGCAGGTGGGGGGCACTGCTGCACCCCTGCTCACCTTGTTGATCTCGCGGTGGCTGTACACTGTGGCGTTCCCCACCCTGCGCTGCTCCTTCTCCTCGGTGTGGTAGTTGGGGGGGAGCTTGCGGAAATCAATGGGGGCCTCAAAGCGCCCCTCCTCCTTCCCCAACACCGCCTGCAACAACCCACATCAACTGAGTCTTGGCAGTTGCAGTCCCTCCCCCCTGCCCCAGTTCCCAGCCCCTGGCTCTAACCACTAGACTCCACTCCCATCCCAGAGCCAGGCACAGCAGGAATTAGGAAATGCACCCAGAGACTCACACAAAACCCCTCAGAGATATCGAAGTCTGAGTGCACGAACACAGACAGACAGACACGGCCCAACTCCTGCTCCCCGACCCAGCAGAAATGGGGGGCGGGGGGCGATAGCTGTGGATGGGACTGAGATACAGACATGGCGTGTGCATGGAGATACACTCAAACATAGGTGGGGGATGAGGATAGATGGGGCTGGGGCAGAGGGATGGGGGGCTGGGGAGCGGTAGAGGGGACGGCTGAGGCCGTCGGGGAGAGGTGGGGGGTCCCTGGTGGCGCCAGGGGATGGGGCAGGGTGGGAGTCCCTGGGGCTGCAGGGAGGGGTGGTGGGGATGGCTGAGGGTGTCTGGGGAGGGGTGGGGGGTGCCTGGGGCTGTCTGGGGATGTGGGTGCCCGGGGAGGGATAGAGAGGCAGCTGGGGGTGCCTGTGGGTGGGGATGGGTTGTTGGGGGGTCCCTGGGGGTGCCAGAGGATGGGGTTGTCTCGGGATCCCTGGGGGTGCCAGGGGATGGGGTGGCTGAGGGTTGCTGGGGGATGGGGATAGCTGGGGGCCCCTGGGCACCCCAGGGGAAGGGTGGGTGGTTCCTGGGGGGCGGGGGTCACTCAGTCTCACCCGACTGCCCCCTAGAAGGTGGTGGAAGCGGCCCAGCAGGCGACGGGCAGCGGGTGGCAGGAGGGAGCCTCCAGCCCCGGCCAGCAGCGCGCCCAGGGTGCAGAGCAGCAGCCACCGCGCCCACATCGCGCCCGTCCCGTCCCGTCCCGTCCAGCAGCGTCTGAGCAGGTCTGGGGGGCAACAGAGCAGGTGGGTGGGGGGCGCCGCTCCACCCCGGCCTCCTTCCCTCTGTCCCCCCAGCCCTCTCCTCCGTCCGTCCCTTCACAACCCATCCCTCCCTCTGTCCCCCTCTCCCTACACCCCTTCCGCTATCCCTCCGTCTATCCCTCCCTTCCCCACACCCCTTCCTCTGTCCCCCTCCCTTCCCCACACCCCTTCCTCTGTCCCCCTCCCCCCACAACCCATCCCTCCCTCTGTCCCCCACACCCCATCCCTCCTTCCCTCCCCTCGGCCCCCTCCCCCCACACCCCATCCCTCCTCCACAGCCCTTCCTCTGTCCTCCTCCCCCCACAACCCATCACTCCCTCCATCCCTCTGTCCCCTCCCCCCACACCCCTTCCTCAATCCCTCCGTCTATCCCTCCCTTCCCCACAGCCCTTCCTCTGTCCCCCTCCCCCCACAACCCATCACTCCCTCCATCCCTCTGTCCCCTCCCCCCACACCCCTTCCTCTATCCCTCCGTCTATCCCTCCCTTCCCCACAGCCCTTCCTCTGTCCCCCTCCCCCCACAACCCATCACTCCCTCCATCCCTCTGTCCCCTCCCCCCACACCCCTTCCTCAATCCCTCCGTCTATCCCTCCCTTCCTCACACCCCTTCCTGTCCCCGTCCCCCCACAACCCATCACTCCCTCCATCCCCTCCCCCCACACCCCTTCCTCTATCCCTCCGTCTATCCCTCCCTTCCCCACAGCCCTTCCTCTGTCCCCCTCCTCCCACAACCCATCTCTCCCTCTGTCCCTCTGTCCCCCACACCCCATCCCTCCTTCCCTCCCCTCGGCTCCCTCCCCCCACACCCTATCCCTCCCTCCCCCAGCCCCCTCCCCTCACAAACCATCCTTTAATCCCTCCCCCACACCCCTTCCTCCATCCCCTCCCCCCACAACCCATCCCTCCTTCCCTCCCTGACATCTCTCTCTTCCTCCATTTCTACATCCCCAGACACCTGCACCCGCCTCCAACCCCCAGCCATCCTTCCCACTCCCCTCCCTCCCTCCATCTAGCCACCCCACATCCATCCACCCCCCGTACACCTTTCTCTCCCTGCAACTGCCCCTTGGGGGTTCCTCTCCCCTTGCATCGACCTCTCTCCTTTTCTCCCCATGTAGTTGCCCCCATCTTTGAACAGCCCTCCCCCCATAATTACCCCAGCTTAATCCCCCTTCTGACTAACACTGCCCCAATCTCTGTGCCCCCATGAAATCCTGCCCCATAACACTGTGACCCCAGCAACCTCCTGATCTCCCTTCCCTCCTCCCAAAAATGCCCCACTCCTTCAGTCCTCCCAGAACCCCCCAACCCACCCACCTTCCCCCATCCAGACCTTCCCCCCACTGCCCCAGTGTCCCTCCCCCAGCACCGACCTGCCACCTCGCCGGGACCTGTACTGGCCTGTTTCACCCGGGGTGCTGATTCAAACAGGGTTCTGATTCCAGAACTGACCACCGGCCAGCGGGGGACCCTGGGCGCCAGGGCCAGCATGGAGGGGCCCTGTCACAGGGTGTCCCATGATGCCTGGGCACTTGCCTGGAGACACCCACGGCCTCCCGCCTCTGTGTCAGCAGCTGGGCAGGGTGGTGGCTCGGGCAGCGGGGTGAAGCCGTGCGTAAAACACCCAGCTCCGTTGCAGACTTCCTTGGTACCTCAGTTTCCCCATCTGTAGAGTGGTGGGGATGGCCCTGCCCTGCCTCATGGGGCTTGAGGGAATATGGTTTATATTTATAACTTTGACAGATAACGAGCTAGAGTTGCGATGAATAATTGGGCCCTATCAATTTCACAACTGTGAAAAACATGTCACAGACCGTGAAATAAGCCCTTCACTGGGAAATCTGATCTCCCCGTGTTGCCAGGAGTGCAGCTGCTAGGCCGTGCGGGGCCAGAGAGGGACAGGACTCGGCTTTCCCTGCACAGCCGCCCTCAGCGGGGAGATCAGTCCCACCTCCAGAGGCAGCACAGAAAGGGGGGTGATACACCCCCCTTTCTGGGCTGGAGCAACCCTAGAGCTGGGCTCAGGGTTTCCACCCTCTTGGCTCCTGCAGGGGTAAGGCACCCACTTCTTCAGTGGGCCCCAAAATTGGCTGAGGCCCCAGGGCATTAATCCACCACTGGCTGGGGGGATCAGACTCATCTCCCCACTCCGGGAGCCTCCCCTGGCTGCAGGAAGCTCCGTGGCCCACCTCCAAAAGCAGCACAGAAGTGAGGGTGGCAACCCCACAACAGTTTGTGACCCCCCCAATTCTTTTTTGGTTCAGGCCCTCCAGAGTTACAACCCCCTGAAATTTCAGAGGTAAACAGCTGAAATTGTGAAATTGACCAATTTTAAAACCCTCGGGCTGTGAAATTGACCAAACTGGACCAGGAATTTGGTAGGGCCTTAAATATGAGGCAGTTTTTTATCTGTATTGATGTCAAGGCTCAGTGCTGCAGGGGAGTTTGGGGAAATCATTAAACGCCCGCGGCCGGTGTCACCAGCACTGCGTGTGCAACAGGAACGGCCCGACACCGACTTCCCCTGCCTTCGTCAGCCGCGTGG
This sequence comes from Gopherus flavomarginatus, assembly GCF_025201925.1. NCBI lineage: Eukaryota > Metazoa > Chordata > Testudines > Testudinidae > Gopherus > Gopherus flavomarginatus. The sequence continues at coordinate 3,974,686 of NC_066634.1, read as the reverse complement.
CCCGGGCTGGAAATCGCGCCGGAAGGATTTTCCTCGGGGGGTTGCGTCTGCCACAAAACTGACATTTGCCAACAACCGATGAGAATCTAGCCCTGGCCAGGCGAAATCCACCCGGAGAGCGACGTCGCAGACACACCGGCGGGAGCCAGCGCTGGTCAGGCCAGCATGCATCTGCTTATATGGGGCCCCTCACCCAGCACTGGCATGTGGCCTCTCTGGGGTGGGCACAAAGCTGGTTATATGGGGACCCCTCCCCTGGCACTGGGACATGGCTCCTCTGGGCTGGGGCAGGGGACTGGTCCTACAGGATCCCCTCCCCTGGTGCTGGGATGTGGCCCCTCTGGGGTGGGGCATTGGGGCTGGTTATATAGGGACCCCTCCCCCGGTGCTGGGACCTGGCACCTCTGGGGTGGGGCATAGGGGCTGGTTATATAGGGACCCCTCGCCTGGCCCTGACAGACAGCACCTCTGGGGTGGGATGCGGGGGCTGGTTATATGGGGACGCGTCCTCTGGCACTGTGATGGCCCCCCTCTGGGGTGGGGTGCGGGGGTTGGTTATTTGGGGACCCACTGCCCCCCAACCTGTCTTACTGGAAAACCTGGGAAGTTGGTGGGTGCAAAACCGCCCACTTCTAAAGGCCCCTCCCCCAGCCTAGCAGGAGGGACCAAATGAGTTCAGGGGACAACACGAGAAAACCAAGGCATGAGATGAAGGTCCTAGGTCAGAACGTGGGTACCGGACGGGGACACCGAGCGGAGAACCCTGGACAGCGCCCACTGCTCCCCAATGGTGTCGAGGGAGCCAGCGGACGCCGCCCAGTGGAAATCTGCCCGGATGCGCAAGACGAGGGAGGAACGGAAATAGGCCCCACAGTCGCAGAGCCCCCCTCGTCCAGCATCCTCCCGGTAGCGTAGATGGAGAGTTTGGCGGGAAGGTCTCGCAACTTTGTGGGGCCACAGATGGGGTGTGTGAAAAGGAACAGGTGCGGGGAAAAGTGCAGCCAGAACCTCAACACGAGGTTCTGGAGCAGCCAGAATAGGGGCATGCGCCAGGTTCTCCCTCACACAGCAAAAGGGGCCTCGGGTGTGAACCGCGCCAGGTACATGCCTGGCCACCTGCCCATGTAGGGGGCAATGAGCATTTAGCCATGGGGGGCCTGCAATACCAAATAGCCCCACTGGGGGCAGCATTTACAATAGGGTCCCCAACACTGGGGAATGGGAGGGGGGACTGGATCAGGGAGAGGGGAGGGGACACGCCCTCCTGGTTAGTTTTCTCCCAGCATCCTTTGCAAATAACAAAACTGACCAATTTTTCAGGGCTGGGACCTCATATTTTTATTTTATTTACAAAGTGGATTTTACAAAAGTTGTGAATTCCTGAGGAGGGAGGAACCGGGGGTCCCACCCCCGTGGAGAACACATTCAATGGCACACAGACATATTCACACATCCCAACCTCCTGCCCCTCCCTGATCCCCCCCAAGGTACGAGGACTTCTCTCCCCCACCCCCACTCCAGCCTGCACTTCCCCTCCCCACTGCAGCAAACCCCACTAATAGATACCCAGAGACAGAACGAAATAGCTGCCCCATCCCTATGGCACTGCCCCAAAGGGTGAGCACAGCTCAGGCCAGGGACGGGGTAGGACAATGGACCAGGGGCTCTGCCCCCTGCCAAGAACACTCAGGAACAGAGAGAGACAGAGACAGAAAGCTGCTTCAGCCCATGCTGGATGGTCCCAGCTGGGGGGCGGTGACTCCTGCCCATCTGCTCCCCCTCCACCCCCTGGGGCGGGAGGGGATTCCTAGGAGTATCGGGTCAGCTTGTCGTAGTTCTGGCCCATGTTTCTAAACAGAAACATCGATAACATCATGAGACAGAGCTGGGGGGAGAGAGAGAGAGACCGTTACTGGAGGGATCCCACTGCTGACACCAACCATCCCACCTCTCCCCTCAAGCTGGGGTGGGGGAAGAGAGTTACTGGAGGGATCCCACTGCTGACACCAACCATCTCACCTCTCCCCTCAAGCTGGGGTGGGGGAAGAGAGTTACTGAAGGGATCCCACTGCTAACACCAACCACCCTCTGACAAGCTGGTGTTGGGGAGGGAGAGTCCCACCAACGAGCTGGTGGGGGGCAGGACAGTTAATGGAGGGATCCCATTTTCCCCACCAACCATCCCCACAGAACTGGGAGGAGATGAGAGATCCCACTTCTCCCACCAAAGCATCCCAAGCACAGCCCACCCCCTCCACCCCAGTGGCTCCGTGTGAGTGGGGTCAGGGCACACTCCCCTGAAATCAATGCTGTGATGGGGGTGGGGGTCTGATAGCATGTGATGGGGGATGGGAAGAGGTTGGGGGTGATGGGGGTAGATCGGGGGCGGAGTCAGCGCCTGAGTCATTCAGGAGTCAATCCCCTCAATTCCACAGGTATGTTGATTACCTGAAATCCAGCTGTCCCCGCCCGCCCCACCCCCTCCCTGCAGCGCAGCGCCCCCTAGTGCCACCCTGGGGTTTTGGGGCCAGCCCTGCCCCAGGGGAGAGCGCCCCCACCCGGAATAACCACTGCTCCTAACTCCCTCATTCTTTCCACAGACACTTTATTATTAGGGGATCGCTGGGGGGGTGTCTCCTGTCTAGGGGCACCCCCACGGGGCTCTCAGGCGATGCGCTGCTGACCCCCCCAGCGATGGGCCAGGCCCCTGGGCTGGGGGCTGCCCGGGAGCCGCTGTGTCTCCTGCTCTGGCCCTTGGGGGGCGCCGAACGATTCCTCTCGGAGCAGGGAGCACACCATGGACATGGCGTGGATCTGGGGGGAGGAGACGGGGCTGAGTGGGGGGATCTGAGCTGCCCCCACCCCCAGGGGAAGTTACCTTGCCAGCACTCCTGATACATGGGGCTGGTGCAGCAGGAGGGAAAGGGTTAATGGGGTCAGTGCGGGGCAGAGACATGGCAGTGGGGCGGCACGGGGAGGGGACGCTCTGGGACACGCTCAGACACGTGTTAGCACCTGTGAACCACATGTGGGTGCGGTAACACAGGTGTGCAGGGACACAGGGAGGGACATGCATGGTCCACGCAACAACATGTGGAAACACGTGCACAAGACCCTCATGTGCATCGACACACACAGAAACATGCAAAAGCCACTCATATGCACTGACACATGAAAGCACATGCACAAACACCTCACACACACACACACACCCCAACACATGGAAATGTGCACAAGCCCCTCACACACACGCACCAACCCATGGAGGAAACACTTGCACAAGCCAGTCACACGCACTGACACACGCAGGAACACGTGCACAAGCCCTCACACACATGCACCAACACACATTCACAACCCCCAGCTGCAGAAACACGTGTGGGAACAGGCGCGCACTGACACACGTGAGAACACGGGGTGGGCAGGAACACAGGCCCCAAGACGCACACAGAATGACACACACATGTGCAAACATGCATGAGCCCCGCACTGCAGCCACACGTGCACACTGGCACCACCTGCTGGGGAAGGTCAGGATTTCCTGGGAGCCGCTGGTGAGTCTCCTGCACTCCAAGGTGACAGCCAGCGCCATGCACAGCAGCTGCACGAACTGGGTGTGTGGGGGGGAAACTGAGTCACAAGGGGGGGAGATCCCACATCCCCACCCCAGCACTCCCTGGTGCTGATGCCCCATCCCTGGGGGTGGCCCCTGCTCCCCAGCCCCCACCTTGCCCCTCCCATTACCTCCATCAGGGCGATGCCCAGGCAGACGCCCACGATGCTGATGATGTTATTGGCCAGCCAGCCCTGGACGCTGATCGCACAGCCCTGATTGGATGACAGCAGGGAGAGGGGGTGGAGTTAGAACACTGGCACCAGCTACAAAATCCTCTCCCACCACTGCCAGCTGTGAGCTTCCCCCACAGCAGTGCCTCCGGCCGTGGACTCCAGCGCTGCGAGCTTCCCTGCAGCAGTGCCCCAGACAGCACTCACCTGCCTGTAGACTGGCCACTCCCCATAAGCGATGCAGAACCCGGTGGCCGCCTGCATGCCTGAGGCCTCGGTGATGTTGGTGCCGCGCTCACCAGGGCTGGAGCTGTTGTGACAGGAGCAGGGGTAGAGTTTGCGGGAGGAATTGTCCACGACGGGGTTCTGGTGCCAGTCCAGGTACGAGTTCCAGCCGCAGCACTGGAGCTGCCGGGGGGGGACAGTGGGAGGACATGTATGAGCCAGGTGCCTCGTGCCAACCAGCAGAGGCACCGGGGGGGTAAGGGGGGGTGCACAGGGGTTTCCAGCAAGGAGGATAAAAATCTTTTTTTTTAATTAAAAAAAATCCAAATTTTTATGTAAATTGGATTTTTTGATAAAATGCTTTTTGAGGAAAAAACCTGTCTGCAGATGGTTTTACTTAGGATACATTATAGCGCAAAGATACCGCGTCATGGCCTAGGGGTTGTACATTCAAATTCTATAGCGAGAGACAATAGTCATGTCACGTTGTAACTGAGTTCTGACAGTTCATGGATTAGGGCCCCAATCGTACGGGGCTCCAGGGGCTTCTGTACCGATTACTGAGGTGAATCTTTCTAGCTACCCAGCGGGACTCAGTGCTCAGTCTAGACGATACCATCGGAGATGTTTTGTTTTGCAGTTCTCAGACTGTGGATTGGTGTCTCCAGGGGTAACATGCTTGTTAACAGCAAAAATGTTTTTAAATAAATAAATACTAGAGAGAGGTGAGAAATAACAGACCTCAACTCTCTGCCCCTCTGCAGATCCGTGTCCAGAGTCAATCCCTGACCTCTCTCTGAAAGTGCAAAGTTTCAAAAAGTTGACTGAATAGAAGATTGTTGGGGGCGGACTAGACTGGACAGGAGGAGTCTGGAGGTAAATGGGAGAAGCGAGGGACATACGCTTGGTTTGTTACAATATTCTGGGTTTGCTGTTGAAGAAAAAATCCGGAACACGTAACGTTGTTGTTTTAGTTAAATAAAACAACTGAAATGTCTGTCTGGTGATGTTCTCCTTCTAACACAGCCTGGCACGAAAATCCTCCAAATATTAATGATTAACCTGTTGAACTGGCGATAGTTTCACCTCCCAGAGACTTCACAAATATCTGCTTCAGTTACCTTTGGTGAATGAAAGCAGCAAAGAGTCCTGTGGCACCTTATAGACTAACAGACGTTTTGGAGCATGAGCTTTCGTGGGTGAATACCCACTTCCTCAGATGCATGTAGTGGAAATATCCAGGGGCAGGTATATGTATGTGTGCTAGCAAGCAAGCTAGAGATAACGAGGTCAGTTCAATCAGGGAGGATGAGGCCCTGTTCTAGCAGTTGAGGTGTGAAAACCAAGAGAGGAGAAACTGGTTCTGTAGTTGGCAAGCCATTCACAGTCTTTGTTCAATCCTGAGCTGATGGTGTCAAATTTGCAGATGAACTGAAGCTCAGCAGTTTCTCTTTGAAGTCTGGTCCTGAAGTTTTTTTGCTGCTGGATGGCCACCTTAAGGTCTGCTATAGTGTGACCAGGGAGGTTGAAGTGCTCTCCTACAGGTTTTTGTATATTGCCATTCCTAATGTCTGATTTGTGTCCATTTATCCTTTTCCGTAGAGACTGGCCAGTTTGGCCGATGTACATAGCAGAGGGGCACTGCTGGCATATGATGGCGTATATTACATTGGTGGATGTGCAGGTGAATGAACCGGTGATGGTGTGGCTGATCTGGTTAGGTCCTGTGATGGTGTCGCTGGTGTAGATATGTGGGCAGAGTTGGCATTGAGGTTTGTTGCATGGATTGGTTCCTGAGCTAGAGTTATTATGGTGCGGTGTGCAGTCACTGGTGAGAATATGTTTCAGGTTGGCAGGTTGTCTGTGGGCGAGGACTGGCCTGCCACCCAAGGCCTGTGAAAGTGTGGGATCATTGTCCTGGATGGGTTGTAGATCCCTGATGATGCGTTGGAGGGGTTTTAGCTGGGGGCTGTATGTGATGGCCAGTGGAGTCCTGTTGGTTTCTTTCTTGCGTTTGTCTTGCAGTAGGAGGCTTCTGGGTACACCTCCCTGGCCACACTATAGCAGACCTTAAGGTGGCCATCCTGCAGCAAAAAAACTTCAGGACCAGACTTCAAAGAGAAACTGCTGAGCTTCAGTTCATCTGCAAATTTGACACCATCAGCTCAGGATTGAACAAAGACTGTGAATGGCTTGCCAACTACAGAACCAGTTTCTCCTCTCTTGGTTTTCACACCTCAACTGCTAGAACAGGGCCTCATCCTCCCTGATTGAACTGACCTCGTTATCTCTAGCTTGCTTGCTAGCATATATATACCTGCCCCTGGATATTTCCACCACATGCATCTGAAGAAGTGGGTATTCACCCACGAAAGCTCATGCTCCAAAACGTCTGTTAGTCTATAAGGTGCCACAGGATTCTTTGCTGCTTTTACAGATCCAGACTAACACGGCTACCCCTCTGAGACTTTGGTGAGTGAACTAACCGAACAATCCTTCATTTTCTGCTATAGCTGTAAAACTCAGCAGAAAAGTTTTCAGAATTAATCCCTGTTTAAAAATCTCTAGTGTGCAGTTCTAAAACGAAGCCTACGTCTATCGCGGAGTTGTGAAGAATACGTATTAACAGCCAAGAATGCACTTTTATGTAGAAAACTGTGGTTAAATATAGTCTAACTAGTGATTTACATCCATCTGATTTAAATCAAATCCATTCTGGTTTCCAGGGACCCCCAGGGCCTGATGTCTACATAGCTGGGCACCAAGGGGCGGCCTGTGGGGTCTCTCCCCACAGCACGAGGTGGCCGCAGGGGCCAGACTTAAGCGGGAATAGTTGGTAACAATTTTGTGCGGCCTAGGTGTGCCTCAGTTTCCCCCCATACATGCACTGCCACCCTGCGGGGGAGAAAGGGTTAACAACACCCATAGCCTAAAGAAAACCCTGGAGTCATCAGTTTACCAATAAACCAATCCTGTGTTCTCCCTTCAGCCCCTGTTGTGTCTCCACAAACCCCCCTACCGAACCCGGCGTCAGTTCCACGGGGCCACCTTCTCCTGACTGACCGTGCTGGGGGCTCTGCCTGTCTCCAGCGCTCAGGACCCTGAGCTCCCACCATCACCTGGGTAAGCCTCCTGGAGCGGGGAGATCCCTGCCTCCCTCCCTCCGTTTTCTTTTCTACCTCGGGTATTAGCCTTTACCGCGGTAACGGCTCGGCTGGTTTCGGCTCCTTGTGCCGTTATCACTAACCCTGAGTACAGGGCGACCGGACAGCAAGTCTGAAAAATCGGGACGGGAATGGGAGCTGGAATAAGAAAAAGACTCGAACATCGGGCTGGTCCCTGTACAGTCGGGACGTCTGGTCACCCTAATTCAGTAAATAAGTTGGGTGGGGAAGCTGGTTGCTTCTCTCGCTGAACTTTACTCTTTGGGGTTTTCAGCTTCCCCCATTTACTCTGCAGCACTAGGGTGACCAGACGTCCTGATTTTATAGGGACAGTCCCGAGTTTTGGGTCTTTTTCTTATCTAGGCTCCTATTACCCCCCCCCAGCCCTGTCCCCATTTTTCACACTTGCTGTCTGGTCACCCTAGGAGCAACGCTGCTTCGCCCTAAGCTAAAGAGCCCTGCAGCGCCCCACATCCTCTGGGCAGGGCCGGTGCCAGGATGTGTCGCGCCCTAGGCAAACCTTCCACCTTGCGCCCTCCCCCCTTCCCTTCCCTTCAGCGCCCCCCCTCCGCGGCAGCTCCCCACCCCCACCCTCTGCCCTGAGGCACCCCCCCCCGCCCCCTCCGTCACTGCTTCACCTCTCCCGCCTCCCAGGCTTGCAGCGCCAATCAGCTTAGGCACCGCAAGCCCGGGAGGCGGGAGAAGCGAAGCAGCCACAGCGCATTCAGGGAGGGGGCAGGACAGGGGTGAGCTGGGGCAGGGAGGTCCCCTGCGTGCCACCCCCCCTTACTTGCTGCAGGCAGCTCTCCCTGCGCCCCCCTGCCCCAGCTCCCTCCGCTTAAATGCCAGCAGCGACTGGGGCGGCCGAAGATCCTGCTGCCACGGTCACTGCCAAAGAAAATGGCGCCCCCCAAATCCTAGTGCCCCAGGCGACTGGCTAGGTCGCCTAAACGGTTGCACCGGCCCTGCCTGTGGCGTTTGCTCAGCCAGTGGGTTACTGCCAGCACAGTTGTGACGGGAGAGTGGGGACGGGGGCCTGCTGCCCCTGGGACGGGCGAGGGGACGGGGGCCTGCTGCCCCTGGGATGGGCGCCTGCTGCCCCTGGGACGGGTGAGGGGACGGGGGCCTGCTGCCCCTGGGACGGGCGAGGGGATGGGGGCCTGCTGCCCCTGGGACGGGCGAGGGGATGGGGGCCTGCTGCCCCTGGGACGGGGGGCCTGCTGCGCCTGGGACGGGGGGCCTGCTGTGCCTGGGACATATGACGGTGGCCGCTTGGACGTGCTCCTTGACACGTGTGTGCGCGCACCGAGGTCCTGCAGGAGGGCTCCTTTGGGAGGGGCTTTGCAGCGGGAGGAGCAGAGCTCCATACGAAAACACACGTGACACAAGCAGCACACTGACAGTACAGACCCCCCCTCCCCCTAAGAGTAACCCTAATAAATAAGCGCACCCCAAAGTAGCGGGCAAAATGGTAACACCCCAGTGCCAGCCCGCGGGGGCCAGCCGGGCCACTGGCCGCCACGGAGAGAGACGGGGTCTCTGGTGCCAAGGGCCCATCTGGGAGGCCAGGAGCCGGCCCCTCAGCGTGTGGGTCCGTGGGGGCCGCCCTGCTAGCGTGGTCTGGCCGGAGGCTGGGGTCTCGTGGCCGGGTCAGTCCCAGACCAGGGCAGGAGGGACGAGGCTCTGCCAGGAGCCAGCCCCCAGCTCCTCCCTCCGGCCAGCGGAAAGTGATCCGATTGAGGTCCTGGCTAACGGCTCTGAGAGGAGCAATCGGGGGGAACGGTCAGTCGGGGGGTCCCACTTGGGAAAAGGGCCGCGGCCCCTCCTAGGGGGAGCCCAGCGACGCCGCGGCCCCTCCTAGGGGGAGCCCAGCGACGCCGCGGCCCCTCCTAGGGGGAGCCCAGCGACGCCGGGTTGGCTCGTGAGCCAGGCTTCACTGCCAGGAGCCGGGCAGAACTCGGGCCGGCGGCCGGGCCCTGGAGGTCTCACCTGCCCCTGGATGAAGTCCCAGCTCTGGTACTTCTCGCTGGGGGGTCCTGCCAGCGGATAGGTCCGGATGGCGTCCTCCACGAACAGCCCCACCTTGCCACTCAGCTGGGAGGGAGAGAGGAGAGGTGACTTTCCCCCAGCCACGGCCCCAGCGCCGCGAGCTTCCCCCCGGCAGTGCCCCCGGCCGAGCCTCCCCCGGCGCCGCGAGCTTCCCCCCGGCAGTGCCCCCGGCCGAGCCTCCCCCAGCGCCGCGAGCTTCCCCCCGGCAGTGCCCCCGGCCGAGCCTCACCGGGCGCCGCGAGCTTCCCCCCGGCAGTGCCCCCGGCCGAGCCTCACCCAGCGCCGCGAGCGTCCCCCCGGAAGTGCCCCCAGCGCCGCGAGCTTCCCCCCGGCAGTGCCCCCGGCCGAGCCTCCCCCGGCGCCGCGAGCTTCCCCCCGGCAGTGCCCCCGGCTGAGCCTCCCCCAGCGCCGCGAGCTTCCCCCCGGCAGTGCCCCCGGCCGAGCCTCCCCCGGCGCCGCGAGCTTCCCCCCGGCAGTGCCCCCGGCCGAGCCTCCCCCGGCGCCGCGAGCCTCCCCCCGGCAGTGCCCCCGGCCGAGCCTCCCCCCGGCAGTGCCCCCGGCCGAGCCTCCCCTGGCGCTGCAAGCTTTCCCCCCGGCCGAGCCTCCCCCGGTGCCGCGAGCTTCCCCCCGGCAGTGCCCCCGGCCGAGCCTCCCCCGGCACTGTGAGCTTCCCCCGGCAGTGCCCCCAGCTAAGCCTCCCCCGGTGCTGTGAGCTTCTCCCCAGCAGTGCCCCCGGCTAAGCCTCCCCTGGCGCTGTGAGCTTCCCCCCAGCAGTGCCCCCAGCTAAGCCTCCCCTGGCGCTGTGAGCTTCCCCCCAGCAGTGCCCCCGGCTAAGCCTCCCTCGGCGCTGTGAGCTTCCCCCCAGCAGTGCCCCCGGCTAAGCCTCCCCCAGCGCTGTGAGCTTCCCCCAGCAGTGCCCCCAGCATGCCCCACTCACCGTGACACGCTGCGTGTACAGCAGGACTCCAATGGTGATCTGGGCAGCGAAGAGGAGAAAGAGGAAACCGAAATACTGGGGGTGGAGGGGGAGAAAGGGGGTCAGTGAATCTTCTTGGCCTGAGGGCCCCCCCTGCTCCCCCTCCCACCTCGCCACCCACAGACAGACCAACAGACACTGACACTCCAGAACTGATGGGGGTCACCCCCAGCTCTGCCCCCCCACTGGACACACACCTGCCCCCCCCGGGAGATCAACATCCCCCACCCTCCCAGGGCCCCTCCCACCAAACAGCTGCAGCACTTCTGCTTTTCTCCTTTTCCTTTTGCACTTTTCCTCCCTGCAGCAGCCTGGGCCGGGCACCACCCGCAGGGCGGGGGGCAGAGCCTGGCAGGATTTAGCTGCTGGGGGGGGTCACATGGTGCCAGCTGAGATGGGAAATTGCACCAGGCCCTGAGCTCATGAGAGGGAGAAACTTCCCACATCAACCCCCCAGTGACCCCAGGCTCCCAGCCCCCTGCTCTAACACCAGACCCCACTCCCCTCCCAGAGCCTGGAGAACCCAGGAGTCCGGGCTCTCCCATGTACTTACAAATCCCAGCATACACTTGATCTCCTTGAGGGAACCCAGGCATCCGAGGAAACCCATCAGCATGGTGATGATGCCAACTCCCGACAGGATGTAGGACCAGACCTTCAGGGCGTACAGGGAGGACCCTGGAAGGGGCACGGGCAGAGCTCAGAGCAGGGCTGGGCTGGCGAGGGGCTGCGGGTCGGGAGTGAGGGGCACCGCGGGGGGCTGTCGGCCGCGTTTGAGGGGCACTGCTGGGTGGGTGGGGGGCCCTTACCCAGGATGGCGGCGAAGCTTTGCTGGTCGATTAGGATCCAGAGGCCGAAGCTGAGGATGATGCCACCCAGGACCTGTGGGGGAGGGGGGAAGAGGGGATTACACTGGAGTGGGGGGGGGGTTCACCCTGGCACAGCCCCCCCCAGCGTGGGGCATGAAGGCTAATGGGCTAGTTGGTGGTTGCAGCAAGCCACAGACGTCTCCCCCCAACGGCGCCAGCTGCAGCCGCCCCCCCCCCCTTAGTGCCAGTCCCCTCTAGGAAGGGGCAGGTGAGAACAACCCCCCACCAGCGCCAAGCCCCCCCCCCACTCCCATCCACCCATCAGCCCCCCCATACTCACGAAGAAGAGGAGGTTGAAGAGGAAGAGGAAATATTTGGTGACGCTCAGACACCCGTGGGGAGACATGGCTGACCTGTGGGGGAGGGGGCAGGAGGGGGGTTAATGCTCAGTTGGAGGGACCCCAGCCCCCCTCAGACATGGACCCCAATGTACCTTGGGGCAGAGACAGCTGCTGCCTGCCCAGCCCCACGGAAACCCCAGGATTCTGGGGGTGATGTCACAATGTGGGGGATGGGACACAGGGCCTTCCCCCTAGGCAGCCCCCGGGGCCCTGGGCCCAGCCAGCTGGGGGGGGCGGGGTGGGAACTGCTGAGTCGCCGTCGCTGGTTCAGGCTGATAAGGCAACTTCCTCCTCCCCCCTCCCCGTCTCTGTCCCCACATCCTGTCGCTCCCCACACAGGAAACCACCCGGGCCCGTGTGCTCCTAAATCCCCTGGGCTGCTGCACCGGTGCCCCTCACTCCCGACTCGCAGCCCCCCGACCGCCCAGCCCTCCCCCTCCCAGCTCTGCCGGGGCCCCTCACTCCCGACTCGCAGCCCCCTCGACCGCCCAGCCCTGCCCCCTCCCAGCTCTGCCGGGGCCCCTCACTCCCGACTCGCAGCCCCCTCGACCGCCCAGCCCTGCCCCCTCCCAGCTCTGCCGGGGCCCCTCACTCCCGACTCGCAGCCCCCCAATCGCCCAGCCCTGCCCCCTCCCAGCTCTGCCGGGGCCCCTCACTCCCGACTCGCAGCCCCCCGACCGCCCAGCCCTCCCCCTCCCAGCTCTGCCGGGGCCCCTCACTCCCGACCCGCAGCCCCCCAATCGCCCAGCCCTGCCCCCTCCCAGCTCTGCCGGGGCCCCTCACTCCCGACTCGCAGCCCCCCAATCGCCCAGCCCTGCCCCCTCCCAGCTCTGCCGGGGCCCCTCACACCCGACTCGACTCGCAGCCCCCTGCTCGCCCAGCCCTGCCCCCTCCCAGCTCTGCCGGGGCCCCCACTTCCGACCCACAGCCCCCCAACCGCCCAGCCCTCCCCCTCCCAGCTCTGCCGGGGCCCCTCACTCCCGACCCGCAGCCCCCCAACCGCCCAGCCCTCCCCCTCCCAGCTCTGCCGGGGCCCCTCACTCCCGACTCGCAGCCCCCCAATCGCCCAGCCCTGCCCCCTCCCAGCTCTGCCGGGGCCCCTCACTCCCGACTCGCAGCCCCCCGCTAGCCCAGCCCTGCCCCCTCCCAGCTCTGCCGGGGCCCCTCACTCCCGACTCGCAGCCCCCCGACCGCCCAGCCCTCCCCCTCCCAGCTCTGCCGGGGCCCCTCACTCCCGACTCGCAGCCCCCCGACCGCCCAGCCCTGCCCCCTCCCAGCTCTGCCGGGGCCCCTCACTCCCGACTCGCAGCCCCCCAATCGCCCAGCCCTGCCCCCTCCCAGCTCTGCCGGGGCCCCTCACTCCCGACTCGCAGCCCCCCGACCGCCCAGCCCTGCCCCCTCCCAGCTCTGCCGGGGCCCCCACTCCCGACCCACAGCCACCCGCTCGCCCAGCCCTGCCCCCTCCCAGCTCTGCCGGGGCCCCCACTCCCGACCCACAGCCACCCGCTCGCCCAGCCCTGCCCCCTCCCAGCTCTGCCGGGGCCCCTCACTCCCGACTCGCAGCCCCCTGACCGCCCAGCCCTGCCCCCTCCCAGGTCTGCCTGGGCCCCTCAGTCCCGACCCGCAGCCCCCCGCTAGCCCAGCCCTGCTGGTGCCCCTCCCAGCGCCCCTCACTCCCGACTCGCAGCCCCCTGATCGCCCAGCCCTGCCGGTGCCCCTCCCAGCCCTGCCGGTGCCCCTCACCTCAGACCCACAGCCCCCCGATCGCCCAGCCCTGCCCCCCCAGCTCTGTCAGTGCCCCTCACTCCCGACCCGCAGCCCCCCGATCGCCAAGTCCTGCCCTCTCCCAGTTCTGCCGGGCCCCTCACTCCCGACCCACAGCCCCCCAGTCGCCCAGCCCTGGCCCCTCCCAGGTCTGCCGGGGCCCCTCACTCCCGACCCACAGCCCCCCATTCGCCCAGCCCCGCTCCGAGCCCTGCCAGTGCCCCTCACTCCCAACCTGCAGATCGCCCAGCCCTGCCCCCACCCCTGCCCCGCCGGTGCCCCTCACTCCTGACCCGCAGCCCCCTGATAGCCTGGCCCTGCCCCCCCCAGCTCTGCCAGTGCCCCTCACTCCCGACCTGCAGCCCCTCGATCGCCCAGCCCTGCTCCCAACCCTGGCGGTGCCCCTCACTCCCGACTCGCAGACCCCCAATCGCCCAGCCCTGCTCCCAACCCTGGCGGTGCCCCTCACTCCCGACCCGCAGCCCCTCGATCGCCCAGCCCTGCTCCCAACCCTGGCGGTGCCCCTCACTCCCGACCCACAGCCCCTTGATCGCCCAGCCCTGCTCCCAACCCTGGCGGTGCCCCTCACTCCCGACCCGCAGACCCCCAATCGCCCAGCCCTGCTCCCAACCCTGGCGGTGCCCCTCACTCCCGACCCGCAGCCCCCCCAATCGCCCAGCCCTGCTCCCAACCCTGGCGGTGCCCCTCACTCCCGACCCGCAGACCCCCAATCGCCCAGCCCTGCTCCCAACCCTGGCGGTGCCCCTCACTCCCGACCCGCAGACCCCCAATCGCCCAGCCCTGCTCCCAACCCTGGCGGTGCCCCTCACTCCCGACCCGCAGCCCCCCAATCGCCCAGCCCTGCCCCCCCAGCTCTACCGGGGCCCCTCACCCCCCGGTGCTCCCAGGAACGGGCTGGTTCTGGTTTCTCGTCTATCTGGACCCTGCCCAGCCCTGCAGCACCAGGCGGACCCAGGCGTCCGGGCGTGGTGGTGGGGGGAGGAGGAGGACTCCAGGGCGCAGGCTTCATGGCTCACTGTCCCCCCCACCTCAGGTAGCAGCGACACCTTTACCTGGGGCCAGATGGGGGCGAGCTAGTGCCGGGGCTCCCCCCAAACTCCCCATGGCCAGGGGTCCCCCAAACCCCCCTGACATGGGCCAGGGCCGCCCCCCCCCAGTCTGCTGGAATCCTGCAGCCTCTGCCCCCCCGTCTCCCCAGCTGCGGTTTGGGGTGAGGGGAAGGCGATGGCTTTGCTCACTTGGCCGGCCCCCCCCCCAGCACACTGGGCCCCCCGCTCTTCGCATGCCCCCCAGGGCCCCTCCCTCGTGCCCTCGCCCCAGCGCCCCCCCCCAGTTCTCCATCCCTGCCTGATCACTTGCCCCATATTTACACTTCTGCCCCCCACCCCCACCTGCCCCCCAGGGGCCCCTCCCCAACCCACTTGCAGCCCCCAACTCCATCTTCTCGCCCCCCCAGCCCGTCCCCTCACCCCCCACGTGTGGGGGGTCACTCACCGAGATGGGGGGGCTGGGGGGCCCTGGAGTGTCGGGATCGAGCCCCCCAGGAGGAGCAGTGTAGGGGGGGGCAAAGGCTCGGCCTCTCTCTGCTCCCCTCAGCAAAGTTTCAAAACTTGGACTCGTCTCCGCCCCCCCCCCGCCGCCCCCGCTCGCAGCTGATTGGTCCAGGCGATGCCGGGGCGTTAAAAATTAATAATCGCCCACCCAGAAATTTCCGTCCCCCCCCGCGATTTAAGGTGGATCCACTTAAGGTGGAATCGCATCGTCGGGGGGCGGGGGCAGAGAAGGGATGGGGGACGTTGGGGGGAAAGGTGCTGGGGGGAAGGGGCCGTTGGGGGGCAGGGGAGGGGGGCGCTGGGAGAGAGAAGGGGGTAGGGAAAGGGGGCGTTAGGGGGCAGTGGGGGGCGTTAGGGGGGAGGGGGAGTTGGGGGGCGCTGGGAGGGGGAAGGGGCCGCGGGAGGGGGCGTTAGGGGGGAGGGGGAGGTGCGGGGCAGTGGGGGGAAGGGGGCGGGGGAGGGGGCGTTAGGGGGCAGTGGGGGCAGTGAGGGGAGGGGCGGTGGGGGGCGCTGGGGGAAGGGGCCGTTGGGGGGCAGTGGGGGGCGCTGGGGGGGAGGGGGCGTTAGGGGGGAGGGGGAGGGGAGATGGGGGGCGCTGGGGGAGGGGGCCGTTGGGGGGCAGTGGGGGGCGCTGGGGGGAGGGGGCGTTAGGGGGGAGGGGCAGGGGAGATGGGGGCGCTGGGGGAAGGGGCCGTTGGGGGGCAGTGGGGGGCGCTGGGGGGGAGGGGGCGTTAGGGGGGAGGGGGAGGGGAGATGGGGGGCGCTGGGGGAGGGGGCCGTTGGGGGGCAGTGGGGGGCGCTGGGAGACCCCGTAGCCCCGGGAAGCTCCAACGGCTCCAGTCGCCTCGCGCCTCGATCCCGCCCCGCCAGGTGCCGGTTAGAGCAGCCCGGGGGGCGGAGCGGGGGCCCGAGGGGGGCGGGGCAGCCCGGGGGGAGGGGCGGGGGCCCGAGGGGGCGGGGCAGCCCGGGGGGCGGAGCGGGGGCCCGAGGGGGGCGGGGCAGCCCGGGGGGCGGAGCGGGGGGGCCCGGGGGGGGCGGGGCAGCCCGGGGGGAGGGTCAGGGGCCCGAGGGGGGCGGGGCAGCCTGGGGGGAGGGGCGGGGGCCCGAGGGGGCGGGGCAGCCCGGGGGCCGGAGCGGGGGGGCCGAAGGGGCAGCCCGGGGGGAGGGGCGGGGCCCGAGGGGGGCGGGGCAGCCTGGGGGGAGGGGCGGGGGCCCGAGGGGGCGGGGCAGCCCGGGGGGAGGAGCGGGGGGGCCCGAAGGGGCAGCCCGGGGGGAGGAGCGGGGCCCCGAGGTGGGCGGGGCAGCCTGGGGGGAGGGCCGGGGGCCCGAGGGGGCGGGGCAGCCCAGTGGAGGAGTGGGGGGGCGGGTGACACCGCCCGGCCCCGCCCCCCGGCTGATGCAAGGCGCGTGAGCGGCCACGCTGGCCCCGCGCTCCCCGCCCGGCGGCAGGTGGGACCCGGGGGGACCCGCGGGGTGGGGGCCGTTGGGGGGGCCCTAGGGGTTGGGGCTTCTGGGTACAACGCCCCGCGCTCCCCCCGGGGGGGGGGCTGCTCCGTGGGAGCCCGGACTCCTGGGTTCCCTCCCCGGCTCGGGGGGGTCGGGGGGGGTCTGCGAGCGCGGTGCAAATCGCTTCTTTAACTTGTTTCAATGTTGTGTCCCCCCCCAGCTCTTCCTGAGACCCTCCTCGGGGGCGTGCGGCTGGCTCGGGGGGGCTGGGTGTGCGGGGCCCGGCTCTGGGGTGCGGCTGGCTCGGGGGGGGCGCGGGGGCTGGGGTGCGGCTGGCTCGGGGGGGCTGGGTGTGCGGGACCCGGCGCTGGGCTGCGGCTGGTTCTAGGGGGGCGGAGGGGCTGGGAGGGCGGCGACCCCTCGCTCGGCTCTGGGGTGCGGCTGGCTCTGGGGGGAGCAGAGGGGGCCGGGTATGGGGGACCCGGCGCTGGGCTGCGGCTGGCTCTGGGAGGGCAGAGGGGCTGGAAGTTGGGGACCCCTCGCCCGGCTCTGGGGTGCGGCTGGCTCTGGGGGGCGCGGGGGCTGGGGTGCGGCTGGCTCTGGGGGGAGCAGAGGGGGCTGGGTATGGGGAACCCGGCGCTGGGGTGCGGCTGGCTCTGGGGGGGCGGAGGGGCTGAGTGTGCGGGGACCCCTCGCCCGGCGCTGGGGTGCGGCTGGCTCTGGGGTGGGGCGTGGGGCTGTTTGAGGCTGTGGTGGGGATGGAGGCGCTTGCTGCACCCCTCGGAGCAGGGAGGGGGCAGTTCAGCGGCTGGGGGCAAGTTGGGCCGAGCTGGGCCGTGACTCCTGACGGAGATCCAGGCATGGGATCCTGGGAGCAGGTGGCATCTCCATGGGGTGGGGGGAGACCCCGTCCTCCTGTGCCTGGTTTATGGGGCGGGGGGAGGCCTGCAGCAACTGGGACTCCTCAGCTGGGGGCACTGCTGTGAGGAAGCTCGCAGCACCGGGGTCCATGCCCCTCCTCCAGCCCCAAAGCAATTAGACTGCCTTGGCGTTGTGCCCTGTGCGTTTAAAGAGCCCCCTCCCCGCCGGCCAGCCCTTTGCCTGAGGGTTGCGGGGGAAGGGGAGTCCAATTGTGAGCTGCCCCCAGCTCACCTACACGCTGGAGCGCACCCAGACCCCCCCCCCCCAGCACTGAGACCCTTTGTGAGGCCTGGCAGAGCTGGGGCGTGCGAGTCGCGCACCGGGCGCCTCTGTTTGGCGCGACCCCCTGCTGGGACTGGCACTGCCCCCCGGATGGAAGGAGAATCCGTCCCTGGTGCCCTCCCAGGGCAGCTCTGAGCCAGGGCAGGTAGTGAGGGGCGGGAGGGCCCTTATGGATAGTCTGAAGTGCGAGGTGGGTATATGGTCCCTATAGATTTCCAGAGCTTTGGTGGAGGGACTGGGCCAACAAACCCTATAGATTTCCAGAGCCGAGAGGTTCTTTGTGGGGGCCCTATAGATTTTGGACCCTGTAGGTTTCTGGTGCTGGGACCCTGTAGATTTTGGTAATGGGGGTGGCTGGGTGTATGGACCCTATAGGGGGCAGCCGGGGGGGCGCCGCCAGGGGCTGGGCCGAGAGCAGCGTCTCCAATGCACTTTGGGCCCTGTCACGTTAACCTAGGGCTGGAGTGGGGCCAGTAGGGGGCACCCTCCCCTCGCAGGCAGCGCTGATCCCATATACCCAGCCCCCGTGCCCCACCCCAGAGGGGCATCTCAGTGCTGGGCAAGGGGTCCCCGTGTACCTAGCCCCCACGCCCCACCCCAGAGGGGCCGCGTCCCAGCACCGCCTGTGTGAAGAGCCCCATCTATCCTGATCAGTCTGTTGGTTTTGTTTCTCGCAGGTTTTCATTTGGGCTCTGGGGGCTGGTGAGTGAGTGTGATTGGCGGGGAGGGAGGGGGGTTTGCACGTGCAGCACACGCGTGTGTGTCTGGTGCCCAAGTGAGGGGCTGGGTTTGGAAGTGCGTGCAGGTGGGCAGTTCCCTGGGGCCAGAGGGAGCTGGTGTGAACGAGTGTGCGAGCGAGTGCTCAGGTGCAGGCTGTTCCCGTGTCAGTGTGCGTGGCCCCAGCCCTCTCCCGCCCGCCATGGACAAGGTGAAGCCGGAGGAGGAGGGGACAAACCCCGGGGAGCTCTGCCTGGGGGGGCTGGCGGAGGAGCCCCCCGCCCGGCCGGCCTGGAGTAGCAAGGCTGAATACATCCTGGCGCAGGTCGGCTTCTCCGTGGGGCTCGGCAACATCTGGCGCTTCCCCTATCTGTGCCACCAGAACGGGGGAGGTGAGTGGGGGGTGCGGAGGGGGCTGGGTTAACAAGGGGAGGCCATGGGATTGGGGGACAGGGCGGAGGAGAGGCTCTTAAGGTTTATGGGGGGGTGCTGGGGGATTGGGGGCAGGAACAGGGCCGGATTAACCTTTTGTGGGCCCGGGCCTCCCTGTGCTTCCAGCGTGCCCCTTCCCCTCGGGAGTGGGCCCATGCCATGCCATGCCACATGCCCCCTGCTCAACACTGGACAGCCCCCCTGGACCCGCTATGCCCAGTGCCCCCCCTAGACCCTGCCACAAATGCACAGCACCTTGCACGACAGCACCTTGCACGACAGCACCTTGCCCAGCGCCCTCCTGCCCACAGCCCCACCACAACTGCCCAGAACCCCCCACTCCCTAGTGCCCCAACTCACAGAGATCTGCCCCACCCCCTCACAGACCAGCACCTGCCCCAGGCCCTCCAGAGACCCCCTCCCCCACGCCCTGCCTCCCAGCCCCACTCACCGGCCCTGCTGGGAGGCGACTGTGTCTGCTGGGCTTAGCCGGCAGCATGCCGGGGTCAGAATCTCTCTGGGCCTGCCCCACCCGGGCTCCCTCAGGACCCACTTATCTGGAGGGGCCCAGCCAACACCCCACTTACTGTCCCCCGCCCCCCCCGACCTGGCTGAGACTGGCCGGGTGGTGGGAAGCAGAGACTGCCCAGAGCCGGAGGTGCCCTGGGGTCCGGCTGGGGGGTGAGAGCAGGGGGTGGGGTCAGGGGTGGAGAGGAGCCATCAGCCGGCCAGTGGCTGGCTGAGAGGAATAAGTGGTGGGCAGGATTGGGGGAGCCAGCGGGGTCTCGGGGCACAGGGCAAGCAGAGCAGGATTGGGGCCCCTCTGAGCATGGGCCCGGCTCCATGGCACAGGTTGATGGGGTGGGGGCCTGGGGTCTCCAGGACTGTGTCGCCGGGGGGGAGGTTGGGGTCTCTGGGTGGCTCCAGACTTGTAAACCCCTCCTACCATCGCCCCCCTGCAGGAGCCTTCATCCTCCTCTACCTCCTGATCCTCCTGGTGGTGGGGATCCCCCTCTTCTTCCTGGAGCTGGCGGCCGGGCAGAGCATCCGCCAGGGCAGCATCGGGGTCTGGCAGCACTTCAGCCCCCGCCTGGTCGGCATCGGCTTCGCCAGCTGCGTGGTGAGTGCGGGGGGCACTGCTGCAGGGAAGCTTGCAGCACCAGCGGAGAATTCCTGCTGGTTTCTATTGTTCTCGTTTGCCTGCCCCTGCCCCACCCCTGGGGGGCCTGGCCCAGTGCTGGGAAAGGGGTCCCCATGTCCCTGTCACTTGTCCCGCTGTGGTGGGGGGATGGTCTCTCAGCAGCGGGCGAGGGGTCCCCGTGTCCCCGCCCCCAGGGGCCCATCTCAGCAGCGGGCGAGGGGTCCCCGTGTCCCCGCCCCCAGGGGCCCATCTCAGCAGCGGGCGAGGGGTCCCCGTGTCCCCGCCCCCAGGGGCCCATCTCGGCAGCGGGCGAGGGGTCCCCGTGTCCCCGCCCCCAGGGGCCCATCTCGGCAGCGGGCGAGGGGTCCCCGTGTCCCCGCCCCCAGGGGCCCATCTCGGCAGCGGGCGAGGGGTCCCCGTGTCCCCGCCCCCAGGGGCCCATCTCAGCAGCGGGCGAGGGGTCCCCGTGTCCCCGCCCCCAGGGGCCCATCTCAGCAGCGGGCGAGGGGTCCCCGTGTCCCCGCCCCCAGGGACCCATCTCAGCAGCGGGCGAGGGGTCCCCGTGTCCCCGCCCCCAGGGGGCCCATCTCAGCAGCGGGCGAGGGGTCCCCGTGTCCCCGCCCCCAGGGGGCCCATCCTGGCACCGGGCGATGTGTCCCCGTGTCTCTGACACAGCCCCAGGGGGCCCATCCTGGCAGCGGGCGAGGGGTCCCCGTGTCTCTGACACAGCCCCAGGGGGCCCATCCTGGCACCGAGCGAGGTGTCCCCGGGTCCCCAGCCGGACTCACCCCTGTCTCCGTGCCAGGTCTGTGGGTTTGTTTCTCTCTATTACAACGTGATCATTGCCTGGAGCCTCTTCTACCTCGGCAACTCCTTGCGTGCCACCCTGCCCTGGGCCAGCTGCCCCCTCCGCGCCAACCGCAGCCAGCCAGGTAGGTGCTACAGCCCCTGCCTGCCGCTGGGGGGCGCCACCTTCCC
This sequence comes from Gopherus flavomarginatus, assembly GCF_025201925.1. Classification (NCBI taxonomy): domain Eukaryota; kingdom Metazoa; phylum Chordata; order Testudines; family Testudinidae; genus Gopherus; species Gopherus flavomarginatus. The sequence goes on along the minus strand of NC_066634.1, from coordinate 3,954,021 downwards.
TCCAGCCCCTGGCCCAGGCCCCATTTTGATCTGGCTACAGATGGGGGGCGGGGGAGGGAAGGGGGGTGCTGCCTGGTTCCGACCCGGCTGGGCTGGAACCGGGTTGGGGGGTGGTGCTGCCTGGTTCCGACCCGGCTGGGCTGGAACCGGGTTGGGGGGTGGTGCTGCCTGGTTCCGACCCGGCTGGGCTGGAACCGGGTTGGGGGGTGGTGCTGCCTGGTTCCGACCCGGCTGGGCTGGAACCGGGTTGGGGGGTGGTGCTGCCTGGTTCCGACCCGGCTGGGCCGCAGGGCGGTTCTGACCCAGCTGGGCTCTGTGTTGGCAGAACCCGAATGTGCCCAGAGCTCCCCCACCACCTACTACTGGTACCGGGAGGCGCTGGACGTAAGCGAGTCGATCGGCGCCGGCGGGGGTGTGAACCTGGCCCTGGCCGGCTGCCTGCTGGGCGCCTGGGCCCTGGTCTGCGGTGCCCTCATCCGGGGCATCAAGTCCTCGGGCAAGGTGAGCACAGCCCCCGCCCCGGCCCCCCCAGGCCCACTGTCCCCCATCTCCGCCTGGCTTCCTGCTGCCCTCCCACTGCCCCTCCTCCCATCACCCCACTGCCACCCTCCTCATTACCTCCCTCCCCGTCTGTCTGGGGTGGGCAGGTCAGGCCCAGATGTTCGGGGGGGGGCACATAATCTCCCCCCTGTGTGTGGGAGGATTCGGGGGTGGGGCAAGCTGGGGAGGCTGTTGGGGCACAGGGTGAGAGCCCCCCCTCACTGCCCCCTGCCCCCCCCAGGTGCTGTATTTCAGCTCCCTCTTCCCCTACGTGGTGCTGCTCTGCTTCCTGGTGCGGGGGCTGCTGCTGGACGGGGCGGCTGACGGCATCCGCATCATGTTCACCCCCCAGGTGAGAGCGGGGATGGGCCCTCCTGGACGGATCGGGTCCCCGCCCTGGCCAAATCCCCCGGCCTGGGTCCCAGCTCCCTCATCCCTGGCCTGATCTCTCCCCCCACCCCCCCCAACACCTCCGGCTGGATCCCTCTGGCACAAATGCCAGCCTCCCTGGGCTAGATCAGGTCCCCCCTGGCTGGAATCACCTGGCTAGAGCGCCAGCCCGTGTCCCCAGTTGGATCGAGCCCCCCACTCTCCCTGGGGCTGGAGTGCCGGGATCAGCCCCCCACTCTCCCTGGGGCTGGAGTGCCGGGACCCCCACCCAGGGCTCCGGGTACCCATCCCTGTGGCTCACGCCTGGCTGCCCGCAGCTGGCGGTCTGGGGCGACATGCAGGTCTGGCGCCAGGCAGCCACCCAGGTCTTCTTCTCGCTGGGGCTGGGCTTCGGGAGCGTCATCGCCTACTCCAGCTACAACCCGCGGCACAACGACTGTCACGCCGATGGGCTGCTGGTAGCCACCATCAACTTCCTCACCTCGCTGCTGGCCACGCTGGTCGTCTTCGCCGTGCTGGGCTTCCGGGCCACCGCCGTCGCCAGGGCCTGCGTGGCAAGGTGAGCCGTGCCCCCTCTCCCACGCTCAGCCCCCCTCCCGCCCGCACCGGGCACGCGCTGACCCAGCCTCTCCCCTCCGTCCGCCGCAGGAACGTGGAGGTGCTGACCCAGCTGCTGGGGACCGGAGCCCAGCCCACCCTGGAGCTGCCCACCCTGGACCCGGCGGCATTGTCCCCCCCCCAGTACAGCGCTTGGTACCGCAGGCTGCTCCCCGAGCTGGGCATCACGCTGCAGGGACACGGTGTCACCGACTGCCGGCTGGAGGACGAGATGAACAAGGTGCCTGGGGACGGGGGAGGGTCCCTGTGTTTCCCGCGCCCCGACCTGGGAGGGGGCCCCGTGTCCCCAGCCCTTGTCCCCTGACCTGGGAGAACAGCACAATAAAGACAATGCATTTCAAGGCAGACTGTCGCAAGCTCAGGGAGCTGGTAGGTAAAATCCCATGGGAAGCAACTCGCAGGGGAAAAACAATTGAAGACAGTGGCATTTTTTCCAGGAGACATTCTTAAGGGCACAAGAGCCAACTATCCCCCCTGAACTGGAAAGACAGGAAGTCTGGCAAGAGACCCTCCCCCGGCTTAACCCAGAGATTGTCCATGATCTAAAACTCAAGAGAGTCCTACAAAAAGTGGAAACTCGGCCAGATTACAAAGGATGAATGTAAACAAATAACACACGTGTGTAGGGGCAACACTGGACAGGCCGAGGCACAAACCGAGATCAAACTAGCTAGAGACATAACGGGTAATGAGAACATTCTACAAACACATTAGAAGCAAGAGGCAGCCCAAGGACAGGGTGGGCCCACGACTCAACAAGGGGTGAAAGACAATAACTGAAAACATGGAAGTGGCCGAGGTGCTTAATGACTTCAACGTTTCGGTTTTCACCGAGAAGCTTGGTGGCGACTGGACGTCTAAAGTAGCGCGTGCCGGAGAACATGAGGTAGGATCAGAGCCTGAAATAGGGAAAGAACAAGTCAAAAATAACTTAGACATCTTCAGATCACCAGGGCCTGGTGAAGTGCATCCTAGGATACTCAGGGAGCTGGCTGAGGAGATATCGGAGCCATTAGCGACTATCTCTGAGAAGTCATGGGAGACGTTCCCGGAGACTGGGAAAGACTGAAAAAACAGGGTTGTGGAGAAGAGAAGCCCGAGAGGGGATGGGAGAACAGTCTGCAAGTACAGAAAAGGTTGTTATAAGGAGGAGGGAGAAGATTGTTCTCGTTAACGTCTGAGGATTGGACAAGAAGCAACGGGCTTAAATTGCAGCAAGGGAGGGTTAGGTTGGACATTAAGAGAAACGTCCTGACTGTCGGGGTGGTGAAGCTCTGGAATAAATTGCCGAGGGAGGTGGTGAAATCTCCATTGTTGGGGATTGTTAAGAGCAGGTTGGACAAACCCATCAGGGACCGTCTAGATAATACTTAGTCCTTCCCTGAGGGCAGGGGACTGGCCTAGATGACCTCTCGAGGTCCCTTCCAGTCTTACAATTCTATATACCCAGCCCCATGCCCCTCCCCACGGGGGCTGCATCCCTGCACCGGGTGGGGTGTCCCTGTGTACCCTGCACCCTGACCCAAGGGGGCCCACGTACCCAGCTCTGGCACCCCACCCCAGAGGAGCTGCATCATAGCAGTGGGTGAGGGGTCTCTGCATACCCACCGCCTGACCCAGTCTCCATCTCTCCCCTGCAGGGCGTGGAGGGCACCGGCCTGGCCTTCATCACCTTCACAGAGGCCATGACCCTGTTCCCGGCCTCCCCATTCTGGTCCGTCCTCTTCTTCCTCATGCTGCTGAACCTGGGGCTGAGCACCATGCTGGGCAACATGCAGGGCATCCTCACCCCCCTGCTGGACCGCTACCCCCTCCTGCAGCGCCGCGCCACCCTCTTCACCGGTATGGTGGGGGCGGGGCCCAGGCGAGGGGATCACGGGGGGGTAGGAAGTGGGGAACCTGCATGACTGTGCACATGGGGGGGATGTGCACATGAATGGGGGAAGATTTCTGGGGTGCCAGGCTCTGCCCCCCCAGTGCTGCAGGGGGGATGTGGGGTTCCCAGGCCATCTCTGCCCTAGAGCTGCTAGTTGTCTGGTTTTCACTGCCGATCAGACCATTAATAACCCGGGCAGCGGGGCTAAGGCTCACTCCCTGCGGCTCCCAGAAGCGGCCACCAGATCCCTGCAGCCCTAAGGCGCCCGGGCGGTCAGTGCCGGCTTCGCGCATGGCTCCCGTCCCCTGTCCTGGTTCCGCGGCTCCCATTGGCCAGGAATCACAACGGGAACTGGGAGCTATGGGGGCAACGCCTGTGGACACAGGGGCGGGGCAGCACAAGGAGCGTCCCTGGCCACCCGAGCACCCAGGGGCTGCAGGGACCTGATGGCCGGGAGCCATGGTAAGTGCTGACGGGACCCCAACCCCCTGCCTCAGCCCGGAGCCCCCTTCTTCACCCCAAACCCTGTGACAGGTTCAGTCACAGAGACCCCCTTAGGACTGTCACCTCACGTGCTAAAGTTACCTCTGAGCCTGTTTTCCCTGTCAGCTTGGGACTTCAGAACCCTGCCTTATTGAGCCAGACGCGCTGGCCTGCTGCAACCCAGACCCAGGGTCTGAACCACGTTCCCAGAGCGGCAGACTGAGCCGAAAACAGCTTAGCAGGTTACCTGACTCCAGCACCCAGACACCCAGCTCCCAGTGGGATCCAAACCCCAAATAAATGTGTTTACCCTGTGTAAAGCTTATACAGGGTAAACTCATATATTGTCCACCCTCTATAACACCGATAGAGAGAGATGCACAGCTGCTTGCTCCACCAGGTATTAATCACTTACTCTGGGTCAATTTAATAAGCAAAAGTGATTTTATTAAGTTAATTGGCCTGGTTGCTGGGAGCCATCTAAGATCCCAAACCACCATTAATGAATGGCCCCCATTTTGCATAATTACAGGAGGTCCTCAGAGTTAATTTCATCTTTCTAGCTTCAGATACAAGAGTGACGCATTCATACAAATAGGACGATCACACTCGTAACCTTTGTAATGGTGCCTTCCAAGAGACCTTTTGCACGAAGCCTATTGCAGTTGCATTATATTCACACTCCTAAGCATATTTCCGTAAAACCTTATGGATTGGAATGTCACAAACCCCTGCCCCAGTCCGGAGCCCCTCCCAGAGCCTGCACCCCCCTCCCACACCCCAACCCGGTGCCCCAGCCTGGAGACGCCTCCTTCACCCCAAACCCCTCATCTCCAGCCAGAGCCCTCCCCACCCCCCTGCCCCAGGTATGTGGGAGTCCAAGGCTCTCTCTCTCTCCCCCAGTGCTGTGGGGGGCTGTGGGGGTCTCAGGCTTGCTCTTCCCCTCCAGTGCTGTGGGGATATGTGGGAGGGTCTCAGGCTCGCTCTTCTGCCCCCCAGTTCTGTGGGGGGATGTGGAGGGTCTCAGGCTTGCCCCCCTCGGTGCTGTGGGGGAATGTGGGGGTCCCAGGCTCTCTCTACCCAACCCAGTGCTGTGCTGTGGGCGGACATGGGGGTCCCAGGCTCTCCCCCCCCCCCTTTCCCCAGTGCTGTGCTGTAGGGGTCCCAGGCTCTCCCTCCTTCCCCCCCAGTGCTGTGCTGTGGGGGATGTGGGGGTCCCAGGCTCGTGCTCTCTCTCTCCCCTAGTGCTGTGCTGTAGGGGTCCCAGGCTCTCTCTCCTTCCCCCCCAGTGCTGTGCTGTGGGGGATGTGGGGGTCCCAGGCTCACGCTCTCTCTCCCCCAGTGCTGTGCTGTGTTGTGGGGGATGTGGGGGTCCCAGGCTCACGCTCTCTCTCCCCTAGTGCTGTGCTGCACCGGCGGGTTCCTGCTGGGGCTGATGTTTGTGCAGCGCTCAGGCAGCTACTTCGTCTCGATGTTCGACGACTACTCGGCCACCCTGCCCCTGGTGGCTGTTGTGGCCTGTGAGGCCGTGTCCGTGGCCTGGGTCTACGGGGCGGACAGGTATCTGCCCCCCCTCCCCCTCAGAGTACCACCCCACAGCTCCCCCCCGGGGGTCCTTTCCCTCCCTGCCTGGCCCCCTGCCCCTCCCTCTCAGGGTCCCTCCCCTCCCCTCCCCCCTGGGGCCTAACTCTAAGGGCTGCACAGATGCCCCCCCAAGGCCCTGCCTCCCATTCCCCTGGACCTCCGGTCCCCACTGGGTCAACCCCATAACCCCTCTACCCCCCAGGCCTCTGCCCTCCCCCCTGTGGTCTGGCTCCATGGGGTGGGGCTGGGGAGCCCCAGGCTCCCCCCTCCCCCACGGCTGACCCCTGCCCCCTGCAGGTTCCTGGCAGAGGTGGAGACCATGCTGGGCTGGCAGCCCTGGCGGATGGGCTGGCGGCCCTGGCGGCTCTATGGCTACATGTGGCGTTACGGCAGCCTGCTGGCCATGCTGGGGCTGCTGCTGGCCAGCCTGGGGCAGATCTGCCACAGCCCCCCCACCTACCAGGCCTGGGACCAGGTGCAGGTGAGAACCCCTGTGGGCGTGGAGCCGGGGCAGAGGGGCCCATGGTCGGGGCAGGGCGGGGAGCCAGGACACCGGGGCTGATGGGCCAGTGGGTCGGGGCTGGCTGGGGATCCTGGGCGGAGGGGTCCGCGGGTCAAGGCTGGATGGGGAGTTGGATCGGAGGGGCCTACGAGGCTGCGCAGGGAGCTGGGGTGGAAGGACCCGCGGGTTGAGGCTGGGCGGGGAGCCGGGGCAGAGGGGCCTGTGGGTTGGGTGCCCCCCCAGGTGGGGAGCTGGGATGCTGGGGCGGGGAGCTGGATCGGAGGGGCCTGCAGGGCTGTGCAGGGAGCCAGGGTGGTCAGGTCCGAGTGGAGAGCCAGGACCTCGGAGAAGATGGGCCCGCGGGTTGGGGCTGGCCGGGGTCCCGGAGGAGATGGGCCCGCGGGTCGGGTCCAGGTGGGGGGCCAGGGCAGAGGGGCCCACGGGTCGGGTCCGGGCGGGGAGCCGGGACCCCAGAGGAGAGGGGCCCGTGGATCGGGTCCAGGTGGAGGGGCCCGCGGGTCGGGTCGGGTCCGGGCGGGGAGCCGGGACCCCGGAGGAGAGGGGCCCACGGGTCGGGTCCAGGTGGGGGGCCAGGGCGGAGGGGCCCACAGGAGAGGGGCCCGCGGGTCGGGTCGGGTCCGGGCGGGGAGCCGGGGCCCGCGGGTTGGGGAGCTGGGACGCCGGGGTAGATGGGCCCTGGCAGGTTTGACCCTCGATCTCTCTCGCAGGCGGAGGAGACGCGGGTGCCGTACCCCCCCTGGGCTCTGGCCATGCTGATCTTGCTCATCGTTGTGGCCACCCTGCCCATCCCCGCGCTCTACGTCCGGCAGCTGGTGAGGGAGAGGCAGGCGCGGCGCCGCCAGCAGGGGGCGCCCCCCAGAGCGCAGCCGGAGGAGGAGGAGGTGGAGAGCCCGGCTGACCCCGAGGGCTTGGCCAATGGGTACCTGCCCGTCCGCACCGAGGAGCCCCCCCGGGCTGGGGCCTCCCTACGGGGGGGGCCAAACTAATGGGGGGATACGAGGGGGTAGAGGTCAAAGGTCATTGGAAGGGAGCATCTGTGACCCCTCCCCTTGGGTGGGGCTGGCCCCCTGCCCAGGGCGGGCACCGGGCTTGATTAGTGGACCTGGGAAAGAGCCAAGGATTCCTACTGGTGGCTCGAAAGAAGGCGCCTTCTCTGATTGGTGGAGGGAGAAGAGCTGCTCACTGGGCGCCTGGAGCCAAAGGACCAATAAGGGAAGGAAGAACAAAGCAACCCCCGATTGGTGGACCCATGCGGCAGGGCGGCCTCTGATTGGTGGAGCAAAACACTGTGCGCTCTGATTGGTGGACTGAGGAGGCAGTGAGGGGGAGACCAACCTGCAGTGCGGGGTCCCCCCACCCCCTTCTCTCTACTTTACACGCGGGGTGGCCATGTTGTTCCCGCGGCGTTGCCTGGGGCGGCCATCTTGTCTTCCTCCCAAGGCCGCCCGTGCCCTGCTGAGGCCTTCTGAGAAACATGGTGCTAACGAAGCCCTCTCCTGTCGGGGCTGGAGCCACCAGCCCCCCTGGTGCCAAGCCTGGCCTAGCCGAGCCCCACACAAGTGCCTGAGCCTCTGGGGTAGACGGGGGCCTCCCCTGGCAAGACATGGGGCCAGATTTCGTTGTTGGGGGCCAGGCCATTGACAGCCACAGCCCGAGGCCCCCCAATGCTGCCGCCCGTCTCGCCAATGACGGTTGATGGGCAGACGGGGTACGGGGTGGGGCCTCTGCCCCATAACGTGTGTGTGGAAACCAGGTACGATCGGGGCAAGTCTAGGGTAGACTCCACCCACGTGGTACAGGAGGCCTGCTGAGACCAGCTGCTGTTTACACCAGTTGTTGCAACAACGTGGAGGGGAAAGCCCGGCCCAGTGTGGCTCCAGCTGCTGGGTTGGGCTGAGGGCAGCTGCTGTCTATACTAATGGTAGCAACAGTGACATGGGGGAGCAGGGGCTGCCTGGCCCTGCTGGGTCTTTCTCCCGCACTGCGCTGAACTCGGAGGGGTGGCAGTCGGACACCTGGGGCCTCTTTTTAGAGGGAAAGTTGCCACGATGCTGCTGGTCCTGGCATGTTTTGATGGGCTGGGGGATGGGTCTTATTCCCCCTCCTGCTAACGGGGGGAGGCGTCACCCCATAGGATCCAGGGCTAAGAACACAGGGGCTGAGCCCCACAGAATTAATGTATTGTCATCTAGCCATTCCCTATCCATCCCTCACTCCATATGTCCTCCAAACCTCATCTATCCACCCCCCATGGCTCCATTTCCCTCTCCCCCTGCCCCAGGGTGCCTCCTTAGCTCTCCTGGGCTCAGCCCCTCTCTGCGTCTAACCCACCGGCCCTGGAACAAGAAGATTCTGTCTGACAGACACTTCCAGAGTTACCCGACAGCCACAATGGTACGTACGGGGAGGGGGTTGGGCCAGGCCTCCGGATTCCTGGGTTCAATTCTGGCCGCTGGCTCCCCTGCCTTGCTGGGCCTCAGTTTTCCCCCTCTGTAAAATGGGGGTTGTTCCTCCTTGATCTGTTTAGATTATAAATATCTCAGAGCAGGGGGATTTCGCTGGGGTACTAAGCAGTGGGGGCGGGTGGGTTGGTATCTGGAAATCTCTTGCCCACTGTGGGAACTCTTGCTGGCCCGCAGGTGCCAGGGGTGGGCTGGAATTCCCTGGGGGGATGGGGAACCACAGCCCCTCAGCAGGTGCGCGTGGGAGGGTGTGTTACTGACTGTATTGTTTTCATAGTGTTATTCTTGCCTGAAGAATAAAGGTGTTTCATTCATGCCGAGCAGGGTGGTGATTGCGAGCCCGCGGGGAGTGACCAGAGGGTGGGCGCTGGCCTGCTCTGCCAGCCTGGGCACCAGGGAGCTGCAGGTGATGGTGGAGGAGCCACGTGTGGCACTCTGGCTAGGTCGGGGGGGGAGACGTGGGTGCAGCAGCTCTGCCCTGGTACCCCTGGGGCCGAGGTGCTAGCTGCTCCCTGGCGATACGCCATGGCATGCAGGTGGCACCAGCTTTGCAGCCCCTGGCACCCTGCACTGGCATTGCTCCGTCGTGCCAGCAGGGCAATGGAGTGGGGCTGACGCCTGCGGCTGAGGCTCTTGTCTGCAATGCCTCAGGGCGGCCCCCAGCCGGGCGGGCCCCGTTCCCAGGGCGGCCCCCAGCCGGGCGGGCCCCGTTCCCAGGGCGGCCCCCAGCCGGGCGGCTCTCGTCCACGGGGCTCACGGGGCAGGGGATGTGTGGGCTGCGGGAGGGGCCCAGAAGGGAGCAGGTCAGAGGGAGGGTCACAAGGTCAGGTCTGGGTCAGAGGTCATGGTAATGGGGCAGGGTTAGTGGTCACATGGGATGGGGGCACAGGGAAGGTCACATGGGTGTGGGGGGGTCAGAGGTCATGGTAATGGGGCAGGGTTAGTGGTCACATGGGATGGGGGCACAGGGAAGGTCACATGGGTTTGGGGGGTCAGAGGTCATGGAGAGGGTCACATAGAATGGTTTGGGGCCTGGGTGGGGGAGGTCACAGAGGGACCACGTGAATGGCGGGGCCGTAGGGGTCAGAGGTGACATTCCGCCACTCATCTCTGTCCCTTTAAGCCCATATATGACGTCACTTCCGAGTAACCTGCCGCCCGCGTGACGCGGAGAGTACGTCACCGCCCCAATCGATGCACGTGACCTCGGCCCCTCCCCCTCCCGCCTGCCCGCGCGTGTCACGTGAGCCCGGCGGGCTGCGGTCACGTGGGGGCGGCCATGGCGGCAGCTCCGGGTGGGGAGAGCGAGAGCGGCCGAGGGGGAGGCGGTGAGCGGGGGGCGGGGCTCGGACGCCTGGGTCCCCTGCGGGTGGAGGTGGGGCTGGGACGGAAGCCCGGACTCCAGGGTCCCCTCCAGGGTGGGGGTGGGGCGGGAGCCCGGACGCCTGGGTCCCCTCCAGGGTGGGGCTGGGGCTGGGGCTGGGATGGAAGCCCGGACTCCAGGGTCCCCTCCAGGGTGGGGGTGGGGCGGGAGCCCGGACGCCAGGGTCCCCTCCAGGGTGGGGGTGGGGCCGCAGCCCGGACTCCTGGGTCCCCTCCAGGGTGGGGGTGGGGCGGGAGCCCTTCTGTTCCCCTGTGACGGGGGCTCCGGTCCCGGGTCTCTCTGTGCAGGGGCCACGTCGGATCAAATCCTGCAGACGGGAGCGGTTCTGCTGCAGGGGTGAGCGGGGCGTGTCGCGGGGCTGGGGGTTCAGGTATGGGGCTGTGTCGGGGGGTTGGGGACAGGGCCATGTTGGGGGCTGTGTCGTGGGGCTGGGGGTTCAGGTATGGGGCTGTGCCGAGGGGGCACAGGGCTGTGTCGTGGGGCTGGGGGTTCAGGTATGGGGCTGTGTCGTGGGGCTGGGGGTTCAGGTATGGGGCTGTGTCGAGGGGCTGGGGGTTCAGGTATGGGGCTGTGTCGAGTGGGAACAGGGCTGTGTCGTGGGGCTGGGGGTTCAGGTATGGGGCTGTGTCGTGGGGCTGGGGGTTCAGGTATGGGGCTGTGTCGAGGGGGCACAGGGCTGTGTTGGGCGGCTGGGGGTTCAGGTATGGGGCTGTGTCGTGGGGCTGGGGGTTCAGGTATGGGGCTGTGTCGAGGGGGAACAGGGCTGTGTCGTGGGGCTGGGGGTTCAGGTATGGGGCTGTGTCGAGGGGGCACAGGGCTATGTTGAGCGGCTGGGGGTTCAGGTATGGGGCTGTGTCGAGGGGGCACAGGGCTGTGTTGGGTGGCTGGGGGTTCAGGTATGGGGCTGTGTCGTGGGGCTGGGGGTTCAGGTATGGGGCTGTGCCGAGGGGGAACAGGGCTGTGTCGTGGGGCTGGGGGTTCAGGTATGGGGCTGTGTCGAGGGGGAACAGGGCTGTGTCGTGGGGCTGGGGGTTCAGGTATGGGGCTGTGTCGTGGGGCTGAGGGTTCAGGTATGGGGCTGTGTCGTGGGGCTGGGGGTTCAGGTATGGGGCTGTGTCGAGGGGGAACAGGGCTGTGTCGTGGGGCTGGGGGTTCAGGTATGGGGCTGTGTCGTGGGGCTGGGGGTTCAGGTGTGGGGCTGTGCCGAGGGGGCACAGGGCTGTGTTGGGCGGCTGGGGGTTCAGGTATGGGGCTGTGTCGTGGGGCTGGGGGTTCAGGTATGGGGCTGTGCCGAGGGGGCACAGGGCTGTGTTGGGCGGCTGGGGGTTCGGGTACGTTGTTGTGTTGCGGGGGACAGAGCCCTGTCACGGGGCTGCGTCTCGGCCCCTGTCCCCCCGCTGACCCTGTCCCCCCATGGCAGGTTCATCCGGGACCGGGTCCAGCGCTGTGGGGACTCCCAGGCTGTGGAGCTGAGCCGGGCAGAGCTGGGGGGGCCAGAGCCCCCCCTCTGCGATGAGAACACCAAACGGCTCAGCGAGTGCCTGCGGCGGATCGGGGACGAGCTCGATAGCAACGCCGAGCTGCAGAGGTGGGGGCCACCCCTCCCCGCCCCCCATCTGGTGCCAGGGGGCTCTATGGCCTCAGGCAGCCCCAGCAGAGCCCCCTCCCCTCCAGACTCCTGGGTCCGTCTCTGCCCTGGGCAGGCTCCAACCTTGCCTGTCTGCCTGCCCCAGCTCCATCACCCCCAGACAAGTCTCGACCCTCCCTGACTGCAGCTGCCCCCCTTCCACATGAACCCTTCCCCACGTGGGGAAACTGAGGCAGGCGGTCGGACCTTTTCGTCCCCTCTTCCTCTGCGGCGGCAGGATTGTCCCCCTCACGCCGACAGTCAGTGGGATCTGTTCCTCCCACCCGGCCTGGCTCTAACCCTCTATCCCCCGCAGTATGATTGACCGAGTGGGGGCCCACGCCCCCAAGGAAGTCTTCTTCCGCGTGGCCGCCGAGATGTTCTCCGACGGGACCTTCAACTGGGGCCGGGTCGTGGCGCTTTTCTACTTCGCCTGCAAACTGGTGCTCAAGGTGGGGCAGCTGGGAGACCCCACCCCTTCCTCCCCCACAAGCTGTGAAACCTCTAGCCCCCCCTGCAGCCCTCTGCTTCCCCTCCCCCCCCACCCCCAGCCCTTTTCCTCTCCCCTCCCCCGGCTCGGAGACCCCTGCCCTTCCTCCCCCCCAGCTGTGAAACTCCTGCCCCCTGTAAAGCCCCTGCTTTCCCCTCCCCTCCTGAATGCTCCCCACCCCCAACTGGTTCACCAGCCGCCCTGACCCGCCTGTCCCCTTCTTCCCCCAGGCTCTGTGCACCAAGGTCCCCGAGCTGGTACGGACCATCGTGGGCTGGACGTTGGAGTACCTCCGGGATCATGTGCTGGCCTGGATCCAGGCCCAGGGAGGATGGGTGAGTCCAGCCAGCGCCCGCCCTCCCTCCATCCCCCGTTACCCGCCAGGCTGCAAGCGAATGAGGCACTGTCCTAATTTGCATAGCTAGCGAAGGTACCTGAGTCGTTTGTGTGACCGGGTGCCACTGCCAAAGCCAGTGGGTTATAATAGTTAGATTCACCGAACCGGTAACGAAACGGCTTCTAGCAACTGAAAACCAGATTCACCCTGAGATCAGTTACCACCGATCTCAGGTTCTCCCAGCCCCAAGGAATCATTCGTGCCCCCCGCCCCCGTCAGCCTGTGTCCCGGACCGTCCCCGAACCCCTGCTGCCGGCCCATCCTCCACTTCTAACGGGGGTTCAGGAACCACGAACCTTCGGGCGGGTTCCCGGCAGGGCCGGGACAGGCTGCCGGCTCGCGGCGTCTCTCCAGGGACATGCAGGGGCTGGGCAGGGCCTAGCTCCGTATCTCAAAACGCTCCTCGTGCCTGGAAATCCGCGGGCCGGAGAATCAGTGACACGCTGGAGACGTCTCCGGGGTCTTTTATGTCCTCGGCTACGGGCCCGAACCCAGCCCCGAGCATGGAAAGTCACCGGCCAGGCTGGAGTCCGGGTCACAGGGCCCCGATGTGTTTTGCTGATGGCCAAGAAGGGCTCGCTGGAGAGCTGACTCGTGCTGGGCTGACGGGGATGGAGGTAAACTGCCCTGTGGGTGTCACACACACACCCCCCCCGAAACAAACCCAGCCGAGATACCAACACAGAGCCAACGTGTCCAGTGACAGTCTCGAGCCCCACTCCTTCCCACCCCACTCCCCTGCAAGGGCCAGGGAGAGAACCCAGGAGTCCTGGCTCCCAGCCCAGTTCCAGGCACACTAGATTCTGCTGCCTCCCAGCGATCCCAAACCCGTTGTGTGGCACTGGCCCCATCCCAGAGCCAGCCACATGTCAGCCTCATTCGTATGACAGTTCAATGGTGCACTTTGCTCCCCCCTCCCCGCCCCCAGGACGGCCTCCTCTCCTACTTCGGCACACCTACCTGGCAGACCATCACCATCTTCGCCGCCGGCGTGCTCACCGCCTCCCTCACCATCTGGAAGATGTCGTAGGGCGGGGTTGGGGTGTGCTCCGCGGCACCCCACATCTGGCCGGACTGCGCTGGGCTCCCTGGGGGCTGGCTCCCCTCGTCCAGCCTCGCTCCCTCCCCAATTCTCGGTGCCTTGTGCTCAACTCGGAACAAAGCTCTCGGGACCCTGCGCTGCGCCTCCCGGCTGGGGACCGACGTTGAGGGACACGGCCGCTCCGTGGGGCGGGACGCCCTCCTGCATCTGGGCAGAGACTTAAAAGGCCTTGAGCCCCACCCGGGGCTGGTCGGCGTTTAACTTCCTGAGGGGCTGGCTGCCCGCGGGGAATCCTGAGCCGAGGTCGCGGGGGCCAGAGCCGGTTCTGGGGGCCAAACTCGGGCCAAGGTCGTAGCGGGCCAGAGCTAGTTCCAGCACTGGGGGCCAAACTCGGACCAAGGTCGCAGGGGCCAGAAGCAGTTCGGGGGGCTGAACTCGGGCCGAGGTCGCAGGGGGCCAGAGCCAGTTCCAGCACTGGGGGCCGAACTCGGGCCAAGGTCGCAGGGGCCAGAGCCAGGTCCAGGGGCTGAACTAGGGCCGAGGTCAGGGGGGCCAGAGCCGGGTCTGGGGGGGTGAACTCGGGCCAAGGTTGGGGGGGCCACAGCCGGGTCTGGGGGGGTGAACTCGGGCCAAGGTCGGGGGGGCCAGAGCCGGTTCTGGCACCGGGGGCTGAACTCAGGCCGAGGTCATGAGGGCCGGAGACAGTTCCAGGGGCCGAACTCAGGCCGAGGTCGGGGGGATCCGGAGCCGGTTCCGGCACCGGGGGCCGAGGTCGGGGGGATCCGGAGCCGGTTCCGGCACCGGGGGCCGAGGTCGGGGGGATCTGGAGCTGGTTCCGGCACCGGGGGCCGAGGTCGGGGGGATCCGGCATCTGGGGCTGATTCCCCCGCCGAGATCCATTCTGCGGGGAGCTGAGTGGGGCGGGCTCAGGCCTGGCTGCCCGTGACCTGGCAGATTCAGTTTCCTTCCCAGAAGCACCCATCAGGGGGCCCCCCCTCTTCCGTGTTCCCCCTCTGCTACCAGCTCCCCGGGTGGGTGGGTGCAGCCCCCTGCTGATCATCTGCTCAGCTCCCCCCAGCACCTCCCTGGGGATTTCCAGGGCCCCCCCATGAGGTGCCTGTGTCCAGGGTACCCCAGTGCCAGGTGCCTCTGTCCTCCCACCCCCCCAGTGCTGTGCACAGCGCCTCCCCCGAGCAGAAAATCCGGTGGCCCCCTCCATCCAGCATGGCCTTAGGGCCCCCCTCAAAGCCCTGCTGGGGGGCTGTTTTGGGGGATGCCCCCGTAGCAGGGAAATCCTTGTACAGAGCACTCACAACAGTACTGTAGTGGGGGAGGGGACTGGCCCCCATCTTCCCCCCTCCCCTACCGTTACCTGCCCCCCGACTTCTAGTGGGAGGCGGGAGGGACAGGTCCCCCCACCCCCGATGCTTTTGTACTGTAATTAACTTAATACTGTTTGTAAAGCGATGTGTGTTCTCAGGAATGGGGGCTGACCCCCTTCCCTAGCAGCCGTGGCCCCCCCTTCACCCTGCTGTAAACTCTGGGTAGGGGTGACAGTGGGCGGCTCCCAGATTTACCCCGAATGTCCCTCTGCAGCCACCAGTTGGGGCAAGGGGTTGCCAGGAACTTGGGGGGGGGGTGCTGCTCCCAGCTGTGATGGGGGGGGCAGAGCAACGATTCCTGGGTTAGCACCCCCCCCCAAAAGGCTGGTTTGGGGTTGGGAGGATGAGAGGGGAGCAGCTGGTGAGATCCCCCCCTCCCCCCGCTGGGGGCTCTTAGCACATCTGGAGCTCCCCCCTGGTACCCACCCACAGGCTGGGATCTCCGCTGCAACCGGCCCTTTGAACTTGGGGGCCAGATGCCCCAGAGCCAGGAGCATCCCTGGGGGGCTTGGGGCAAATGCATGTGCTGATGAACTGTGGGTGGGGGGTGGGACTTGAAACGAGTGGGGAATGTGTGATGTCACAGGTGGGGTGGGGCTGATAGGAAGGGATTGATGATGTCATGGAGTTGGGGGTTGGGTGTATGATGTCACAGGTGGGGTGGGGCTGATAGGAAGGGATTGATGATGTCATGGAGTTGGGGGTTGGGTGTATGATGTCACAGGTGGGGTGGGGCTGATAGGAAGGGATTGATGTCATGGAGTTGGTGGTTGGGTGTATGATGTCACAGGTGGGTGGGGCTAATAGGAAGGGAGTGATGATGTCATGGGGTTGGGGGAAACATAATTTCAATCTCTTCTCATTCTGATCCCTATTCCGTGCCCCCCCCAGCGTACCTCACCCCCCATCTCCACTGGGGACCCCCCACGCTGCCCCCCCCATGCACTGACTTTTTGCCCAGAGGTAGCCATGTACTGTGCCTGGGGTGCCCCCCCCGGCTAGTGGTTGCACCCCTTGGATCAAAACAGGGGGGTCAGCCAGGGGGAGGGGTCTGGAGTGAACAGAGATTTCCCCCCCCCCCCACGGGGACGTCGGCTGCCAGTGCCTCTGGACTCGGATTTTTTTATCTCTTTTGTATTTACTGAGTGATCATCACCCCCCCCCCCCATCCATCCGTCATGCCCCCCCCCCATCTCGCCCCTGACCAGGTCTCTGTATTTAAGATTCGTCCTTTGTAATTTTTTCTACCGGGGCTGTTTTGATACCAGGGTGAGAGGTTGTGTGCAAAATACAGAAAATAAACTCTGAGGACAGAACTCGTTGGGTCTTATGTGGGGGGTGGGGAACAGGACAGGTGCTGCGAGCTTCCCTCTGGCAGTGCCCTTTGGTGCTGCGAGCTTCCCCCTGGCAGTGCCCCCAGCTGGCGGAGCTGAGGGGTACACGGGCCAGAACCTCCCGTCCTTCCTGTTCTCAGACCCATGGGTCCCCCCTGCCTTGGGTCACACTCAGGGGCCCATCAATGGGGCAGGGAGCCTCCTTCAGGGGAAGTTCCCCATCTGCACCCTAGGGCTGGAGGTGGCTTTTTGGCCGCTGGGCAAGCAGGTAGCGGGTAGTTCCGCAGGCCCCTCGGGGCTGGCTCACAGCTGGAGCCCAGCCCCACAGTGCAAAGTGTTGGTTAACCCCACAGCTGCTGCATGACACTAGTGCCAGTCAGCCCCACCTGGATTGGGGCCCCTATCAGCCCCCTCCCAGGGCAGGGAGAGAACCCAGGAGACCTGGCTCCCAGCCCCCCCTGCTCTAACCCACTGATGCCCAGATGAGGTACCCTCCCCTCCAGTTAACCTTTCAAATACCTTCTTTGTGATTGTAGCCCCTTGCACGAAGGTGCTGCACGATTTGCACGCATGATTCTCTCTGCAGCCAAACCCGGCACCCCAGGGGCCTAGATTGGGGGGATCCCATGTGTGGAAGACCCCCATCCTCCCTGTGCTTTGTTCACCAATCAGGCCTAACCTGTGACACCCCAGTTTGGGTTCATTGGTTTCTGGGCCCAGACTTGTTTCCTGGGCGTGGTGTGAACGCATCGTTGGATTCGAGTTTCACTTCACTTCCCAAATCAACCAGCACAATCCAGGCGTGGCCCAACTGGAGCGGCCTGGGCTGATGGAGATCGCACCGAACGCACACTGGGGCAGTCGTGACCGAGAGCACGAGGACACGTTCACAACTGCACGATGCACACAGTTTGCATGCTCCCACTTGGCGCCGATCCTGGCGACACCCCGGCCCCCGTGTATCACCCGCTGGGGCCTGGCCACACGGTTCTGGGCCCCACGTCTGTCTCTGACCCCTGGCCGTGCAGGGGGCTGGTGAAAAACAAAAACTTTGGCTGCTCGGTTTTTCCATCTGTCGCTGATGACAACCCCCTTCCTCCCCCCCCACAGCCCAGCCTGTCACCTGTCCCTAAATCCCCCTCCCCTCCTAGAACTGGGGAGAGAACCCAGGAGTCCTGGCTCCTGCCTCCCAGCTCCCCCCCCCCAACCCCCACACCCCTCCCTGGGGCAAGGAGAGAACCCAGGAGTCCTGGGCCTGGCTCCCAGCCCCACCCTGGTCTAACCCCTCCCCGCCTCCCTTCCCCGACCAGGGCAGAGAACCCAGGAGTCCTGGCTCCTTACCCGGGGCAGGACACGTGTAAATGGGCGGGATGCGGATCCTGCCTTGCAGCGTCCGGCGGGGCGGGGTCCCGGGCCAGCAGCGGGATGGAGACGCACCAGGGCGGGGGGCGGTCGGTTGCCCCTGCTCGCCCATCCCCCACCGGTAGGAGCCCCCCCCCGGGGGGGTCAGCTTTCACTTTCGTTTCACGCGGGGAGGTCCGAAAACCGGAGGGAGGCCCCGGACTCCTGGGTTCTCTCCCTGGCGTGGGCGGGGCTGGGAGTCCGGACGCCTGGGTTCTATCCCCGGCTCGCGTGGGAGGGTGCTCTAGTGGGGGAGGGGCTGGGAGCCCGGACGCCTGGGTTCTATCCCCGGCTCGCGTGGGAGGGTGCTCTAGTGGGGGAGGGGCTGGGAGCCCGGACGCCTGGGTTCTATCCCCGGCTCGCGTGGGAGGGTGCTCTAGTGGGGGAGGGGCTGGGAGCCCGGACGCCTGGGTTCTATCCCCGGCTCGCGTGGGAGGGTGCTCTAGTGGGGGAGGGGCTGGGAGCCCGGACGCCTGGGTTCTGAGCAGGGAGCCCCATGAATTTTCTCTCCCTTTGAGGTGCCGAGAGCATTTCCTGCATCAAGCAAATCGGAGCGTCCCTGCTCCGGGGGTAAGTGGGGGACCCCCCCCCGGAAACGGGGGTCCCTGGAACTCCGACCCCTCTCCTCCCGTATGCCCCCCCCCGCATCTTTCTTCTGCCCCCCGCCAACCACTACAATCCCGTGCCCTGCGCCCTCTTCCCAGGGAGAGTCCCTGAGACCCGCTCACCTGCACCCCGGCTTTCCCCTGCACCCCCAAATCCTCACCCTCCACAGACCCCTCCCCCACCAGTGCCCCCTCCCCCTAGAGTCTCACCTGCACCCCGGCTTTCCCCTGCACCCGCAAATCCTCACCCTCCACAGACCCCTCCCCCACCAGTGCCCCCTCCCCCTAGAGTCTCACCTGCACCCCGGCTTTCCCCTGCACCCCCAAATCCTCACCCTCCACAGACCCCTCCCCCACCAGTGCCCCCTCCCCCTAGAGTCTCACCTGCACCCCGGCTTTCCCCTGCACCCCCAAATCCTCACCCTCCACAGACCCCTCCCCCACCAGTATCTCCTCCCCCTAGAGTCTCTCACCTGCACCCCGGCTTTCCCCTGCACCCGCAAATCCTCACCCTCCACAGACCCCTCCCCCACCAGTGCCCCCTCCCCCTAGAGTCTCACCTGCACCCCGGCTTTCCCCTGCACCCCCAAATCCTCACCCTTCACGGCCCCCTCCTCCACCAGTATCTCCTCCCCCTAGAGTCTCACCTGCACCCCGGCTTTCCCCTGCACCCACAAATCCTCACCCTTCACGGCCCCCTCCTCCACCAGTGCCCCCTCCCCCTAGAGTCTGTCACCTGAACCCCGGCTTTCCCCTGCACCCCCAAATCCTCACCCTTCACGGGCACCTCCCCCACAGCACCCCTCCCCCAAGAGTCTCTCACCTGCACCCCGGCTTTCCCCTGCACCCCCAAATCCTCACCCTTCACGGCCCCACCCCTATCAGTGCCCCCTCCCCCTAGAGTCTCTCACCTGAACCCCGGCTTTCCCCTGCACCCCCAAATCCTCACCCTTCAGGGTCCCCTCCTCCACCAGTATCTCCTCCCCCTAGAGTCTCACCTGCACCCCAGATTTCCCCTGCACCCGCAAATCCTCACCCTCCACAGGCCCCTCCCCTATCAGTGCCCCCTCCCCCTAGAGTCTCTCACCTGCACCCCGGCTTTCCCCTGCACCCACAAATCCTCACCCTTCACGGCCCCCTCCTCCACCAGTATCTCCTCCCCCTAGAGTCTCTCACCTGCACCCCGGCTTTCCCCTGCACCCGCAAATCCTCACCCTCCACAGACCCCTCCCCCACCAGTGCCCCCTCCCCCTAGAGTCTCACCTGCACCCCGGCTTTCCCCTGCACCCCCAAATCCTCACCCTTCACAGCCCCCTCCTCCACCAGTATCTCCTCCCCCTAGAGTCTCACCTGCACCCCGGCTTTCCCCTGCACCCCCAATTCCTCACCCTTCACAGCCCCCTCCTCCACCAGTATCTCCTCCCCCTAGAATCTCACCTGCACCCCGGCTTTCCCCTGCACCCCCAAATCCTCACCCTTCACGGCCCCACCCCCACCAGTGCCCCCTCCCCCTAGAGTCTCACCTGCACCCCGGCTTTCCCCTGCACCCCCAAATCCTCACCCTTCACGGCCCCCTCCTCCACCAGTGCCCCCTCGCCCTAGAGTCTCACCTGCACCCCGGCTTTCCCCTGCACCCCCAAATCCTCACCCTCCACAGGCCCCACCCCTATCAGTGCCCCCTCCCCCTAGAGTCTCACCTGCACCCCGGCTTTCCCCTGCACCCCCAAATCCTCACCCTTCATGGCCCCCTCCTCCACCAATATCTCCTCCCCCTAGAGTCTCTCACCTGAACCCCGGCTTTCCCCTGCACCCGCAAATCCTCACCCTCCACAGACCCCTCCCCCCAGTGTCCCCTCCCCCTAGAGTCTCTCACCTGCACCCCAGCTTTCCCCTGCACCCCCAAATCGTCACCCTTCACGGGCACCTCCCTCACCAACACCCCTCCTCCAAGAGTCTCTCACCTGCACCCCAGCTTTCCCCTGCACCCCCAAGTCCTCACGCTCCACAGGCCCCTCCCCTACCAGTGCCCCTCCCCCGGAGTGTCTCACCTGCACCCCGGCTTCCTCCTGCACCCCCAAATCCTTACCCTCCACTGGCCCATCCCCCACCAACACCCACTGTGCCCATTCCCCCACCTGTGCCCCCTCCCCCACCAGTGCCCACTGCGCCCCATGACGATGCCGCCCGTGGGAGCCAGCTGAGGTCGCTCACTCGGGGTGAACTGCGAACAGGACGGGGCTGAGAAACCCCGAACGCTGGCGGATCTGCCAATACTCAGGTTCACCAACCAGCCTCCGGTTCACCTCCCCGGTTCCCCAGCGACCCAAACCACACGGTTCCCTCCCTCGAGGTGCTGGGCCGCAGGCCTGCCTCCAGACGCCCCTCAGACGGGACGGTGCTGCCTGGACATCTCACCCGCTGCGGGAAAAGGTTCTTCTGATCCCAAAGGCCCCGCCGCCCCCCGGGTCAATACAAAACTCGGACCTTGTCTCGATGCCCGATTCTAGCCAAGCCTCTTCACCAAACCACCATTTCCTCCCAGAAAAGCGAGCGCGTTGGTTGGGCGATCGCTGGGCGGACTCAAATTCAGTTCTCGAGGTTCGGGGCGGAGCAGAGAGGAGCTCGTAGTGGCCAAAAGCCCTTCTAGAAATAGTCCAGCGGTCACAGTCCAGGGTCCGTATTCGGGGTGACGCCGGGCAGTGACTGGGGATCTCAATCCCGACGGCTCTTGAAACCCAAAGCGGATCTGGGACAAAGGAGGGTCGTGTCCTGGGTTTTTATACGTTTCCAGCAGCGTTTTGGCCTGAGAAAACAAGCAGCTCAACTCTCCTCCCAAACATCCTGGCACTTAGCCCAGGGGGGTTTACCCATTACCCAGCTCAGACGCCGGTTACCGCGGCCTTCCATAATACGAGTTCCCTCAAGTGTCTCCCGAAAGACGAAGCCTCCGTGTTTTGAATCCCAGCTATGGCAATGGACAAGCCTTGTTTGCTGACACCCCAAGCCCCGATTCCCCCCGCTGCCCCTCCAGTTCCCTGCTGCCCCCGTACCCCGATTCCACCCTTCTGCCCCCCGTGCCCTGATTCCCCTGTGCCCTGATTCCCCCTGCTGCCCTCCCTGTGTCCCGCTGCCCCCCTGTGCCCTGATTTCCCCCCCACTGCCCTCCCTGTGCCCCGCTGCCCTCCCTGTGCCCCGATTCCCCCTTGCTGCCCCTCCAGTGACCCGCTGCCCTCCCTGTGCCCTGATTCCCCCCTGCTGCCCTCCCTGTGCCCCACTGCCCTCCTGTGCCCCGATTCCCCCCTGCTGCCCTCCCTGTGCCCCAGTGCCCTCCTGTGCCCCGATTCCCCCCTGCTGCCCTCCTTGTGCCTTGCTGCCCCCCCTGTGCCCCGCTGCCCCCCTGTGCCCCAATTCCCCCCGCTGCCCCCCTGCTGCCCTCCCTGTGCCCTGATTCCCGCCTGTGCCCCGATTCTCCCCCTCTTTCTGGCCCTGTCACCTTCCCATGAGATGATATATCACACTCATAAGGTCCCAGCCCCCTCCCCCGGTGTCTCCCTCCTACACCCCGACCTCCCCCCAGTGTTTCCCAGATCCCACCCCCTGAGCCCCTCCCTCCGACAGGCCCCTCCCTCTCCAGCACCCTCCCCTGCCCCCGCCCCCCCAGCCCGGTAACCTGTCCCTGCTGGTTCTGTTCCAGGTTCGTCTGGTCCCTGCTCCAACAGCGGGGCTCCGGGTCCCCCCCCGCCCGGTCGGTCACCATGGAGGAGCTGGGGGGCCAGGACACCCCCGACGGGCCCCGGGTCACCTCCCTGCGTGAGACTCTGCACCGGATATGGGGGAGCATGAGCCAGAACCCCGAGATCGACAGGTGAGGAGACCGCGACATGCAGCCCCCCCCCCCCCCAAGTCCAGATGGTGCTCCTCACTCCCAACCCGCAGCCCCCCCTGCACCGGCCCTGCCGGTGCCCCTCACTCCCGACCCGCAGCCCCTCACTGATGCCCCCTCTCCCTGCAGCCTGGTGCAGTGCATGGCGGGGCAGCCCCCCCTGCCGGCGCTGGCTGTGGTCTCAGAGGAGGTGTTTCGTGACGGCATCAACTGGGGCAGAGTCGTCGTCTTCTTCTACTTCACCTACAGGGTCATCGCTCAGGTAAGATGGGGGGTGGGGGTGGCTGTGCCTGGTGCCCGCACGCCTGGGTTCTCTCCCAGCTCTGAGAGGGGAGTGGGGTCTAGTGGTTAGAGCAGGGGGAGCTGGGAGCCAGGACTCCTGGGTTCTCTCCTGGCTCTGGGAGGGGAGTGAGGTCTAGTGGTTAGAGCAGGGGGGGGCTGGGAGCCAGGACTCCTGGGTTCTCTCCCAGCTCTGGGAGGGGAGTGGGATCTAGTGGTTAGAGCAGGGGGGGGGCTCGGAGCCAGGACTCCTGGGTTCTCTCCCAGCTCTGGGAGGGGAGTGGGATCTAGGGGTTAGAGCAGGGAGGGCTGGGACTCAGGACTCCTGGGTTCTGTCCCCAGATGGGGGTGGGGGCTGGGATCCCAGCTGGCTGCTCACCCCCTCCCCTCCCCCCACAATCTCTCCCCCAGGCTCTGGGCAGGTCTGACTGTCTCCGGTCCCTGGTCGACTGGGCCCTAAACTTCCTGTGGGAGCGAGTCACCCCCTGGATCCAGCACCAGGGGGGCTGGGTGAGTGCAGAGACCCCTCCCCCATCCTCCCTGGGACCCGTCCCCCACCCCAGAGATTCTCCCCCATTCTGGGACCCCTTCCCCACCCTGCAGGGAGCCCCTTCCGCCACCCACAGGTGAAGCCCGCTGCCCCCCTGGCAGTCCTTCCCCCATCTGCTCCCCCTCCCTCATGGGGGTGCTGGGGGGGTGTCTCTGGGTGGGGGAGTGTGGCATATGTCTGCCACTAACCTCCCTCCTCTATTTGCTAGGACTCCATCTTCAGTTACCTCACCTCCTCTGCCTAGGGGGGGCACAGACCCCCCCCCCCGGGACGGCATCAGCCGCTGGACAGAGCAGCCCCCCCTCTGCAGCAGAGACCCCACTGGGTGTATGGTGGGGGGAATTACCTGCAGAAGCAAAGGCAGGAGGAGGGGGCTGGGGGGGGGGACGTGTGAGCATCTCCCCCTCCCGCAAAAAAAAAGAGAAAATCACAAATGAAAAAGGACAAATAATCAAGGCTGCCAATGAATCACGATTAACGTGAAACAAATTAACTCGATTTAAAAAAAACTCAGTCGCGCCAAATCATCGTTTTAACGCCGCTGTTCACCCGGAGCAGGACCCGTTCGAACGGGTGATCGATACTCTGGGAGCTCGAGATACTGAAACCAACCGCAACACGGGCTCTGAACTGCGCCGGGCTCCGTGCTGAGTCCCGGTGACAAAGATTTGCCCTGGAGAAAAGCTAAACACTCGCACGGGGGCTGTTGTGCGAGCAGCTGAGCAGGAAAGTGCAACGTGCAAATGTAGGATTCTCTTTGTGTTACGTCACTGCCCTCGAAAACCGAACAATGGGAAAAGCACCTCCCAAGTCCACTCGAATTTGGTGGGGCCCAGATTATTTACAAGGGCCCCCAAACCGGGCGCTGGAGTTCGCGTGGTGCTGCTGTACCCGGCGTTGTGGGATATTTATGTGCCGGATCCGCTGTCCCCCCCCGTCCGGCCTGTCGATTGCACTCGCGTTGGTTCATGTGTTTCTACGGGTCCAATGTCTGTAATCGGACGTCACAGCTGGCAGCGAGGCTGGCGCACCGGGCGTCCCATGGCGTGACCGAAAGCGCTGCAGAAAACCGGCCAGACCCATCGCCCACCCGTCTCCCTGGGGCTGGTTCTTGTCGAACGGCGCAACCAAAACCGCGGGTCAGCGCAGCCGAGTTTTGTAAGCGGCTGACGGCCCTGCAGAGAAATAAACAAGTGGGAAAAACTGCCGAGACTTTTGTGACTTTTTGAAAGGCCAGTGGAGGAAAACACGCACACCCCCGCTGCCCCCCTGTGCCCTGATTCTGCCTGTGCTGCCCCTCCAGTGTCCCACTGCCCCCCTGCTGCCCCTCCAGTGCCCCGATGCCTCCTTGTGCCCCGATGCCCCTCTGCTGCCCCAATTCTCCCCCACTGCCCCCCTGTTGCCCTCCGTGCCCCGATTCCCCCCTGCTGCCCCCTTGTGTCCCACTGACCCCTGTGCCCCAATTTCCCCCTGGAGTGCAGGGGGGGCTCAGGCCTGGGGCAGAGAGTTGCGGTGTGGGAGGGGATCAGGGCTCTGGGACAGGGCTGGGGATAATGGGGGTTGGCGTGCAGGAGGGGGCTCCGGGTTGGGGGTGGCTCAGGGCTGGGGCAGAGAGTTGCGGTGTGGGAGGGGATCAGGGCTCTGGGACAGGGCTGGGGATAATGGGGGTTGGCGTGCAGGAGGGGGCTCCGGGTTGGGGGTGGCTCAGGGCTGGGGCAGGGGATCAGGGCATGGGGTTACCTCGGGTGGTTCCTGGTCAGCGGCACAGCGGGGTGCTAAGGGAGGCTTCCCGCCTGTCCTGGCACCAGGGACTGTGTTGTGCCCCAGAAGCAGCCAGCAGCAGGTCCGGCTCCTAGGCAGAGGAGAGGGTCCCACCAGTTCTTATCATCAGCCTGCCCCAGCTGCAGCCGCCCGCTTGAGATTAAGAAGATTGGGCCCAGGGCTTGGGGGGTGGGGGGGGCAGCACTGGGCTAGCAGGGGCTGCGGGTCAGGAGTGAGGGGCACCAGCAGGGCTGGGGGAGCCCAGGGCTGGGCTAGCAGGAGCTGTGGGTTGGGAGTGACGGGCACTGACAGGGCTGGGGCGGGGGCAGGAGCTGTGGGTCAGGAGTGAGGGGCACCGGCAGGGCTGGGGGGTGGGTTACAGGAAGATCTGGTTGGGGTTGGTTTTCCAGCTGGCCCCATGGTCATATTCTGTTTCCTTGGTGACCAACTTCACATGTCGCCCCAATGACCCTGTAATGAGTTTGGTCACAGAGACCCCACCCCCACTTGGGACTGTCACCTGATGTGCTGAAACTACCCCTGAGCCCGTTGTCCCTGCCAGCTTGGGACTTCAGAACCCTGCCTCCTTGAGCCAGACGCGCCGGCCTGCTGCAACCCAGACCCAGGGTCTGAACCACGTTCCCAGAGCGGCAGACTGAACCGAAAACAGCTTAGCAGGTTACCAGTCTCCAGCACCCAGACACCCAGCTCCCAATGGGATCCAAACCCCAAATAAATCCGTTTTACCCCGTATAAAGCTTATACAGGGTAAACTCATAAATTGTCCACCCTCTGTAACACTGATAGAGAGATGCACAGCTGCTTGCTCCACCAGGTATTAATCCCTTACTCTGGGTCAATTAGTAAACAAAAGTGATTTTATTAAGTATAAAAATTAGGATTGAAGTGGTTCCAAGTAAGAACAGCCAGAACACAGTAAGTCACCAAGAAAAAATAAAACAAAACATGCAAGTCTAAGCCTAATACATTAAGAAACTGATTATAGGTAAATCTCACCCTCAGGGATGTTCCAATTAGCTTCTTTCACAGCCTAGACTCCCTCCTAGTCTGGGCCCATCCTTGCCCCGGTGCAGCCCTTGTTAGTTCTAGCCAGCAGGGGTTTGGGGTGCAGGGTCTGGGAGAGAGTTTGGGGGTGGGAGGGGTCTCAGGGCTGAGGCAGGAGGTTCAGGGTGTGGGAGGGGTTTGGGGTGCAGGAGGGGGTTCGGGAAGGGTTCGGAGTGCAGGGCTGGGGCAGGGGTCTCGGGGCTGGGAGGGAGTTTGGGGGTGGGAGGGGTCTCAGAGCTGGGGCAGGGGGTTCGGAGTGTGGGAGGGGTTTGGGGTGCAGGAGGGGGTTCAGGAAGGGTTCGGCGTGCAGGGCAGGGGTGCAGGAGCTGGGAGGGAGTTTGGGGGTGGCAGGGGTCTCGGGGCTGGGAGGGAGTTTAGGGGTGGGAGGGGGTCTCAGGGCTGGGGCAGGGGGTTCGGGGTGTGGGAGGGGTTTGGGGTGCAGGAGGGGGTTCGGGAAGGGTTCGGAGTGCAGGGCTGGGGCAGGGGTGCGGGAGCTGGGAGGGAGTTTGGGGGTGGCAGGGGTCTCGGGGCTGGGAGGGAGTTTAGGGGTGGGAGGGGGTCTCAGGGCTGGGGCAGGGGGTTCGGGGTGTGGGAGGGGTTTGGGGTGCAGGAGGGGGTTCGGGAAGGGTTCGGCATGCAGGGCTGGGGCAGGGGTGTGGGAGCTGGGAGGGAGTTTGGGGGTAGGAGGGGTCTCAGGGCTGGGGCAGGGGGTTCGGGGCTGGGAGGGAGTTTGGGGGTGGGAGGGGTCTCAGGGCTGGGGCAGGGGGTTCGGGGTGTGGGAGGGGTTTGGGGTGCAGGAGGGGGTTTGGAGTGCAGGGCTGGGGCAGGGGTGCAGGAGCTGGGAGGGAGTTTGGGGGTGGGAGGGGTCTCAGGGCTGGGGCAGGGGGTTTGGGCTGTGGGAGGGGTTTGGGGTGCAAGAGGGGGTTCGGGAAGGGTTCGGCGTGCAGGGTTGGGGCAGGGGTGCGGGAGCTTGGGTGTGGGAGGGGTTTGGGGTGCAGGAGGGGGTTCGGGAAGGGTTCGGAGTGCAGGGCTGGGGCAGGGGTGCGGGAGCTGGGAGGGAGTTTGGGGGTGGGAGGGGTCTCAGGGCTGGGGCAGGGGGTTTGGGGTGTGGGAGGGGTTTGGGGTGCAGGAGGGGGTTTGGGAAGGGTTCAGCGTGCAGGGCTGGGGCAGGGGTGCAGGAGCTGGGAGGGAGTTTGGGGGTGGCAGGGGTCTCGGGGCTGGGAGGGAGTTTGGGGGTGGGAAGGGTTCGGGGTGCAGGGCTGGGGCTGGGGCAGGGGTGCGGGAGCTGGGAGGGAGTTTGGGGGTGGGAGGGGTCTCAGGGCTGGGGCAGGGGGTTCGGGGTGTAGGAGGGGTTTGGGGTGCAGGAGGGGGTTCAGGAAGGGTTCGGCGTGCAGGGCTGGGGCAGGGGTGCAGGAGTTTGGGGGTGGGAAGGGTTCGGGGTGCAGGCTCTGGCCGGGAGGTGCTTACCTCAGGCAGCTCCTGGAAGCGGCCGGCACATCCCCCCTCCGGCCCCTTGGGACAGGAATGCGCCGGCCGCTTCCAGGAGCCACCTGGGCCCCACGGCGCTGCCCACTGGACTTTTAGCGGCCTGGTCACTGGTGCCGACCGGGGCCGCCAGGGCCCCCTTTTGATGGAAAACCAGATGCCGGCTAACCCCACCTCCGACCCCCCTCAGGACTCCTGGGTTCTGCCCTGGCTCTGGGACGAAATACAACAAGATCTGTGGGTCAGGGGACGGGCCCCAGGGCTGGGGTCGGAGGGGGCTGAGGGGCAGGAGTGAGGGACAGCAGCAGAACAAGCCCCAGGCCTGTGCAGTCTCCACCAACCCCCTGATGACCCCTGGGCCATGGTGTGCCCCCCTCAGGGCTCCCCAAACCCTCCCGACTCCCCATCCCCCATTGCCCCCCGCCCCATCTATCCCCCCATGGGCTCTCCCCAGGCGCTCAGGTGGGGAGTCTCTGGGTCCAGGGCTGCTGCTGTTCCCACCGCCCCCCAACACAACCGATTCTCACCAGCCCCAGTCAGCTGGGGAGCCAGGCTGGGAGGCTGAGATATGGGGGGGCTGCACGAGCTGCAGCCCATCAGGTTTGGGTCAGTGCTGGCGCGGGGCCAGGACGGATGGTCTCACCTGTCCTGGGCTCGGCATCGTCCCAGGTTCCCTCCAGGGCCCAGCTCCGGGGGGTAGGGGACACGCTGAGAAGATTGGGGGGGGCTGCACCCCAGACACAGAGACTCTGGAACCCCCCCCCCCCCGAGCCACCTGCGTAGCAGTGATGCTGGGAAGGAGCCAACTGCGGCTGGGGGCTGTCCGGGGGGGGGTCTGGGGGAAAAGCCGAGTGGGGGGAGTAGGGGCCCTGGGTTTGAAGGCCAGCGGTGCGGGGCGTGTTCAGGAACGGCAGGACCCCACCCGGCTCCTCGGGAACTTCCTACCCCTGGAGGAAGAAGAACTCGGTCTGCGGGTAAAGGGGACGCCTCCAGCAACCAGAGAACCCAGGTGTCCGGGCTCCCAACAGCCCCCTCACCTCGTTCTAAGCACTAGACCCCACTCCCCTCCCAGAAAGAGAACCCCGGCATCCGGGTTCCCTGACCACCCCTCTTGCCCAGTTCTAACCACTAGACCCCACTCCCCTCCCAGTACGAGAATCCCAGCATCCGGGTTCCCTGACCGCCCCCCTCACCTCGTTCTAACCACTAGACCCCCCACTCCCCTCCCAGCAAGAGAACCCCGGCATCCAGGTTCCCTGACCACCCCCCCTCGCCCAGTTCTAACCACTAGACCCCACTCCCAGCACGAGAATCCCGGCATCCAGGTTCCCTGACCGCCCCCCTCGCCCAGTTCTAACCACTAGACCCCACTCCCCTCCCAGTACGAGAATCCCGGCATCTGGGTTCCCTGACCGCCCCCCTCACCTCGTTCTAACCACTAGACCCCCCACTCTCCTCCCAGCAAGAGAACCTCAGCATCCGGGTTCCCTGACCGCCCCCCTCACCCAGTTCTAACCACTAGAACCCCCCACTCCCCTCCCAGCAAGAGAACCTCAGCATCTGGGTTCCCTGACCGCCCCCCTCACCCAGTTCTAACCACTAGACCCCACTCCCAGTACGAGAATCCCGGCATCTGGGTTCCCTGACCGCCCCCCTCACCTCGTTCTAACCACTAGACCCCCCACTCTCCTCCCAGCAAGAGAACCTCAGCATCTGGGTTCCCTGACCGCCCCCCTCACCCAGTTCTAACCACTAGACCCCACTCCCAGCACGAGAATCCCGGCATCCAGGTTCCCTGACTGCCCCCCTCGCCCAGTTCTAACCACTAGACCCCACTCCCCTCCCAGCAAGAGAACCCCGGCATCCGGGTTCCCTGACCGCCCCCCTCGCCCAGTTCTAACCACTAGACCCCACTCCCAGCATGAGAATCCCGGCATCCAGGTTCCCTGACCGTCCCCCTTGCCCAGTTCCAACCACTAGACCCCACTCCCCTCCCAGCAAGAGAACCCCGGCATCTGGGTTCCCTGACCGCCCCCCTCGCCCAGTTCTAACCACTAGACCCCACTCCCCTCCCAGCCGCAGAACCCAGGCGTCCGGGCTCCCAGCCCCCACCTTGCTCCAACCCACTTGACCTTCCAATCGCTCCCATTTCCCCATTTCCCGGCCCCGCCCATCACGCGCCCCGACCCCGTGAGAGCTGAACTCAGCAGAAACCGCCCGCCCCACGGCCGCCTGCCCCCCACCATGTCTCCCCATGGCCCCAGCTGCTCCTAGTGGGCCCCCCCCCAGCCCAACCAGCCCCAGCCGGCCTCTTTACGACGCTCCCCACCCAGAACCCGCTGACCCCAGCCTGTTCCCAGCCCTAGAAATTAACCCCCCCCCCAGCTCGTGACTGGCCCCAGGGAACCGGCTTGGACCGGATCCGCTGCTGAGCCCCGAAAACAGGACACCAGAGACCCTGACCCCAGGGAATGTGGGGGAGCTGGGAGCCAGGACTCCTGGGTTCTCTCCATGGCTCTGGGAGGGGAGTGGGGACTAGTGATTAGAGCAGGGGGGTGCGGGGAGGGGGGCTGGGAGCCAGGACTCAGTTCTCTCCCTGGGTCTGGGAGGGGAGTGGGGACTAGTGGTTAGAGCAGGTGGGGCTGGGAGCCAGGACTCCTGGGTTCTCTCCATGGCTCTGGGAGGGGAATGGGGACTAGTGGTTAGAGCGTGGGGGGGCAGGACCCTGGGTTCTCTCCATGGCTCTGGGAGGGGAGTGGGGACTAGTGGTTAGAGCGCGCGGGGGGCAGGACCCTGGGTTCTCTCCATGGGTCTGGGAGGGGAGTGCAGACTAGTGGTTAGAGCACGGGGGGGCAGGACCCTGGGTTCTGTCCCTTTGTGCTGGGGGATAGTTGGTGCGTCACATGCGCTCAGCCACGCGGGGGGGGGGGGGCGGCTAATGAAGGGAACAGCCCAAAGCCGGGGGGGCGGTTTGCTGATTCATGCTGACGTCACTCCTGGGGTGGGGCCCCGGGGAAGTTTGTGCAAAGTCAGGGTCCGGGGGGGCAGCTGGGGGGGGCGGGGCGCTTCTTTCTCTCTCCAATCAGCCTCCCAGAGCCGGGAGCGAACCCAGGCGTCCGGGCTCCCAGCCCCTCCCCCAGTGTGGGGCGGGCGCAGCGGCGGGGGGGCAGGCAGGGCTGGGAAGAGCCGCGGTGGGGCGGGTATAAAGGGGCCTCGCAGCCCCCCTCCCAGACCCCACAGGCTTTTGCTTCAACAGTGCTTGAACGAAGCCTCTGCACCCCGGGACCGGCCTGCACCCCCTGAGCCTCTGCACCCCCAGACCGCCCAGCACCATGAGCTCCCAGATCCGCCAGAACTACGAGCCCGAGAGCGAAGCGGGCACCAACCGCCTGGTGAACCAGCTGTTGCGAGCCAGCTACAGCTACCAGTCCCTGGTGAGCCCCCGCCCCGACC
This sequence comes from Gopherus flavomarginatus, assembly GCF_025201925.1. NCBI lineage: Eukaryota > Metazoa > Chordata > Testudines > Testudinidae > Gopherus > Gopherus flavomarginatus. The sequence goes on along the minus strand of NC_066634.1, from coordinate 3,923,407 downwards.
CCTGCACCCCACTGCCCTCCCAGGGCCAGGGAGAGAACCCTGGAGTCCTGGCTCCCAGCCCCTCGCCCCGACCCCTGCACCCCACTGCCCTCCCAGGGCCAGGGAGAGAACCCTGGAGTCCTGGCTCCCAGCCCCCCCGCACCGACCCCTGCACCCCACTGCCCTCCCAGGGCCAGGGAGAGAACCCGGGAGTCCTGGCTCCCAGCCCCCCCGCCCCGACCCCTGCACCCCACTCCCCTCCCAGGGCCAGGGAGAGAACCCAGGATTCCTGGCTCCCAGCCCCGCCCCCCCGTTCCAACCCCTGCACCCCACTCCCCTCCCAGAGCCAGGGAGAGAACCCGGGAGTCCTGGCTCCCAGCCCCCCCGCCCCGACCCCTGCACCCCACTGCCCTCCCAGGGCCAGGGAGAGAACCCTGGAGTCCTGGCTCCCAGCCCCCCCGCCCCGACCCCTGCACCCCACTGCCCTCCCAGGGCCAGGGAGAGAACCCGGGAGTCCTGGCTCCCAGCCCCCCCCCACCCCATTCCAACCCCTGCACCCCACCCCCCTCCCAGCGCTGGGGAGAGAACCCAGGAGTCCTGGCTCCCAGCACCCCCACCTCCTCACCCTTCCCACCTGTGTGTCCCCAGTGCAGGGTCTTTCTCGCCCCCCAGCTCCACACCCCTGGGTGCCAGCTCTGGCTGCCTGGGTCCGTGATTCCCCCCACCCCAGCCCCACCCTCTGTTGTTTACCAGGTGCTCGTCCAGCCTCCATGGACCCTGCCTCTCCCCAGCCATGTTAATCATTAACCACCTGGGGTGGGGCTGTCTCTTGGGGTCAGATCTCTGGCTGGGGGGTCCCTGGATTGGGGAATCTCTAGGGGGTGTCACCCTGATCCCCAGATCTGGGGGACCTGAGGGCAGCCCCACACTCGGGGCTCACTGATGTCTCCCCCCAGGGCTATTTCTTCGACCGGGACGATGTGGCGCTGGCCCATTTCTCCGAGTTCTTCCGGCACCTGTCGGGCGAGAAGCGGGAACAGGCCGAGCGGCTGCTGAGCTTCCAGAATCGCCGGGGGGGCCGCATCCTTCTGCAGGCTATCCAGGTGAGTTGGGGGGGCTGGGGGGAGGGGTGCAGGTTGGGGGTGCTGGGGTCTACGGGAAAGGCTTGAGGGGAATCCCATCTGCCCCCCTGGCACAGGCCTAAGCCCCCTCCCTTCCCCCCCTCCAGAAACCGGAGCAGGACGAGTGGGGGAACGGGGCGGCCGCCATGGACTTTGCCCTGAAGCTGGAGAAAACCATCAACCAGGCGCTGCTGGACCTGCACAAGGTGGCCATGAGCCACGCGGACCCCCACGTAAGTGACCCACCTCAGGAGAACCCAGGAGTCTGGGCCCCCCCCCACCTCTAATCACTAGAACCCCCTCCCCTCCCAGAGGTGGGAGAGAACTCAGGAGTCCTGGCTCCCACCCACCCTGCTCCAACCACTAGACCCCGCTCCCATCCCCGAGGTGGGGAAAGAACCCAAAGTCCTGTGGGGGGGAGGCCTAAGGGGATCCCTGTCTCTAACTCTCCTCTGCCCCCCCAGATGTGCGATTTCCTGGAGACCCACTACCTGGACGAGGAGGTGAAGCTCCTCAAGAAACTGGGCGACCACGTGACCAATCTGCGGCGTGTGGGGGCGCCCGAGGCAGGGCTGGGCGAGTATCTCTTTGACCGCCTCACCCTGGGCGACAGCAGCTGAGCCCCAAGCTGCTCGTGGGGCCGGCCCCTTAAATCCTGCTGCCCAGCTGGGCCGGAGGCCCCCGCTGCCTGCTGATCACAGTGGGACCTGCTCCCTCCAACATCTGTAACTGGCATTGAATAAAGGCTTGGCATTAGCCCTCCAGCTGTGTGAGGTGTCTGACAGGGACCCAGGCGTCCTGGCTTCCAGCCCCTGGCTCCAACCCCTCCTCTCGCAAAGTCGATGACAGAACCCAGGACTCCTGGCTCCCAGCTCCAACCCCTCCCCTCACAAGGCCCATGACAGAACCCAGGACTCCTGGCTCCCCATCCCCTTCACCATCACTGTAAGCCCTGCCAAGGGGGGGGTACATCCCCCTCCCATCATCAGTGCCCCCCCAGCTTGGCATTCCCTAGCTGGTTAATGGGGTGTCTAATGGCATTAATGCCTGGGTGGGGCAGCTGCTGTCCCTGCCCCCTTGTACTGGCGTGGAGTCCTGGGGGTCCCTGCCTCTGCTCCCCCTACCCTATGAGCAGCATCCCAGCAGCACTAGAAGGGGGGCACTCAGGTGCTTGGCTGGGAGGGACCGAGCACCCTGTTGCACCAGTGGTGCTCCCCACAGTCTGACCCCCAGCCTGAATCCCACAAAAGGCTGGAATCCCACCCCAGTGGGGCTGCATCCCAGCACCAGGTGCGGGATCCCCATATAACTAGCATCTGTGCCCCAACTCAGATGGGCCACCTCCCAGCAGTTGGTGAGGGATCCCCATATAAACATGACCCCATGGCCCACCCCAGAGCCTGCTGCATCCCAGCACTGGGGGAGGGGTCTCCGTATACCCAGGCTCCACCCCACTCCATAGCCAGCCCCATCCTAGCATTCGGTGAGGAGTCCTATACCCAGCCCTCATGCCCCACCCCAGAGCCCCGCATCCCAGCACTGGGTGAGGAGTCCCCATATATCCACCCCCACCCTACCCCACAGCCAGCCCCCACGCCCCACCCCAGAAGCGGCTGCATAGCCCGAGCAGGCTGAGGGATGCTCCCCACAGGACACACAGTGCCGACACTGAGTTTAGCTCACGTTTATTCTTAGGCCCGGCCCGGCTCAGCTCCCTGTGGCCCGGGAGAGACAAAAATGAAACCAAGCGACAACATTTGCAACAGCCATAAATAAAAAACATGAGCCTGGGCTGGGGGGGGGGGGCTCACCCCACAGAGGTCCCATGGCACCGGTGGGTGCAGCACCCAGCCCAGGCACAGAGCGGGGGGCCTAGGCATGGGATGGCAGCCCAAACAGCTTTGAAACATGATTTTTCTTGGCTTGGGGTTGCTGGGAAACTGGCAGGCAAGGGGAGCCCTGTCTAGACACCTTCCCCTCCCCCAAAGGTGGCTGCATCTCAGCAGCAGGTCCAGCTTTGTGACCCTTCCCCACCGCTCCCCAGCAGATGGGGCCAGCCAGGAGCAGGGTTCTAGATATCAAGCATCTGGGTTCTTGACTGGTCTGTTATTGAAGGTCTGGGACGGGGTAGAGGTGTGACCAGACTGCACCTGCATGCAGAATCCTGGAGCCTTCCTGCAGCCCCGTTGTCGGCCATGTTCTAGAGCAGCCCCCTCAGCCTGAGCACAGGGTGATCTAGAACCCAGTGACCAAATCCCAAGCCAAGAACGATCAAAACCCTGCAACTCGTTCCAGTTCAGCCACGCTGGTGTCTAGTGAGTTCAAACAACCTAGAACAGGTGCCAGGCAACTTGGGTCTTTAGCATATGTCCCGACACTACTAGAATGATCTAGAACCCTGCCCCCGGCAGCATCATTCCATCCTACACGCAATGCTCTAGAATGATCTACAATGTGATCTAGACCACCTCTTTCCAAGGTGATGCTCGACCACAGGAGTGCTGCAGATCTAGGTAGAGCTGCATTCCAGAAGTCAGGAACCGACCCATCTCCTTTCAGTCACAGTGCCCGCCAGTGCTTCCCCCTTCTCAGAGATGCCATTTGAGACGTCCCCTCCAGAACACCCAACATCCTTCAACATCTCTTGACCGTGCAATGTTCTGGACTGGTCTAGACCATGACAATGTGGACTTCTACATGTAGCCCCACCCCTTTCATTGCACTGAGTCCTAGAGGGATCCAGAACGCTTCAGACTTCACCACCCTCGGTAGCAGGGTCAGTCTAGACTGCTCCTCCTTCTAAACAGCTCCAGCACCCTGCTATGTCACATTACTCCAGAACAATCCAATCAAAATCTGTAGCAGACCCCATGCTCGACTGCTCCAGAACCCCCAGCATCACCCGATGCTGCATTCCAGAATCATGTATGGGTACCCTATGTCCCCAAGACCCATTTTAATACATATAATTCTAGAACAATCTAGCTCCCCAAACATGATAACCCAGGGCTGCCCTGCATCCTTGAGTGAGAAGCATTATTGAATGATCCAGCCCAACCCCACACCTTGAAGCCAGGCCCTGTTCCAGACCAGGCCTCTCTCTAGACCACCGCTGACCTCGCTCCTAGCCCAAACCATTTGAGAGCCCCCCCATCTCTACTGAACATTGGCAGCTGCAAAACACTAGTATGATCCGGAGTGTTGTAGACAACATGGGGGTCATTCTAGGCAGTTTGGAGGGGCAGGCCAGAGCCTATAGTGCACAGGGTCCTGGAGCACCTTGGAGACTGGACTCTAGAACCCCCATGCCACTGAACACAGAAAACCCCCATCACTTTGGGGGTCCCGAAGGAGATCCAGAAGCAAAGGGCAGGAAGGAGATATTCATCTCACATGGAGGGGTCACCCCTGCTTTTGAATGACCTAGAACCTAGCATAAGCCATCTAGAACCCAGCAAAAGGGAAGGGTGGGTTCGTGAGAGGGAGAGCCAGAAGCAGAGGACAGGGAGTGAGAAGGGGTGTTCATACCCATCTCACTGGGGGGCAGGAGGGGAGACCCGGTTTTGAATGATCTAGAACCTAGCACCAGCAATCTAGAACCCAGCAAAAGGGAAGGGTGGGTTCTTGAGAGGGAGAGCCAGAAGCAGAGGACGGGGACAGCACGGGGGTTGCTTATAACTGTTGTGCCTGAGGCGGGGGGGCTCCCTAGTTCTAGACCAGTCTAGAACCCCCTCCCCTAGTTCCTCTCCTCGATGATGGAGCTGCTGGGGCTGCTGGGGTCGCTGGGGCTGGAGGGCATAGTGGGCGTGGAGGCGTTGGAGGAGGTGCTGGCCTCGCTGGAGCCCTTCTTCGGTGGCTTGCGCCACTCGGGGACGGGGCCCGTCATGGCCGGGGGCTTGATGTTGCGCCGATCCTTCTCCGCCTCCTCCTCCTCGTCGTACCGCTCGTCGTCCTCCTCCGTCTCGCTGTGGTGGGGGCTGGAGTGGCGCGAGATGGAGGGCGAAGGGGGCACAGAAGCCGGGCGGGGGTAGCGGAATCCTTGAGCCTGTGTGGGGGAGAGAGACACGTGCCTGGTAGTGCCAGCACCCAGACATGGCCGCACAGGTGGACGGAGACCCCCTCGCCCGGCGCTGAGACGCAGCTCCCCGCGGGGGTTGTGGGGGGTGATGTAGCACTGCATATCCTTTGCAAATGTGTGTGAATATGATGTAACTGGAATATACTTCATGCAAAAGGTCTCTTGGAAGGCACCATTACAAAGGTTGTCCAGTATCAGAGGGGAAGCCGTGTGAGTCTGGATCTGTAAAAAGTGACCAGGAGTCCTGTGGCACCTTATCAAGCAGGGGTAGGCACCCTTTGGCGCACGAGCTGATTTTCAGTGGCACTCGCACTGCACCGCTCCGGGGGGGCTCTGCATTTTAAATTTAATTTTAAATGAAACTTCTTAAACATTTTAAAAACCTGATTTACTTTCCACACAATAATAGTTTAGTTCTATATTACAGACTTCTAGAAAGAGAACTTCTAGAAACATTAACATGTATGACTGGCACGCGAACCCTTAAATCAGAGCGAATCAATGACGACTTGGCACAGCGCTTCTGAAAGGTTGCCGACCCGTTATAGACTAACGGATGTGCTGGCGCATAAGCTTTCGTGGGTGAATCCCCACTTCGTCAGACGCATGTATTCACCCATGTAAGCTCATGCTCCAATACGTCCATTAGTCTATAAGGCAGGGGTCCCCAACACGGTGCCCGCATTTAAATGTGCCTGCAACCTGGCCAGCGGTCGAGCATCTGCCAAAATGCCACCGAATTTCTGCGGCATTTCAGTGGTGATGCCTCTCGACGCCACTTGCCGCCGACAAGCGACATCATCGAGAGGCGTCGCCGCCGAAATGCCGCAGAAACTCAGCAGCATTTCGGCGGATGCTCAACCGCCGCCCTGGTCCTTCGACACCCACCAGACGAAAAGGTTGGGGACCACTGCTGTAAGGTGCCACAGGCCTCTTGGCTGCTTATTACAAAGGTTTATGATCTACTGCGTGTGTTCATCCTATTTGTTTGCACGTGTTGTTTCTACGTTTGGAATTGGGAGAAGATGATAGAAACTTGTATCACGGCTGTCAATATATTAAGAGGAAGCCGTTAAGGGGGCTTCAGATTCAATGACCTGTGAATGGCTGTTTACCTGCAGGGCAGCCCTGGAAATCCCCTAGTTACCACCTGAGCTGGAACAAGGGCTGCACCGAGGCAAGGATGGGCCCAGATTAGGAGGGAGTCTAGGCTGTGAAAGAAGCTAATTGGAACATCCCTGAGGGCGAGATTTACCTGTATTCAGTTTCTTAATGTATTAGGCTTAGACTCGCGTGTTTTGTTTTATTTTTTCTTGGTGACTTACTGTGTTCTGGCTGTTCTTACTTGGAACCACTTCAATCCTAATTTTTATACTTAATAAAATCACTTTTGTTTACTAATTGACCCAGAGTAAGGGATTAATACCTGGTGGAGCAAGCAGCTGTGCATCTCTCTATCAGTGTTACAGAGGGTGGACAATTTATGAGTTTACCCTGCATAAGCTTTATACGGGGTAAAACGGATTTATTTGGGGTTTGGATCCCATTGGGAGCTGGGTGTCTGGGTGCTGGAGACTGGTAACCTGCTAAGCTGTTTTCGGTTCAGTCTGCAGCTCTGGGAATGTGGTTCAGACCCTGGGTTGCAGCAGGCCAGCGTGTCTGGCTCAATAAGGCAGGGTTCTGAAGTCCCAAGCTGGCAGGGAAAATGGGCTCAGAGGTAGTTTCAGCATGTCAAGTGGCAGTCCCAAGGGGGTCTCTGTGATCACAAGGGGCACGCAGGTACCCCTCAGGGCGGGGGGCGCACACAGGGGCTGGATACACAGGAACCCCTGGGGGAGAGGATGCAGAGACCCCTTGGGGCGAGGTGAGGAGAAACAGGAGCTGGGTACACACGGATCCCTCGGGGGGTGGGAGGGCCAAATGCAGGGGCTAGGGACACAGGGACCCCTCACCCAGCGCAAAACACAATACCCTCTGGGGTGGGGTGGGGGCGGGGTATATAGGGGTCCTCGGGAAGGGGCATGGGGGCCTCTCGAGGGGAGCTGCAGGGGGTGCCTTGGGAGTAGAGTGGGGGCTAGGCATGTGGGGCCCCTTGGGAGAGACTGCAGGGGCTGAGTATACAGGGCCCCTTGGCGTTCTCGCACTCACCGCTGTCTCCTCTGGGGGCTCGTAGGTGAAGTTGTCGGGGAAGGCCTTGGCGAGCGCCATGTGTCGGGCAGACATGTAATACTGGGGTGGGGGAGAAGACAAGGGGAATTATGGGGAGCTGGGCCAGGACCTCCTCCTACTCCGCTCCCTTCCGCCATCCCCACAGCTCCCCCGTTCTCCCTGCCCCCAGCCACCCTCCGTGTCAGCCTCCAACAGCAGCAGGTTCTCCCCAAAGGGTCGGTTCCCATGGAGGCTGGAGGGGCGGTGGAGGGGGGGGAAGCTCCACCTGTGATGAAGTGGGACTGTTCTTAATGTTTCCCCTGGATACTGTAGGGGTGCCTCAGTTTCCCCTATGCATTTCTTAAGTCTCTAGGTGGTGGGATAAGGGGGTGTGATTGTTACAGAGCAAAGGGCCAGTGCACATAAATGACCGACACTCTGTCTCCTGGCAACAGAGAGGAGACTTCACCAGAGTCCTGCCTGGCTTCGTAGTGAGCAGTTCCAGAGTGTTGCCCGGGGACTCTGTGACACCACCACCCCAGGAGCCATTCTTCCCCCCTGGCCCCCAGCCAGCAATTCCCCCACATGGCCTGGCCCAGGGATTTCCCACTCCCTCAGCCCCTCTCCTACTCACCCGGCCCAGGTACTTCCAGTCCAGCAGGTCGGAGAGCCGCTCAGTCCGGTTGCGCTGGATGATACGCTGGCGCCGGCTCTGCTGACAGAAGCTGTACAGGAAGGACGTCAGCTGGGTGCACGAATCATCCAGCGCCCGGAACCGTCGGTCTAGGATGTAGATCCCTAGGGGAGGGACAGGGGAGGGAGTGAGAACCCAGGAGTCCTGGCTCCCAGCCCCCTGTCCTCTCCCAGAGCTGGGGCAGAACCTGGCCTCTAATGTTAAATCTCGACCCATTTCTGAGCTAAGTCAGCTGGGAGAAAGAATTTAAAGACAAAAATGTGAACGATCATTGGGAACAGTCCCAAGGATGTTCTGTTAGAGGCCTGAAAAGCCACAATCATGAAGGTAGGTTAAAAAACCAACCAGGCTTATGGGGGAATTGACAGGAACTATACAACAAGTGGAATCAAGGAGAAGGTGATAATAAAGCATTTCAATCAAAAAACAGGGAATTGCAGAAAATTGATAAGGGAAGGTAAAGGACACAAGGCGAAATCTATGACCAGCAGAGTTAAGGACAATAAGTAGAGTTGGTTTATTTTTTAGTGTATTAGGAACAAAATAAATCCTATATCTTGACTTTAGCAAAGCTTTTGATACCATCTCCCACAGTATTCTTGCCAGCAAGTTAAAGAAGTATGGGCTGGATGAATGAACTACAAGATGGATAGAAAGCTGGCTAGATTGTTGGGTTCAACGGGTAGTGATCAACGGCTCGATGTCTAGTTGGCAGCCGATATCAAGCAGAGTGTCCCAGGGGTCGGTCCTGGGGCCGGTTTTGCTCAACATCTTCATTAATGATCTGGAGGATGGCGTAGGCTGCACCCTCGGCAAGTTTGCCGATGACACTAAACTGGGAGGAGCGGTAGATACGCTGGAGGGTGGGGACAGGATACAGAGGGACCTAGACAAATTGAAGGATTGAGCCAAAAGAAACCTAATGAGGTTCAACAAGGACAATGCAGAGTCCTGCACTTAGGATGGAAGAATCCCAGGCACTGCTACAGACTAGGGACCGAATGGCTGGGCAACAGTGCTGCAGAAAAGGACCTGGGGGTTACCATGGAGGAGAAGCTGGATATGAGTCCGCAGGTTGCCCTTGTTGCCAAGAGGGCCAATGGCATATTGGGCTGTATTAGTAGGAGCCTTGCCAGACGATCGATGAAAGCGATTATTCCCCTCTATTCGGCACTGGTGAGGCCATACCTGGAGTACGGCGTCCAGTTTTGGGCCCACACTACAAGAAGGATGTGGACAAATTGGAGAGTCCAGTGGAGGGCAATGAAAATGATTAGGGGCTGGAGCACACGACTTATGAGAAGAGACTGAGGGAACTGGGATTGTTTAGTCTGCAGAAGAGAAGAGTAGGGGGCGGGGGGGGATTTGATAGCAGCCTTCAACTACCTGAAGGGGGTGCCAAAGAGGCTGGAGCTCGGCTGTTCTCAGTGGTGGCAGATGACAGAACAAGGAGCAATGGTCTCAGGTTGCAGTGGGGAGGTCTAGGTTGGATCTTAGGAAACACTATTTCACTAGGAGGGTGGTGACGCACTGGAATGGGTTCCCTAGGGAGGTGGTGGAATTTCCATCCTTAGAGGTTTTTAAGGCCCGGCTTGACAACGCCCTGGCTGGGATGCTTTAGTTGGGGTTCGTCCTGCTTTGAGCAGGGGGTTGGACTAGATACCTCCTGAGGTCCCTTCCAAGCCTGATCTTCTATGAGTGGAGTTGGTCCTTACTAGATGGACAGGATAGAATTGTGAACAACAATGCAGAAAAGCAGAAGCGTTCAGTAAACATTTGCATTCTGTATTTGAGGAAAAGCCAGATCACGTAGTCAGATCATATGATGATGAAACACTGTCCATTCCAGCAGGATCTCTGGAGGAGGTTAAACAGCAGCAGCTGAAGCTAGACATTTTAAAATCAGCATGTCCCAAAAACTTGCAACCAAGAGTTTTAAAAGAGCTGGCTGAGGAGCTCGCTGGACCATTGATCTTCAATAAATCTGGAAACCCTGGGGAACTTTCAAAAGATTGGAAGAAAGCTAATCTGTGACATGGGTAATTATAGGCCTGTCAATCGGATATCGATCCCAGGCAAGATGATCAAGTGGGTAATGTGGGACTTAAAGAATTGAAGGGGAACAATGTAATTAAATCAAATCAATATGGGTCTATGGAAAATAGATCCCATCCAACTACTGTCACATCTTTTCTGGTGAAATTAGAAATCTGAAAGACACAGGTAATGGGGCTGATGTGACTTATTCAGACTTGTGTGGTGCTACACAACATTAAGATCAAGACATGAGAAGATAACACAGTAACATGGCCCACGTTAAATGGATTACAAACTGGCTAGCTGATAGATCTAGCAGGGGGATTGTCAGTAGGGGCACCGCCATGGAAGTGGGCGGGTTTCTAGTGGGGTCTCACAAGGCCCCTCGCCACTGAACGTTTTTATCAGTGACCTGAAGGAAAACATGAAATCCTTGTAGACGACCCACACGCTGGGGGGCAGGGCATGGGAGCCAACGCAGAGAATGAGTCAGTGATACAAGGCGACCAGCTCGCTGCGTAAGCCGGGCCCAAGCAAACGCTGTGTGTTAATATAGCTCCGTCTCGGACCAGAAACGCGGGCAGCATGTACAGGCTGGGGGGGCCTCTCTCCTAGGGGGCAGTGTGGCGGGCAATCAACGGCACCCCCCTGGGCTGTGTGAACGGGGAGCTGGCCCTAGGGCAGCTGGGATCCTGCACCCAGCTCTGGTGTCCACATCTCAAGGACAATGGTGGTAAATTGCAGAGGGGCCGGAGAAGAACGTGAGGGCTGGAAAACCTGCCTGCGAGTGAGAGACCCCCAGGAGCTCTGGCCGTTTAGCTGAGCAGAGAGAAGGGCTGGGGGGGGTGTGTGTGTGTGTGGGGAGGGACATCCGTGGGGAACAGATCCCGGGCGCGTCCGTCGAGCAGAGGCAGGGCTCATGCCCTCCCAGGGCCGGGCGTGGATGCTGGACGCATTCAGCCAGGAAATGAGGCGTCCGTTTTGCCCAGGCAGGGGAACTGGCCAGGGAACAATTCCTCCAGGTGGTGGGGTAGGGGGGCCCGGGACTCACCGTAGGCCGACGGGTCGGCTATATGCTCTTCCATGAAGCAACCGAATCCGGAGAGGTTGGTAGAGATGCTGGGAATCCCCATGACAGTGCATTCAGCTGGCGGGGGGAGAGGGAGGTTAGACCGGGGGTCATGGGGGAGGGGAGCGGGGGCATATACCCCCTTCCTCCGCCCTTGTAGCCCCCTTCTGACCAACCCACGTCCAGAACCACAGAGTGTGATGGCCCAGGGACACCCACCAGCTGGCGTGCAGGGGCTGGGTATACGGGGCCCCCCTCGCCCGGTGCTGGGACACGGCCCCTCTGGGGTGGGGGCTGGTTATACAGGAACCCCTCATCCAGAGCTGGGGATAGAACCCAGGAGCCCTAGCTCCCAGCCCCCTCGCTCTAACTACAAGACATCACTCCCCTCCCAGAGCTGGGGAATAGAACCCAGGAGTCCTGGCTCCTCCCACCCCCGTCTAACCACTAGACCTCACTCTCCTCCCAGAGCTGGGGAATAGAACCCAGGAGTCCTGGCTCCCAGCCCTGCCCCCCCCCGCTCTAACCACTAGAGCCCACTCCCCTCCCAGAGCTGGGGAATAGAACCCAGAAGTCCTGGCTCCCCCCGGTCTAACCACTAGACCCCACTCTCCTCCCAGACCTGGGGACAGAACCCAGGAGCCCTGGCTCCCCCCCGCTGCCGTCTAACCACAAGACATCACTCCCCTCCCAGAGCTCGGGCATAGAACCCAGGAGCCCTGGCTCCCCACCCCCCTCCTCTAACCACTAGACATCACTCCCCTCCCAGAGCCACGGACAGAACCCAGGAGCCCTGGCTGCCAGCCCTCCCCACTCTCCGCCCTGCCGTGGGGGGGAACCCAAGCGCTGAGCGCCCCAGTTCCTTGCCTGGCGTGTAGCCCCACGGCTCGTAGTAGGAGGGGAAGACCCCTAGGTGGCAGCCTCGGACGAACTCTTCGTAGTCCACGGGCAGCAGGGGGCTTGTGGAGGACAGGAACTCGGGGTGGAAGATGACCTGGGGGCAGAGGGGGGGGTGTTATCCCCAGCAAGGCAGCACCCCCCTTGTCCCTCCCCCGCGGGGCTGCTCCTCGGCTCACCTTGACGCGGTCGGCACTGCTGTTAAACAGCCCGAGACGCCGGATGGTGTTGAGGACGGGGTCTGTAGAGTCGTCCAGCATGTTGTGGGTGCAGACGGGCGGGAAGGAGTGACGCTAGCACGGATGGACAGACACCTGTCAGCCTGGAGAGGCTTGGCCGTCGCAGGACTGGACCCAGGCGTCCGGGCTGCCAGCCCCCACAGCTCGATCCCATGAGACCCCACTCCCCTCCCAGAGCCAGGATTGGAGGCAGGAGTTCTGGCTCCCAGCCCCTCCCTTCCCCGAGCTGGGGACAGAACCCAGGAGTCCTGGCTCCCAACACCCATCCCGCTCTAACCACTAGACCTCACTCTCCTCGCCCCGGGAGAGAACCCAGGCGTCCGGGTACCTGGGTGGCGAATATGGCTCTCTTCATCATGGTGAAATCCTCCTTGTCCAGCATCTTGTTCATGTCAGGGAGATTCCCGCTAGGGGGACGGGGGGGGTGTTAGTGTGGTGGGGGGCAGAGCCCAGGACTGGACGCCCCCCAACTCCCATTCCCTGCACCCCACAGCTCCTTGCCCCATAGCCCCCTGCCCCATATATCCCACCTGCCTCCCCCTCCCACCAGCTCCCGCCCTGCCTACAGGGAAGCGGAAAGGCCGGCACAGCCCCCCCGCACCTCACTGCTGCCCTCTGGGCCGCTAAGCTTGGGGGAGCCGGGGGCGGGACTTACACCAGCAGCGACTCATACAGCTTCTTCCCAAACTTTTCCTTCACGGCATTGGCTGTGTCCCTGTGGGGGGGGAGAGAGAGATCCTGAGAGCCCGGACGCCTGGGTTCTCTCCCCAGCTCAGGGGGAAGAGAATGGGGTCTGGTGGTCAGAGCAGGGGGGCTGGAAGCCAGGACTCCTGGGTTCTCTCCCTGGCTCTGGAAGGGGAGTGGGGTCTGGTGGTTAGAGCAGGGGGGCTGGAAGCCAGGACTCCTGGGTTCTCTCCCTGGCTCTGGGAGGGGAGTAGGGGCTGGTGGTTAGAGCAGGGGGGATGGAAGCCAGGACTCCTGGGTTCTCTCCCTGGCTCTGGGAGGGGAGTAGGGGGGAGTAGGTGCTGGTGGTTAGAGCGAGGGGGAGCCCAGACGCCCGGGTTCTCTCCCCAGCTCAGGGGGGAATGGGGTCTGGTGGTTAGAGTTGGGGGGGAGCCAGGACTCCTGGGTTCTCTCCCTGGCTCTGGGAGGGCAGTGGAGGCTGGGAGCCGGGATTTCTGGGTTCTCTCCCTGGCTCTGGAAGTGGAGTGGGGGCTGGTGGCTAGGGCAGTGGGGGCTGGGAGCCAGGACACCTGGGTTCTCTCCCCGGCTCTGGGAGGGCAGTGGGGTCTGGTGGCTAGGGCAGGGAGGGAGCCAGGACTCCTGGGCCCTGGGGGTGCTCACCAGAGCTGCTTGCGCACGGCCTGCCCCTTTAGGCTCTCCACGTTGAAGTTATTGGTCCGAGCCGGCATGATGAAGAAAGTCACCACAGTCACCTGGCTGCCGTTTACCTGCGGGGCGGGGGGGGGGGGCAGAGGGGGTGAGTGGGGGGACGGGCCCCCAGGGCCATTCCCCAGCAGGGATGGGGGCTCCAGGAGCAGCTCAGCCCCGTCCCAGAGACACCCCCTCACTTCCCCCTGCCCAGCTAGGAAACCCGCTACGGGCCCCATCTACCCTCTGCCGCCAGGGGTTTGTCCGACCCCTTCTGAGCAGGCCCCACCTGAGATGGCAGGCAGTGGGGGGCCTCTCACCCGAACCCCCAGCGTCTCCTCCCCCCCAGCGGGCAAGGAACCCCCATTACTCGGAGCAGGTAGTTGAGCCGGGCCAGTGCCTCCAGGAAGATGTCGGCCCCCTTGTTGGAGAATTCATAGCGCCCGGCGATGAAGAAGAACAGGGTCTTGTCCAGATTAAAGTCCAGGTGCCTGGGGCAGAGAAACCCCTGAACGTCCAGCCCCCGCACCCCACCCCAGAACCAGCCGCATCCCAGCGTCAGGCGAGGGGTCCCCATATACACAGCCCCCGCGCCCCCACCCCAGAGCCAGGCGAGGGGTCCCCATATACCCAATCCCCACGCCCCACCCCAGAGCCAAGTGCATCCCAGCGTCGGGTGAGGGGTCCCTGTATGCCCAGCCCCTGTGCCCCACCCCAGAAGGGCTGCATCCCAGCCCCAGGTGAGGGGTCCCCATACACCCAGCCCCTGTGCCCCCATCCAAGATTCAGCCACATCTCAGAGCCAGGCAAGGGGTCCCCATATACTCAGCCCCTGTACCCCAGCCCAGAGCCAGCCAGATCCCAGCTCCAGGCGAGGGGTCCCCATATATCCAGCTCCCACGCCCCACCCCAGAGCTAGACGCATCCCAGCGCCAGGCGAGGGGTCCCCGTATACCCAGCCCCTGCACCTCACCCCAGAGCCAGATCCCCACCTAGGAGGAGTCCAATTGCCATACTGCACCTAGCACTGGGGTGAAGGGGGGGCAGGATTTGATCTCACATGCCCCCTTAATCCTCTACAGCACCTCAAGGGAGTAGTAAATAGACAACAGGTGCAGTATTACCAGCAGCCAGAAGGGGGCGCTGAGGGGAATTCCAGGAGGGTAGGAGTAGAGTCCCGTGAGTTGGGGGGGAGAGGGACTGGGAGCCAGGATGCCTGGGTTCTATCCCCAGCACTGGGAGGGGGGCTGGGAGCCAGGATGCCTGGGTTCTATCCCCAGCTCTGGGAGGGGGCTGGGAGCCAGGATGCCTGGGTTCTACCACAGGGGCGACGGGGATACTGTTCCAAGATTGCATCTATGGGACCGAGCAGGCTGGGGCGCCCCAGAAGCCCGGGAAGTTGGGGTGTCAGGGACTCACCCATAGAAATGCCCCCGGACGAACTCCTGGATGTGGGCCTTGCTCTGGGCATGGAGGTTCTGGAACTCGTGCATGGCAGAGAATTTCTTGACATTCAGGCCGTTGGGGGTCACCAGATCTGAGGGGCAGTGGGCAGGAAAAGGGGGGCACCGGAAAGCAGACACGGGGCAGCCATTAGTGGGAAATAACCAGGCCTGGGATTGCCTGTTCTTCCCCACGCTGTTCTATGTGGCTGCTCAACAGCTCCCGCGCTCCACCCCAGAGGGGGCG
The DNA here is from genome assembly GCF_025201925.1 of Gopherus flavomarginatus. Lineage (NCBI taxonomy): Eukaryota > Metazoa > Chordata > Testudines > Testudinidae > Gopherus > Gopherus flavomarginatus. Next base: position 3,908,085 of record NC_066634.1, on the reverse strand, counting down.
AATCCCAGTGCTGGACGAGGGGTCCCTGCATACCCAGCCCCACAGAGGGCCCCGCGCTCCACCCCAGAGGGGGCGAATCTCAGTGCTGGACAAGGGGTCCCTGCATACCCAGCCCCACAGAGGGCCCTGCGCTCCACCCCAGAAGGGGCGAATCCCAGTGCTGGACGAGGGGTCCCTGCATATCCAGCCCCCGCGCCCTGCCCCAGAGGGCTCTGCGGCCCCAACCCCTCACCAGGTTTTCTCTTGAGCAGGTGTTCAGCTTCCACGGCCGTGATCTGGGACACGGTGGTGAAGACGTGGGTGCAGTGAACAGCGGCCCGCTCCATGCAGTACCGGTGGTAAATCTGCCGGTCCCCGGCCTCCTTGTCCACGTTAAACTGGGGCCCGGGAGGAGGGGGGCAGTGAGACAGGACAAAGTGGTAACGCCCCAGAGGAGGGGAGAGCATGGGGAGAGGGGGCAAAGGGAAGCCAGGACTCCTGCGTTCTTTCCCCGGCTCTGGGAGGGGAGTGGCATGTAGTGGTTGGGGATGGGGGGAGCTGTGAGTCAGAACTTCTGGGTTCTCACCATGGCTCTGGAAGGGCAGTGGGGTGTAGCAGTTAGAGCTGGGAGTTAGGACTCCTGGGTTCTCTCCATGGCTCTGGAAGGGCAGTGAGGTGCAGTGGTTAGGGCAGGGGGGGACTGGGAGCCAGGACTTCTGGGTTCTCTCTCCGGCTCTGCGAGGGGACCATGACCCCCGGAGCACCCCCCGGGACTCACGGCATGCAGGTTGTTGTAGAAGTCGACGCTGCCCGCGCACAGGTAGCGCCCCAGCAGCGTGGCGTGGGTGGTGAAGATGGTGGCCACCGGCAGCTTGCGGATCCGGCACAGGATGAGCCCGACGCCCGCCAGCCACTCGTGGAAATGGCCGATGACAAACGGCTTCTCCTCGCACTGAGCCACAAACTGGGGAGAGAGAGAGACAGAGCCCGGTCAGGACGTCTGGGTTCTCTCCCCGCGCTGGGAGGGGAGGGAAGGGGGGGTCTGGTGGGTCAGAGGGGACTGGAAGCCAGGACGCCTGGGTTCTCTCCCTGGCTTGGGGCAGGGGGCGCTCTGCTAGGAGACAGGACGCCTGGGTTCTCTCCCTTGCTCTGAAAGGGGAGTGGGGTCTGGTGGGTCAGAGCGGGGTTGGGAGCCAGGACACCTGGGTTCTATTTGCAACGCCCCAGGAAATGGGGCGCTCAGGGGACAGCAGCAGGCTGGGGTAGGGAGCTCTGTGGGCAGAGCTGGGGGCTCTCGGGCAGCATCTCTCCCCACCCCACCCCGCACCTCGCCGAGGAACCAGGCGGTGAGGAAGCCGAAGAGGACGGCGTCGTTGGCCTCCCGGTCGTACCAGGGCACCCCGATGGTGCAGCTGTCCCACAGCTCCGTCTTCCAGCGGTCCAGGCTCCAGGCCGTGGCCCCCACGTCCAGCAGCACCACGTAGGGCCCCCCCTCGATGAGCCAGCGCCCAAAGTACACCTGGGGGGGCAGGGGTGAGAGGAGCCCCGGGGCTTCCACACCACACCCAGAGGACCCCCAAACCACACCCAGGGGCCCCCCACTTGGGCCCCTGACACCGAGCACCCAGCAGAACCCCAACCCCCAAACCAACCGCCCCAGGGCCTCTCCCCACCACAGGCACACGGACCAACCCCCCTTCCCCCACTGAGCCGCCATACCCAGCAGGGATCACCCCCCACAACTGTCACCTTGGGGGTACGGGAGACTCCCCCCAAGAATGGGGTTGGGGCCACATGGCAGTAGCCACTTCCTGACCCCGTCCCCCATGTTGCCCTCCCCCCACCCACTCAGGATCCCAGGCCCCCCACCCTAAGGAGGGGACTTTAGGGCAGATATTTTGAGCACCAGGGAAAAACATCACGTGTGTGTGGGGGAGTGACCTTTCCTGGGGGGTAACCTGAGCCTGGCTACTAAAGATAGCCCCCCTCTGGGGACCCGGCCAAGGGGGGAAGCGGGGGGGCTGGGCATCCCAGAGGTGCCTGCTGGGTGGGGGGAATTAGACACCCCAAAACAACAGGGACTGGGCGTGACAGGATTTCCAGGGGCGGGGGGTTCTGTTCAACCTGCTTAAGTGGGGGCAGAACTCTCGGGTTCTCTCCCCGGCTCTGGGAGGGGAGTGGGATCTAGTGGTCAGAGCTGGGGGGCTGGGAGCCAGGACTCCTGGGTTCTCTCCCCGGCTCTGGGAGGGGAGTGGGGTCTAGTGGTCGGAGCTGGGGGGCTGGGAGCCAGGACTCCTGGGTTCTCTCCCCGGCTCTGGGAGGGGAGTGGGGTCTAGTGGTCAGAGCGGGGGAGGTGGGAGCCAGGACTCCTGGGTTCTCTCCTGGCTCTGGGAGGGGGGTGCAGGAATTGTTCTGGTCAGGAAGAGGGAGACCCCAACATAGAGGTAGAGGAAGTGGTGGGGCCCCCCTTGGACCCTGGGGAGCAGCAGGGGTCACATCAGTCCCCGCCCCCACCCCAAATCACAAGGAAGCCCCCAAACACCCCCCAGCTGTCACTTCTCCGGCTACGGTGCTGGGGGGGGTCCTCCTCGCTGGCAGCGACTGGCGCCCCGGCCCGGCCCTCACCTTGCAGCCCTTGGCGTTCATGGAGTCGATGGTGCGCCGCACGGCCGGGTGGGGCGGGTCGATCAGCTCCACCTGGGTGCGCACGTTCTGCTCCAGGTAGGGCCCCAGCAGGAAGTAATTCTCCCCCCACTCGTCTGACGTGATCTTCGCCTTGGTCTGCAGCACCGTGTAGATCCCCCCCACTGTGGGGGGGGCGGTTAGAGACACAGCCCTGCATGCACTCACCCCTGCCCCTGGAGGAGGGGGCCCATACACATCCTGCCCCTTTATCTGAGGGATGCGGGTCCCCCCTCGATACACACCCTGTCCCCCACACCAGGGACTCCCTTGCCCTATCCCAGCAGGCCTAGCAGGATGCAATGCATTGTGGGACCCCCAGCAGCAGGGGTCCCTCCCCCATTGCCTCCCTTGCCCCATACTTGCCCAAGCAGGGCTCTCAGCCACCCAAGTCCCCAAAGCAGGAGACCCCTCCCACCTCCCCAACTCTAGCTCCACCCCTGGTCTAAGCCCCCCCACCCAAGCCTTGCCCGGTTCCCCCCCAACTCCCAGAGCCCCCTGCCCAGGGCTGCCCCACAGCACAGTTACCCCACCCCAGCTCAGACTGGCCCCTTCTCTGCACTAGCGTCTCCGCCCGCTGGCCTGGGCCCTAGCCGCCCCTGCAAGAGGACCTGGGGGGCAGGAGGCATTGGGGGGATCACAAGGTTGCGCCTGTTCCCTACAGCCAAGGCTTGGGGGGGGGGTCCCAGCGCCAAGGACAGCTCCAGCCAGTGCTCCCAAGTGCTGGGACACGGCCCCCTGGGTGGGACAGGGGGCTGGGTATATGGGGACCCCTGGCCCACTGCCGGGATGTGGCCCCCTCTGGGATGGGGCATGAGCTGGGTGTGGGGGACCCCTTGCCTGGGCGGAGTCACAACCCCTCTGGGGTGGGGTGAGGGGCTGCTAAACAGCCATAGAACAGTTTAGGACAAGAAGTGAAGCAAGCAGCAGGGAGCTTCAACTCGGAAGGCTCAAAGCCAGGGCAGGACACCCCAGAGATACTGCCACCCTCGCCACCAGCCCAGCACCCTACCGGGGCCAGCACAGCCTGCCAGGGAGAGCACCCCCTGCTGGGCCCCTGCCCTGCCACCCACCAGCCCAGCACCCCCTGGCCATTAGTACTGGCCCCAATGCCCCAGCGCCGGCAGGGGGACGCCGGGCTGCAGGGGAACCTGGGGCTGGTCCATCTCTGCCCCGTGCCCCCAGTGGGACCCCATGGCACAGAGCCAGCACAATGGGCCCATTAGATGTAACGAGGGAACGCGGCTCGGCCGAGGGGGCAGCAGGGCTGCGGGGATGGGGGGGCCTTCCTCCCACTGGGCCCTGCTCCACCGGGGGGCACAGAGCCAGGCCCCCATGACCCCTGCCCCCGCTCTTCCCCTAGGCTTGAATTTCCTGCTCCTCACCCCATAGGAGGATGCCAGGGACACCTACACCCCAAGGGGCTGGGCTCTGCCCCACAGGAGCCATGGCCCAGCAGCTCACAAGGCAACCTCCTGGGCTCCCAGCCACTGGACCCCCCTCTCCTCCTAAAGCCAGGGAGAGAACCCAGGTGTCCAGGCTCCCATCCCCCACTGCGCTAACCACTAGCCCTCTCTTCCCTCCTTGAGCCAGGGAGAGAGCCCAGGTGTCCAGGTTCCCATCCTCCGCTGCTCTAACCACTAGCTCCCCCTCCCCTCCCGGAGCCCGGGAGAGAACCCAGGCATCTGGCTCACCTTTGTTGGCCACCTCCCAGGCCACCTCGAAGAGGACTGCATTCTCCAGGTCGATCTCATTTTCCCAGTCCTCCAGCCCCGTCAGGGAGGTGACGGAGATGCTGCGGGCCAGGGGCATGGCGGCTGAGGCTGGGGGGCAGCGCTTCGCCAAAGGGGGGGGTCTGTGTGGTGGGCTGGGGAGACAGAAAGACCTGATCAGCCCTGCTACCCCCACAGTGTAGGCCCATGGGGGTGGGCTGTCAGAGCCCTGGGACACCCTCCGCACCGCCACCTCCCAGACCCATGGAGGGGGGGAATCAGAGCATTGGCTGGTGGGGAGCTGGGGTTGGGGATAGGTGGGGGCTGGGGGGATGCAGGGGGCACAAGGGGGAAGAGGTTGGGGGATCATGGGGGGCTGGGGGAAGAGGAGGGGGAGGGGGCTAGGGGATGGGGAGGGGGTTGGGGGAAATGGAGGGAAGGGGCTGGAGGGGGGACATGCGGGGCTGGATGCTGGAGGGATGCAGGGGGTACAGGGGGAAGGGGGATCATGGAGGGCTAGGGGGAGAGGGAGGGGGCTGGGGGACATGGGGGAAAAGGGTCTGGAGGGGGAAATGGGGAGGCTGGGGAAAGAGGAGAGGGAGGGGGCTGGAGAAGGGGGGATCATGGGGAGAAGGGGCTGGAGGAGGAGGGACATGGGGGGGCTGGATGCTGGGGGGATGCAGGAGGAAGGGGTTGGGGGCTGGGGGGCTGGGGGAAGACGACAGTGAGGGGGCGGGGGAAGGGGCTGGAGAAGGGGGGACATGGGGGGCTGGATGCAGGGAGTACAGGGAGAAGCGGTTGGGGGGATCGGGGGGCTGGGGGAAGAGGAGGGGGGCTGGGGAAGGGGCTGGAGAAGGGGGGACATGGGGGGCTGGATGCTAGGTGGAGGCAGGGGGCACAGGGGGATGGGGTTGGGGGATCGTGGGGCTGGGGAAAGAGGGGACATGGGGGGCTGGATGCAGGGAGTACAGGGAGAAGAGGTTGGGGGATCGGGGGGCTGGGGAAGGGGCTGGAGGAGGGGGGGACATGGGAGGCTGGATGCTGGGGGGATGCAGGGGGAAGGGGTTGGGGGGTCGGGGGGCTGGGGAAGAGGAGAGGGAGGGGGCTGGAGGAGGGGGGATTATGGGGGGAAGAGGAGGGTGCTGGAGAAGGGGAGACATGGGGGAAGGAGCTAGAGGAGGGGGACATGGGGGGCTGGATGTTGGGGGGATGCAGGGGGTGCAGGGGGAAGGGGTTGGGGAATCGGGAGGCTGGGGGGAAGAGGAGGGGGCTGGAGAAGGGGAGACAGGGGGAGGGGGCTGGAGGAGGGGGACATGGGGGTTGGATGCTGGGGGGATGCAGCGGGTAAAGGAGGAAGGGGTTGGGGGATCGGGGGGCTGGGGGGAAGAGGAAAGGGGACATGGGGGGCTGGATGTTGGGGGGATGCAGGGGGAAGGGGTTGGGGGATCGGGGGGCTGGGGGAAGAGGAGGGGGCTGGAGAAGGGGAGACAGGGGGAGGAGCTAGAGGAGGGGGACATGGGGGGCTGGATGTTGGGGGGATGCGGGGGGTACGGGGGAAGGGTTTGGGGGATCGGGGGGCTGGGGAAGAGGAGGGGGCTGGAGAAGGGGGGACATGGGGGCTGGATGTTGGGGGGATGCAGGGGTACAGGGGGAAGGGGTTGGGGGATCGGGGGGCTGGAGGAGGGGGATGGGGGGGAAGAGGAGAGGGAGGAGGCCAGAGGAGGGGGCTGGATGGGGGGGGCACCAGGGCGCTCTCACCCCCCCCACTCACCTCCCCGTAGCGCCTCCAGCCCCACCGCAGCGCCAGTCTCAGACTGACCCCGCCCCTCCCCCATCTGCTGCACCGGAGCCCCGCCCACAGCGGGTGTGGCCCGACGGCGCCCCGCCCCCCTGCTCTACCGCGACTCTGAGTGGAGCGCTCGCAGGATCCCGGGCTCTGATTGGCTGACGTAGCCGGAGACCGGCCACGGAGGGACACGTGGGGAAGGGCTGGGTACGTGCTCCAAGGTCTTAAAGGGGAAGTGTCGCCAATTCCAGGAAGGAGGGAGGGGAGCCGGGCAGGAGGGGGGCGGGGAGGGGAGGGCAGAGGTCAGAGGAAAGGTATGGGGAGGAGTGGAGGGATCTGAGCAGGGGTACAAGGGGGAGGGTGGAGTGGGGTCAGGGGAGGGGGAGGGGTGGGGTGAGAGGAGGCGGTAGGAGGGGGAAAGGCGGGGTCAGAAGAGGAAGGGGCGGGGTCAGAAGGGGAGGGGCGGGGTCAGGGGAGGAAGGGCGGGGTCATGGGGAGGAGGGCCAGGGGAGGAGGAGGAGGGGCGAGGTCAGAGGAGGAAGGGGCGGGGTCAGGGAGAGGAGGAGGGGCGGGGTCAGAGGAGGAAGGGGCGGGGTCAGGGGGAGGAGGAGGGGCGGGGTCAGAGGAGGAAGGGGCGGGGTCAGGGGGAGGAGGGCCGGGGGAGGAGGAGGAGGGGCGAGGTCAGAGGAGGAAGGGGCGGGGTCAGGGGGAGGAGGAGGGGCGGGGTCAGAGGAGGAAGGGGCGGGGTCAGGGGGAGGAGGGCCGGGGGAGGAAGGGGAGGGGCGGGGTCAGAGGAGGAAGGGGCGGGGTCAGGGGGAGGAGGGCCCGAGGAGGAGGGGGAGGGGCGGGGTCAGGGGAAGGGGCGGGGTCAGGGTAGGAGGGGAAGGGGCGGGGTCGGGGGGAGGACCAGCGTAGATCGGGGGCGGGGTCATGGGGAAGGGGCGGGGTCAGGGGAAAGAGGGCCAGGGGAGGAGGGGGCAGGGTCAGGGGGAAGGGCGGGGTCAGGGTAGGAGGGGAAGGGGCGGGGTCAGGGGGAAGAGGGCCAGGGAGGAGGGGCAGGGTCAGGGGGAAGGGCGGGGTCAGGGTAGGAGGGGAAGGGGCGGGGTCAGGGGGAAGAGGGCCAGGGGAGGAGGGGGCAGGGTCAGGGGGAAGGGCGGGGTCAGGGTAGGAGGGGAAGGGGCGGGGTCAGGGGGAAGGGGCGGGGCCAGGGAAAGAGGTCCAGGGGAGGAGGGGGAGGGATCAGGGGAAGGGGCGGGGTCAGGGGGCCGCCCCGGGAGGCTGGAGGACCGCGGACCATAGAGCGGCGGCCGGAGCGGCTCTCTCTGCTCGGCGCGTGGCGGGGAGCGACTTCCGGTTTCCGGTCAGCGCCGGGTGGCTCGTTGCGGAGTCCGGGCAACATGGCAACGGCGGTGAGAGGAGCCGCCCCGCCCCCCGGGACCCCTGAGCGCGGCCCCGCCCGGGGGGGAGCCGGGGGGTTGGGGGAGGTGCGGGGGGCGGGGGCCCCGCGCGCTGCCCCCCCTCACCGCTCTCTCCCCCTCCCTCCCGCAGACCACGAAGGTGCCCGAGGTCCGGGACGTGACCCGCATCGAGCGGATCGGTGAGTCCCGCCGCGGGGGCGGGATCCCCCAGCAGAGGAGCGGGCGCCCTGCTGCCATGGCAACCAGCCGGGCGCCAAGCGGTCTCCACGGCAACGGGGCTGGGCGCACCCTGCCCCCCCCCCCGCTGCTCTGACCCGTGGGGCTGATCGGGCCCTTGGGGCTCAGCGGGGGGGGGCTTGGACTGGCTGAGCTCGTGGGGCTGATCGGTGGGGGGGGCTGGCTGGGCCAGGGAGGCTGAATGGGGGGGCGGGGGGGCTGGCTTGGCCTGTGGGGCTGATCTGAGGTGTCAGGGAGCAGTGGGCGATACCAGGCTGCCTGGGCCCTTTGCCCTCATCAGCTCAGGCCCCTGCCCACGGGGGGGCACCAAGTCCCCCCACAGCCCGGACAGCCTGGTGATGCGCCAGCCTCTCTTCTGTCCCCAGGCGCCCACTCCCACATCCGGGGCCTGGGCCTGGACGATGCCCTGGAGCCTAGACAGGTACCTGGGGCGCCTCCTCCTGGCCACTCCCGTGTGGGGAGCCTGGGCAGAGGGGCCCTCTGGGAGAGAGACCCAGGAGGCTTCAATGGGAGGGAAAATGGGGGGCTGTTGGGGGTAGCGTCACTGTCTGAGGGAGCTTGGGGGCTGTGCGGGGGGCATAGGGCACCTTAGTGAGTGGACGGGAGGAGCTGAGTATTGGGGGCGGGAGTTTTGGCGGGAGTGGGGGTTGCATATGGGGGAAGGAGTGAATGGGGAGAGATGGAAGGGCTGCCTCTGGATTGCAGCAGGGGGCTGGAGGTGTGAGTGAGGGGGTTGGGCTGCATGTGAGGAGGAGGCGGGGGGGGGGGTGCATGGAGGAAGGAGCGGGGGGGGGGGTGGAGGTGTGAGCCGGGGGGCTGGGTTGCATGTGAGGGAGGAGCCGGGGGGCTGGGTTGCATGTGAGGGAGGAGGGGGGGGGGGGCTGGAGGTGTGAATAGGGGGGCTGGGTTGCATGTGAGGGAGGAGCGGGGGGCTGGCTGGGGCTCCCCCCTCGCTGTCATCCACCGCTCGCTCTCCCCAGGTCTCACAGGGCATGGTCGGCCAGCTGGCCGCCCGCCGCGCCGCTGGCGTCATCCTGGAGATGATCAAGGAGGGGAAGATCGCGGGCCGGGCTGTCCTCATCGCCGGCCAGCCGGGCACCGGCAAGACAGCCATTGCCATGGGTACGACGCTGGGGGAGCTCCCTCCAAGGCACCTGGGGGGCCCCTGTTGGGAACCGATCACAGCCTTGGCCTGGGGACCCCTTCTCTGCTCCTCCTCCTGATAAGTACAGGGCCCCCTGGGCTCCCTGCCCCCCCAGGAATTCCCCCCATCCTGGAATCCTGCTCCCACCCAAGGAATCCCCCCTACCTACCCATGTCCTGGGATCCCCCCTACCCTGGCACTCTCCTCTGGGCTCCTCGAGGGAGTTGCCATGCCCAGAGCAGTAGCTGAGGAGTGGGGGTCCCCAGCTGTCCAGTCCCCTGTGTAACCAGCTCTCCCCCCTGCCCCCAGGCATGGCACAAGCGCTGGGGCTGGACACGCCTTTCACTGCCATCGCCGGCAGCGAGATCTTCTCCTTGGAGATGAGCAAGACAGAGGCGCTGACCCAGGCCTTCCGACGCTCCATCGGCGTGCGCATCAAGTGAGGGGCGAGGCCCGGACGCTGGGGTTCTGTCTCCAGCTGTGGGAGGAGAGGGAGGCGTGTGGGTTAGAGCAGTGGGGGCTGGGAGCCAGGACTCCTGAGTTCTCTCTCCAGCTCTGGGAAGAGAGGGGAACTGGTGGGTTAGACTAGGGTGGGGGCTGGGAGCCAGAACTCCTGGGTTCTCTCTCCAGTTCTGGGAGGAGAGGGGAACTGGTGGTTTAGACTGGGGTGGGGGACTGGGAGCCAGGACTCCTGGGTTCTCTCCCCAGCTCTGGGAGGAGAGGGGAACTGGTGGGTTAGGGCGGTGGGGGGAGGAGTTGGGAGCCAGGAGTCCTGGGTTCTCTTCCTGGCAATGGGAGGGGAGCAGGGTCAAGTGGTTAGACCGGGGGGGCTGGGAGCCAGGAGGGCATTGGGTGCCCTGCCGTGCGTAGGGTCCACACTGGGCACAGAGCTGCCTGCCCTGCTGGGGGTGGTGGGGGAAGCTGGTTTCAGTCCCTGAGGACTGTGGCAAGGCGGCTGTCCGCCCTGACCCCCGCACTCTTTACCCGCAGGGAGGAGACAGAGATCATCGAGGGGGAGGTGGTGGAGATCCAGATTGACCGCCCGGCCACCGGCACTGTGAGTAGGGAGCGGGGCAGGGGCAGGGGCAAGGGGGTGGGCAGCCCCTGGGGGCTGAGCCAGCCGGTGCCACCCCGGGTTCCCCTGCCCAGCTTGGCAGGAGCAGGACAGACCTGGGTTGGCTGGTGCTGCCCTCCCATACCCCGCCTGCTGCCCCAGGAACGGGTCCTTCCCATTTCCTATCTCCCCTCCCTTGCAGGAACTGGCCCCTCCCCTCCCCCCCCCAAGAGCAGGCCCTTCCCACCCCCATGAAGCAGGCCCCCCTTAGGCCAGTGGGCGGGGGGCAGCTGTGGGCTCTCTCTCCCTCCCCCCCGTTTGCCCTCTGCCAGGGAGTGTGGCGGGTGGGGTGTGTGCAGTGACTGATGTGTCCCCCCCGCCACAGGGCGCCAAGGTGGGGAAGCTGACGTTGAAGACCACAGAGATGGAAACCATCTACGACCTGGGCACCAAGATGATCGAGTCACTGACCAAGGAGAAAGTGCAGGCAGGGTGAGGCGGGGAGGTGGGGAGGCATTGGATGCTGATGCGTGGGGGAGGGCAGCAGTGGGCGATGGGTGGGACAGGAGGGGCCCATGGGTGGAGAGCTCATGCTTGCTGGGAGGGCAGGAATCCACAAAGCCCCCTGTAAGGGCTCCCACAAGGGGTCCATATTGGGGCTTCCAGTGTAGAGGGGGCTGGGCTCCTCCATCTGCTGTCACACACCCGCCCCCCTTCCCCCCGGCCAGGCCTGACCATCCCCCCCAACCCATAAAATGCTGGGGTGTAAATTAGCTCTTCCCACTCGAGAGAGGGATCTTGGAGTCATTGCGGAGAGTTCGCTGGAAACGTCCGCTCAATGTGCCGCGGCAGTGAAAGCATGAGCCCAGCGCTGGGAGAAAATGTGTTGCCTCTCTCTAGATCCATGGCACACCCACATCGGGGATACTGCGTGCAGACGGGGTCGCTCCGTCTCCAAAAAGCTGTGTTGGATTTGGAAAAGGTTCAGAAAAGGGCAACAAAAATGATTAGGGGGCTGGGACGGCCGCCATATGAGGAGAGATTAATCAGACGGGGACTTTTCAGCTTGGAAGAGAGACGCCTAAGGGGGGGTATGACAGAGCTCTATAAAATCATGCCAGGTGTGGAGAAAGTGAATCAGGACGTGTTATTTACTCCTCAGAACACAAGAACTGGGGTTACCCAATGAAATGAACAGGCAGAGGTTTAACACAAACAAAAGGAAGTATTTCTTCACACGACGCACAGTCGGCCTGTGGAACTCCCTGCCACAGGATGCTGTGAAGGCCAAGACTAGAACAGGGTTCAGAAAAGACCTAGCTAGGTCCCTGGAGGACAGGTCCATCGGTGGCCATTAGCCAGGCTGGGCAGGGATGGGGAACCAGGCCTCTGTTTGCCGGGAGCTGGAGATGGGTCACTCGACGGTGGCTGGCGGCTGCTGGCACATGGGACACTGGGCTGGACAGAGCTTTGGTCTGACCCAGTCTGGCTGATCCTCTGTCCCCCCGCAGGGACGTCATCACCATCGACAAAGCCACAGGGAAGATCAGCAAGCTGGGGCGCTCCTTCACCCGGGCGCGGGACTACGACGCCATGGGCGCCCAGGTATGGGCAGTGCCGGGGGGGAGGGGGGGAGTGGGGGCGCCCAGGTACGGGCAGTGCGGGGTGGGGGGAGTGGGGGCGCCCAGGTACGGGCAGTGCCGGGGGGGGAGTGGGGGCGCCCAGGTACGGGCAGTGCCGGGGGGGGAGTGGGGGTGTGGGGGGGCCAGTGACGGGGGAGAGTGTGGGTGCCCAGGTACGGGCAGTGCTAGGGGGCGTGGGCAGTGCCGGGGGGGGAGTGGGGGCGCCCAGGTACGGGCAGTGCTGGGGGGCGAGAGGGGGTGTGGGCAGTGACGGGGGAGAGTGTGGGTGCCCAGGTACGGGCAGTGCTAGGGGGCGTGGGCAGTGACGGGGGGGAGTGGGGGTGCCCAGGTACGGGCTGGGGCTCTGAGCTGCCTGCCCACCAAGTCCGGGCAGGGTGGGGAGTGGGGCGGTGCTCGGGGCAGCAGGTGGGCTCTGAGCAGCCCTTCCCCCGGATCACTTCATGCTGTCCCAGAGGGGGGTGTCAGTGGCTGCTGGGGGGCACGGTGGGGGAGTTGCTGGGGGGCGCAGTGGGGGGCTCCAGAGGGCAGACTCTGAGCTGCCCCTTCCCCCAGACCAAGTTCGTGCAGTGCCCGGACGGGGAGCTGCAGAAGCGCAAGGAGGTCGTGCACACGGTGTCGCTGCACGAGATCGACGTCATCAACAGCCGCACGCAGGGCTTCCTGGCCCTCTTCTCAGGTGCCCCCCTGCAGCCCCCCCGGTCACCCCCACAGCCCCCCATCATCCCCCCACAGCCCCATCAACAGCCGCACGCAGGGCTTCCTGGCCCTCTTCTCAGGTGCCCCCCTGCAGCCCCCCCGGTCACCCCCAGAGCCCCCCATCATCCCCCCAGAGCCCCATCAACACCCGCACGCAGGGCTTCCTGGCCCTCTTCTCAGGTGCCCCCCTGCAGCCCCCCCGGTCACCCCCAGAGCCCCCCATCATCCCCCCAGAGCCCCATCAACACCCGCACGCAGGGCTTCCTGGCCCTCTTCTCAGGTGCCCCCCTGCAGCCCCCCGGTCACCCCCACAGCCCCCCCATCATCCCCCCAGAGCCCCATCAACAGCCGCACGCAGGGCTTCCTGGCCCTCTTCTCAGGTGCCCCCGTTGCAGCCCCCCCCGGTCACCCCCACAGCCCCCCCATCATCCCCCCAGAGCCCCATCAGCACCCGCACGCAGGGCTTCCTGGCCGTCTTCTCAGGTGCCCCCCTGCAGCCCCCCCGGTCACCCCCACAGCCCCCCCATCATCCCCCCAGAGCCCCATCAACACCCGCACGCAGGGCTTCCTGGCCCTCTTCTCAGGTGCCCCCCTGCAGCCCCCCCGGTCACCCCCACAGCCCCCCATCATCCCCCCAGAGCCCCATCAACACCCGCCCGCAGGGCTTCCTGGCCCTCTTAGGTACCACCCGCCCCCATCACTCTGCACCTTTCCGCGGTCACACCCCCCCCCCCCGGCACGGCCTCCCCACAGCCGCACTCAGGGCGTCCTGGCCCTTTTCTCAGGTTCTCCCCCACAGCCGCCTCATCACCCTCCACCTCCCTGCGGCCTGCCCCCCTGGCCCCCATCAACATTGCCCCAGGGCCTCCTGACCCTCTTCCACGGCCCTGGGGGGCACAGGCTCTACCCCCCAAGTCAGAGCCTCTCCCTTCCCCAGCGAGGTAGGGTGCCCCCCTGGGGAGGTTGAGTCCCCTGGGGGTGTCGGGGCTCCCTAGCTCGTTCTGCACCCCCAGGCGACACCGGGGAGATCAAGGCCGAGGTGCGGGAGCAGATCAACGCCAAGGTGGCTGAGTGGCGTGAGGAGGGAAAAGCCGAGGTCATCCCGGGGGTGAGTGCGGGTGGGGGGCGCTGGACGGGTGATCTCTGGGCGGTGGTGTTTGGGGCCTGGATGAGTTGGGGTAGGAGGATGCCTGTGGGGTGTTGGGGGGGCAGCATGTTTCCGGGACTGAGTGATTGAGGGGGCTAAGTGTATGCACAGGGGGCTGGGGGGGGATAGCGTGGAGCCAGCAGGGTGACCCCGGGGAGGGAGAGGGTATGGTGGGGGGACCAGCAGGGTGATCCCAGGGAGGGGGGGATGGCGGGCGAAGCTGGTGGGGTGACCCCACAGAGGGAGGAGGATGGTGGGGGGAGCCGGCGGAGTGATCCCAGGGAGGGGGGATCGCAGTGGGATGACCATGGGGAGGGGGGGCCGGCAGAAGGGTGATGGCCGTGCCCCCCCAGGTGCTGTTCATCGACGAGGTTCACATGCTGGACATCGAGTGTTTCTCCTTCCTCAACCGGGCGCTGGAGAGCGACATGGCCCCCGTGCTCATCATGGCCACCAACCGCGGCATCACCAGGTGGGCAGCCGGGGCGGGGCCTGGCCGGGGCGTGGGGGGGCTGGGCTGACAGATGGCTCTGAAGGGGGGAGACTGGTGGGGGTCAGGGTGGAGGGGGCTTGGCTGGGGAGGGCAGAGTGACAGGCAGCTCCTTTCCTGAGGCCCTGCTCCCCACAGGATTGGCGGGGGAGGGGGGTGCTAAGTGAATGCACAGGGGGCTGGGGGGGGCAGGCCTAGGGCAGGGCACAGACGGGGGCGGGAACTGCTCCCTATGAAGCCAGGCAGGACTCGGGGTGGGGGGGGCCCTCTCTGTGAGCAGACTGGCCCCAGGCAAGAAGCTCACGCGGCTTCCACCTTCCTGGGGGGGCATCCAGCATCCCCGTCCCCCCGTGCACTTCCCACAGCGAGTTCACCCAAGGGGGGGGCCTGGGGGAGCCAGAGGGTCCTGCCCTCCCACTTTGCAGCCAGACGTGACTCTCAGCCGACCAGTAACACAGAAGGTTTTTTAGCCGACAGGAACAGCCCAAAACCCAGAGCTTGTAGGTACAGAGACCAGGACCCCTCAGTCAGGTCCCTCTTGTGGGGTGGGGAGCCCAGATCCTGGTTTCCCCCCCCAGCCAGCTCCAAACAGACACCCCCTCCAGCCCTTCCTCTGGCCTTTGTCTCGCTTCCCGAGCCCAAGGTGGCACCTGGCCACGCCCCCCTCCTGGCTCTCAGGTCACACAGCTGCACCCAGCTGGGCAGCCTCACCTGCCCCGAGGGCCTCAGCAAAATCACCCCCCCAATTCCCACCAGCTGAGTATTGGTGCAGCACGCAGGGAAACTGAGGCACACACAGTTAGTGTGGGACAGTAAGACTCACCTGCAATATAACAAGACGAATAAAACCCCACTTCCTCACGGAGGCTTTCCCGGTGGGGGGTGCATGGGGACAGGTGGCTCTGACAGTTGAGGGCGAGGGGGGGCCTGGAGCCCCTCCCCCGTTGCTGAGGCCCTGCTCCCCCCAGGATCCGTGGCACCAGCTACCAGAGCCCCCACGGGATCCCCATTGACCTGCTGGACCGGCTGCTGATCATCTCCACCACGCCCTACAGCGACAAGGAGACCAAGCAGATCCTCAAGATCCGGTGAGGGGGGGCTGCTGCTAGGAGGGGGTTGTCCCCCCGGCCGTGCCCCATAGGCCCAATGCTCTCACCCAGCCTGGAAGCCCCTGGGGGTCGATCTCACTAGGGTGAGCTCCTCGGCTTCCCACTTCCTGGGCTCCCCCCCCCCGAGCCTGCAGCTCCCCCCGGGGCCAGGCTGGGTGCCCCCCACAGCAAGTGCCCTGGAATGGGCCCTGGGGGCAGACAGGCCCCCCAGCTCCGGGCTCGGGAGTGAATCGGCTGGGAGGGGAGCGTGGGGGGGTTGTTGGGGGTCTGGGCGCAGAGCAGAGTGTCCTGGGTTGGCTGTAATTTCTGTTCTCGGCGCCAAGGCCGGCTGGGTCCGGCCTAAGGCCGGCTGGGTCCGGCCTGAGCCCAGAGCCCCCTGACCCCTTAGTGCCAGTGCCCCCAGCTCCCCCCACGAAGCAACCCCCCCCCCCATCCCCTCATCCTCCAGCTGGTCACACCTGCCTGGTTCCCTGCCCAGGGGGCACCCATGGGCGTTAGCTGCTGGGTGCCAACCGGCTGGGCAGTGCAGGGGCCATTGTCTTCTGGGCCCCTCCCGGGCATGGGTGGGCCTGGCCCCATCCAGCCGCTGTGGGTCACACCTGGGTCTGTGTGGTGAGCAAACAGCCTCTTCCCACCCCCACTGACCACGCAGCCTGTGGGGAAACTGAGGCGCACACCTCGTAGTCAGGGACCTCTTCCAGTGCTGTGAGCTCCCTGCCCTGAGCCAGAAGCCCCCCGGTGCTGCGAGCTCCCCCCAGCAGTGCCCTGCCCCCTCCCTCCGCCCCCAGGTGCGAGGAGGAGGACGTGGAGATGAATGAAGACGCCTACACGGTGCTGACCCGCATTGGGCTGGAGACCTCCCTGCGCTACGCCATGCAGCTCATCACCGCCGCCAGCCTGGTGTGTCGCAAGAGGAAGGTGAGGCCCGGACGCCTGGGTTCCATCCTGGCTCGGGGGGCTGGGAACCCGGACACCTGGGTTCCATCCTGGCTCGGGGGGCTGGGAACCCGGACACCCGGGTTCAATCCCAGCTCAGGGAGTGGGGGGACCCTGGACGCCCGGGTTCGGTCCCAGCTTGGGGGACTGGGAACCCGGACGCCGGGGTTCAATCCTGGCTCGGGAGGAAGGGAGGAGGAGGGCTGGGAACCCGGACTCCTGGGTTCCATCCTGGCTCGGGGGGCTGGGAACCCGGACGCCTGGGTTCAATTCCGGCTCGGGGAGTGAGGAGACCCCGGACGCCCGGGTTCAATCCTGTCTTGGGGGGCTGGGAACCCGGACACCCGGGTTCAATCCCGGCTCGGGGAGTGGGGGGACCCTGGACGCCCGGGTTCGGTCCCAGCTTGGGGGACTGGGAACCCGGACGCCGGGGTTCAATCCTGGCTCGGGAGGAAGGGAGGAGGAGGGCTGGGAACCCGGACTCCTGGGTTCCATCCTGGCTCGGGGGGCTGGGAACCTGGACGCCTGGGTTCAATTCCGGCTCGGGGAGTGGGGAGACCCCGGACGCCCGGGTTCAATCCTGTCTTGGGGGGCTGGGAACCCGGACACCTGGGTTTGATCCCGGCTCAGGGGGAGGGGGGCTGGGAATCCGGACACTTGGGGTTCGATCCCGGCTCGGGGGGAGGGGAGGAGGAGGGCTGGGAGCCAGTGTTCCTGGGTGGGATTTCTGAGGGTGCCCCCCCGCGCCCCGTGGGGTGCACCAGGCCCCTCTGACGCCCCCCCCCCCCCCCGCAGGGCACGGAGGTGCAGGTGGAGGACATCAAGCGGGTGTATTCCCTGTTCCTGGACGAGTCCCGCTCCACCCAGTACATGAAGGAGTACCAGGACGCCTTCCTCTTCAACGAGCTGAGTGAGTGCTGGGGGGCGGCCAGGGGGCTCCTGCCCAGCGCAGCGGGGTCTTGTCCTCCCCCCCCTGGCAGGGCCCTCAAAAGCCCCACCCGCCTTCTAACCTTCCTTCTCTCTTGCAGAGGGAGACACCATGGACACATCGTGATCCTGCCCCCCTGCTGCCCCCCTACTCCCCCCCAATCCAGCCCTTTACTTGGTTTCTGGTTTTGTAAAATAAACATTTTGGAAAAATCTGCTGAGTGTCTGACGGGCTGGGAGCCCGGATGCCTGGGTTCTGTGTCTGGCTCTGGGAGGGGGCTGGGGCCTCAGAGCCCGAACGCCTGGGTTCTGTGCCTGGCTCTGGGATGGGGCTGGGAGTCTCGGGGGGGACGTCTGGGAGCCTGGACACCTGGGTTCTGTGGCTGGCTCTGAGAGGGGGCTGTGGGCCTCAGAGCCCGGATGCCTGGGTTCTGTGCTGGCTGTGGGAGGGAGCTGAGGTCTAGGCGAAGGTGGGGGGACTGGATTCCTTGGTTCTGTGCCTAGCTTTGGGAGGGGGTGGGGGTCAAGTGGGTTGTGGGGAGGGGCTGGGAGCCCCCCAGGTTCTGTGCCTGGCTTTGGGAGGGTAGTGGGGGCCAGTGGTCGCAGCGAGGCCCTGCCCTGCCCCCACACACACACGCGGAGCTGGGGGTGCGGCCATGGTGTTTATTGCCCCCGCCCCTAGGCGAAGCCCCCCCCGGGCGCTGCAGAAGTCGGGCCCGATGCTGTGCACGGTGCAGTCGCTGGAGTCCATGAGGCAGAGGCTGCAGTGGCAGCTCAGTGCCACGGGGAAGGTGAAGGCCGGATCCACGCCGGGTGGGCAGCCGGGCAGCGCCAGCGTCTCGTAGCGCACGGCCCGGTAGCTGCAGACGTGCTGGGAGACGGGTGCCAGGGCGCTCTTGTACACCGGCTCCTGAGGAGAGAGGGGTAGGGCAGGGGGGCAGGCGGCAAACCCCCCCGGGGGTCGGTGCCCCCCTCCCGCCGGTGCCCGCCCTCCCCTGGGTGTGGGGCCCTGCCCGCTGGGCCTGCCCCCACCACCTGCCCCAGCCCCGCCCTCACCTTGGTTTGGCAGTACCCGCTGCAGATGGCCGTGGCCACGGTGACGCAGACGGGGCAGTCGTCCTTCTCGGCCGCGATGGTGGCGTTGACGGGGCGGCAGAACCGGCGCCCGCGGGCGGCCCCCAGGGCCCCCCCGGCCAGCAGCAGTGCCAGAACCAGAGCCTGCAGCCAGCGCTGGGGGAGAGGACAGAGCGGGGGGCAGATGGGGCCAGCTCGGGGAAGGGGGGGCACAGTTAGCTGGGTCCCGGACCCTCCCCTGCAGGGACCCTTGTCCCCCATGTGCCCCCCATACCCCCTTGGCCAGCGCATGGCTCCCTGCCCCCAGCCCCCCACCGCTGCTCTCACCTGTGGGGGTCCCATGCTGGCGTCGGTGCCCGAGGAAATCAGCACCAGCTCTTCCCTGCAGCCCCTCTTATACCAGCAGCTCCTGCCCTCCCAGTGCCCACGTCCCGTCCCCCCGCCCCACTCCAGCTGGCCGCAGCGGGGAGCCAAGGCCACCCCCCCCGGCACAGGGAGGGGGCGACTTCAAGGCCAACGTCACTAGGGCGCTCGGCCCACGCGGCCTGTCTGCCAGGGCAAACCCGGAGTCCGAGCAGCCAGCCCCTTCGCCTGCCACAGCCTCTGGGGACTCCTGGGTTCCCTCCCCGGCTCTGGGAGGGGAGTGGGGACTAGTGGTTAGAGCAAGGGGGGCTGGGAGCCAGGACTCCTGGGTTCCCTCCCTGGCTCTGGAAGGGGAGTGGGGGCTAGTGGTTAGAGCGGGGGTTGGCAGCCAGGACACTTGGGTTCTCTTCCTGGCTCTGGGAGGAGAGGGGGGTCTAGTGGTTAGAGCAGGAGGCTGGGAGCCAGGACTCCTGGGTTCTCTCCCAGCTCTGGGAGGGGAAGGGGCTGGGATGTAGGACTCCTGGGTTCTCTCCCGGCTTGGGGAGGGGAGGGGGCAGAGCCATTCACCCTCTCAACTCACGTCTCCTTTGCCAAGGGCAACCCGGGCTCCCCCCAGAAGCCGGGGGCTGGAGCCAGATGCGTTGCCAGGTGAGAAATCCCCGCATCCTGCTGGCCTGAAGAGTGGTGCCCCCAGACAAATCCCCCCCAAGGGCACGGGGGAGGGGAGCTGGCAGGACACCTGGGTCCTCTTCTGAGAATCATGCGTGGCAGCCCCCCCCCCCACAAAAAATAGAACCCAGGTGTCCTGGTAGCGGGCGGGGGGGCAGAGAAAGGACCAGGCCTCAGTGAGCCCCCTGCATCCCAAGGAGGACAGACCAGAGAACACGGGGTGACGTATCGTAGCATGTTGGGGTGCACAGTATGGGGGGGTATGGAGGGGGACCCCTCAAACAGGCCCAGGCTTGCTGCTCCCATAAGATTGATACTCCGTGCGGTACATCAGGGGCACTGCCAGGATCTGGGGCCTGGCTGCGGGGGGGCAGACAGTGGGGGGCCGGGCTGGGGGGCCCCGGCTGCTGGGGGTGCAGCGGGGGGACCCATAGGACTCCTGTGCCAGGCTCAGCGCCCCCTGGTGTGGAACAGCAGGGGCCAGCGTTGGCAGGCGGGGACGGTGGGTGGGGCTGGGCAAGAGGCCAGGGTTGCGTGGGAGGCTGGGGGGTCGGAGGAGGGGTACCGCATCCTTGCCCAGGGAGGGGTCCTTGAGGCCGTGCCCCCAGGCCTTTGGGTAACCCTCAAACTGCCAGTAGGTGAGGGCGTCTTTCCGGGCGTGGCCCTGCAGCTCCTGCCTGGGGGAGAGATGGTGTTGGGGGTGAAACCACTGATCCTTCTGCCCCCTAACTCTGTCAGCCCTGCCCACACACCCCCAACTCCTCCCTCTTGCAACGGGCCCCAGGCATCCTGCCTCCCAGCCCCCCTGCTCCAACCACTAGCCCCCACTCCCCTCCCACAGCCAGGGAGAGAACCCAGGAGTCCTGGCTCCCACCCCCCCTGCTCTAGCCACCAGCCCCCACTCCCCTCCCAGAGCCAGGGAGAGAACCCAGGAGTCCTGGCTCCCAGCCCCTGCTCTAACCACTAGCCCCCACTCCCCTCCCAGAGCCAGCGAGAGAACCCAGGTGTCCTGCCTCCCAGCCCCCCTCCCCCCCGCCAGCGGTGGGGTCTCTCACGGGCTGAAGGCACGGATGTCCCGGCTGGTGACGGAGACGTAGGGGTCCAGACGGCTCAGAACTGCCCCGTCGCGGACGTAGAAGACGGATCCAGCCAGGGGCCTGTTCTCGGTGCTGGCCACCATGGACTTGGGGGGTGCCGGGGAGATGGAAATTAGGGTTCACCCCATTCTGGGGACCCCAGCCCCTCCCCCCACTCCATCTACCATCTTCCTGGGAACCTGACCCCTCTCCCCACCCCATCAGCCAGCGCCACCCTCCCGGGGAACCCCAGCCCCTTCCCCCTCCCATCCAGGGAGCCCCCCCCAATTTCTGGGGTCCCTACCTTGGAGGCGCCGTCACTGTGGTGGGCAGCCAGGGCGAAGGGCTGGGGGCCGGCGTGGTGGTGGGGCTCGGGGGGCAGGTTGGGCCAGCCGCAGAACCGGTGCCGGGTCTCGCTGGGCTGGCCCCCCGGGGTCAGCGGGACCCGCCAGGCGCGGAGCTGCAGCTGGGGGGCAGAGCACCGGGTGGGGGGGCGGGGGTCAGTGCAGGTGGGAGGGAGACAGGCCCCCTCCATGTTCTAAGGAGCCCCCACCCCTGATCTATAACCTTCCTCTCCCTGCCCCCAACAGCGGGCGGGGGACCCTAGAGCAGATCCCAAAAGCCATCCTAGGGGGCAAGAGACAATGCGTGAGCTTCAAATGCCTCCATGGCATCACTGCTGGCCCCCCTACCCCCAGAAGCAGGCATTGAGCCATGGGACCCAGGCATCCTGGTTCCCAGCCCCCACACCCCACTCTAACCACTGCACCCCACTCCCCTCCCAGAGTCAGGAATGGAACCCAGGAGTCCTGGCTCTCCCCCCCCAACCACTAGACCCCACTCCCCTCCCAGATCCGGGGATGGAACCCAGAAGTCCTGGCCCCCAGCCCCCCCTGCTCTAACCACTAGACCCCACTCCCCTCCCAGAGCCGGGGATGGAACCCAGGAGTCCTGGCCCCCAGCCCCGTTCTAACCACTAGACCCCATTCCCTTCCCAGAGCTGGGGGTGAAACCCAGGAGTCCTGGCTCTCCCCCCCCCCGAAGCATTAGACCTCACTCCCCTCCCCTCCCAGAGCCGGGGATGGAACTCAGCAGTTCTGGCCCCCAGCCGCCCCCACTCTAACCACTAGACCTCCACTCCCCTCCCAGAGATGGGGATGGAACCCAGGCGTCTGGTCCCCAGCCCCCTGTGTGCCTTGTCCCGGAGATCCTTGTTGCAGTGGACTCTCCACAGCGGGGCGGGCAGGAGGTAGCTGGGCTGCCCCAGGACCCCTCCGTGGGTTTTCACGTCGTGGCAGAGGCCCGTGGTGGTCGCCAGGCGCCGGATCAGCTCTTCCTGTGGGGGCCGCTCCACGCCAGGGGGCAGGGGCTCATGGACTGTGGACTAGGGGGGAGACAGAGAGAGACCGTAACCCCCTGCCCCACAGAGCTGAGGAGGGAACCCAGGCATCCTGGCTGCCAGCCCCTTCCCCTCCAACCACTAGGCCCCACTCCCCTCCCAGAGCCTGGGTACTGTTTCTCCCAGCCCCAGCTCTAACCACCAGACTCCCCACTCCCCGAGCCAGGAGGGAACCCAGGCGTCCGGGACGCTGGTTGGCACTCACGCGGGCAGCAGGGGGCGGGAAGGGCTGTGGGGGCCGGTTCTCCAGCCCCACCCCACTGCTGGTGAGGGGCCAGTCCCGGCTGTGGTGCCATCGGGCCCCCTCGAGGCCCCAGCCCAGGTCGGTGCCCGCGGGCGCGGGCAGGACGGTGCCAGCCATGCCAGTCTCTGCCCTTGCCCCGCCCCCCCGCGGGGGGGGTGTTTGTGACTTGTTACCATGGAGCTAGAACCTAGCACATGTGACCTGGCATGGGGCCCAGGGAGCAGCTGGCAGCCCGGACGCCTGAGTTCTCTCCTGGCTCAGAGAGGGGCGTGGGGTAAAGTGAGGGGGGTGGGGCTTAGAGCTAGGACGCCTGGGTTCTCTCCCCAGCTTGGAGAGGGGTGTGTGTGTGTGACAAAGTGGAGGCTTTTCATAGTGTTGTGCATGAACATGGTGTGTGCCTCAGTTTCCCTGTGTGCCAGGTGTGCAATGGCGGGGTGGCGAGGGGGGGTCATTGCTGAAGGGGGCCAGGTGTGACCTCGCCCAGCATCTGGGACCCCGACGACAGCCTGGAGATGGGGGGACCCAGCAACTGGTGTCCAGGAGCCACCCACCCCCCACAGCTCTAGCAGCTGGCTCCAGTCATTGGGGGAACAAGGGGCTGAGGGGAGGGGCCAGGTGACCTGCTGGCTGGAGGGAGGACAAAGGGCTGGTGTGGGGAGGGGATACGGGGCCCGGCTGGAAGCGGGGGGCAGTGGGGAGGGGATACAGGGCCCGGCTGGAAGCAAGGGGCAGTGAGGAGGGGATATGGGGCCTGGCTGGAAATGAGGGGCAGTGAGGAGGGGATATGGGGCCTGGCTGGAAGAAGGGGGGCAGTGAGGAGGGGATACGGGGCCTGGCTGGAAGCGAGGGGCAATGAGGAGGGGATACGGGGCCCAGCTGGAAGCGAAGGGCAGTGGGGAGGGGATATGGGGTCTGGCTGGAAGCGGGGGGCAGTGAGGAGGGGATATGGGGTCTGGCTGGAAGCGAAGGGCAGTGGGGAGGGGATACGGGGCACGGCTGGAAGCGAAGGGCAGTGGGGAGGGGATACGGGGCCCGGCTGGAAGCGAGGGGCAGTGGGGAGGGGATATGGGGTCTGGCTGGAAGCGGGGGGCAGTGAGGAGGGGATACGGGGCCCGGCTGGAAGCGAAGGGCAGTGGGGAGGGGATACGGGGCCCGGCTGGAAGCGAGGGGCAGTGGGGCGGGGATATGCGGTCCGGCTGGAAGCGGGGGGCAGTGAGGAGGGGATACGGGGCCCGGCTGGAAGCAAAGGGCCGTGGGGAGGGGATACGGGGCCCGGCTGGAAGCGGGGGGCAGTGAGGAGGGGATACGGGGCCCGGCTGGAAGCAAAGGGCAGTGGGGAGGGGATACGGGGCCCGGCTGGAAGCGAGGGGCAGTGGGGAGGGGATATGGGGTCTGGTTGGAAGGGGGGGCCTAGGGGAGGGGATACGGGGCCCGGCTGGAAGCAGGGGGCAGTGGGGAGGGGATACGGGGCCTGGCTGGAAGGGGAGGCAGTGAGGAGGGGATACGGGGCCTGGCTGGAAGCGAGGGGCAGTGGGGAGGGGATACGGGGCCTGGCTGGAAGGGGGGGCCTAGGGGAGGGGATACGGGCCTGGTTGGAAGAGGGGGGCAGTGGGGAGGGGATACGGGGCCCGGCTGGAAGCGGGGGGCAGTGGGGAGGGGATACGGGGCCTGGCTGGAAGGGGAGGCCTGGGGGAGGGGATACGGGGCCTGGCTGGAAGGGGGGGCCTAGGGGAGGGGATAGGGGCCTGGTTGGAAGAGGGGGGCAGTGGGGAGGGGATATGGGGCCTGGCTGGAAGAGGGGGGCAGTGGGGAGGGGATACGGGGCCCGGCTGGAAGCGGGGGGCAGTGGGGAGGGGATATGGGGACTGGCTGGAAGAGGGGGGCAGTGGGGAGGGGATACAGGGCCTGGCTGGAAGCGGGGGGCAGTGGGGAGGGGATACAGGGCCCGGCTGGAAGCGGGGGGCAGTGGGGAGGGGATAGGGGCCTGGTTGGAAGAGGGGGGCAGTGGGGAGGGGATACGGGGCCTGGCTGGAAGCGGGGTGCAGTGGGGAGGGGATATGGGGCCTGGCTGGAAGGGGGAGCCTAGGGGAGGGGATAGGGGCCTGGTTGGAAGAGGGGGGCAGTGGGGAGGGGATACAGGGCCCGGCTGGAAGCGGGGGGCAATGGGGAGGGTATATGGGGCCTGGCTGGAAAAGGGGGGCAGTGGGGAGGGGATACAGGGCCCGGCTGGAAGAGAGGGGCAGTGGGGAAGGGATACAGGGCCTGGCTGGAAGGGGGGGCAGTGGGGAGGGGATACGGGACCTGGCTGGAAGAGGGGGGCAGTGGGGAAGGGATACAGGGCCTGGCTGGAAGGGGGGGCAGTGGGGAGGGGATACGGGGCCTGGCTGGAAGAGGGGGGCAGTGGGGAGGGGATACAGGGCCTGGCTGGAAGAGGGGGGCAGTGGGGAAGGGATACAGGGCCTGGCTGGAAGGGGAGGCAGTGGGGAGGGGATACGGGGCCTGGCTGGAAGAGGGGGGCAGTGGGGAGGGGATACAGGGCCTGGCTGGAAGAGGGGGGCAGTGGGGAGGGGATAGGGGCCTGGCTGGAAGAGGGGGGCAGTGGGGAGGGGATAGGGGCCTGGCTGGAAGAGGGGGGCAGTGAGGAGGGGATACGGGGCCTGGCTGGAAGAGGGGGGCAGTGGGGAAGGGATACAGGGCCTGGCTGGAAGGGGGGGCAGTGGGGAGGGGATACGGGGCCTGGCTGGAAGAGGGGGGCAGTGGGGAGGGGATACAGGGCCTGGCTGGAAGAGGGGGGCAGTGGGGAGGGGATAGGGGCCTGGCTGGAAGAGGGGGGCAGTGGGGAGGGGATACGGGGCCTGGCTGGAAGAGGGGGGCAGTGGGGAGGGGATACAGGGCCCGGCTGGAAGGGGGGGCCTAGGGGAGGGGATACGGGGCCTGGCTGGAAGAGGGGGGCAGTGGGGAGGGGATACAGGGCCTGGCTGGAAGGGGGGGCCTAGGGGAGGGGATTGGGGCCTGGCTGGAAGCGGGGGGCAGTGAGGAGGGGATACGGGGCCAGGCTGGAAGGGGGGGCAGTGGGGAGGGGATACGGGGCCCGGCTGGAAGCGGGGGGCAGTGAGGAGGGGATACGGGGCCCGGCTGGAAGCGGGGGGCAGTGGGGAGGGGATACGGGGCCCGGCTGGAAGCGGGGGGCAGTGGGGAGGGGATACGGGGCCCGGCTGGAAGCGGGGGGCAGTGGGGAGGGGATAGGGGCCTGCCTGGAAGGGGGGGGTAGTGGGGAGGGGATAGGGGCCCGGCTGGAAGCGGGGGGCAGTGGGGAGGGGATACGGGGCCCGGCTGGAAGCGGGGGGCAGTGGGGAGGGGATACGGGGCCCGGCTGGAAGCGGGGGGCAGTGAGGAGGGGATACGGGGCCCGGCTGGAAGAGAGGGGCAGTGGGGAGGGGATACGGGGCCCGGCTGGAAGCGGGGGGCAGTGGGGAGGGGATACGGGGCCCGGCTGGAAGGGGGGGCAGTGGGGAGGGGATACGGGGCCCGGCTGGAAGCGGGGGGCAGTGGGGAGGGGATACGGGGCCCGGCTGGAAGAGGGGGGCAGTGGGGAGGGGATACGGGGCCCGGCTGGAAGCGGGGGGCAGTGGGGAGGGGATCCGGGGCCCGGCTGGAAGAGAGGGGCAGTGGGGAGGGGATATGGGGCCTGGCTGGAAGCGGGGGGCAGTGGGGAGGGGATACGGGGCCCGGCTGGAAGTGGGGGGCAGTGGGGAGGGGATACAGGGCCTTGTCATAAACAGATAGCTAAGGGTGAACGTCTCTTTCACCTGAAGCACCTGACCAGAGGACCAATCAGGAAACAGGATTTTTTCAACTCTGGGTGGAGGGACGTTTGTGTCTGAGTCCTTTGTTCTGGGTCTTCTGCCTGCCTCTCTGGGCTATGAGGGGGTTTCTATTTCCTGCTTTCTAATCGTCTGTTTCCAGTTGTGAGTACAGAGATCATAAAACAATAGGGGTTATTGTTTTCTCTTTTGTATTTACATGTCTGTAGTTGCTGGAGTGCTTTGATTTGTATTCTTTTGGAATAAGGCTGCTTATTCAATATTCTTTTAAGCAATTGACCCTGTATTTGTCACCTTAATACAGAGAGACCATTTGTATGTATTTTTCTTTCTTTTTACATAAAGCTTTCTTTTAAGACCTGTTGGAGTTTTTCTTTAGTGGGGAACTCCAGGGAACTGGGTCTGTGCTCACCAGGGAATCGGTGGGAGGAAGAAGTCGGGGAAATCTGTGTGTGTTAGATTTCCTAGCCTGACTTTGCATTCCCTCTGGGTGAGGGGGGAAGAGAGATTAGCTCTCGGTACTTCTGTTTTCCAAGGCTGGAAACGGGGAGGGTGGAATCCCTCTGCTTAGATTCAGGGAGGTTGCTTCTGTGCATCTCTCCAGGAACACCTGGACGGGGGAAGGGAAAAGGTTTATTTCCCTTTGTTGTGAGACTCAAGGGATTTGGGTCTTGGGGTCCCCAGGGAAGGTTTTTGGGGGGACCAGAGTGCCCCAAAACACTCTAATTTTTTGGGTGGTGGCAGCTTTACCAGGTCCAAGCTGGTAACTAAGCTTGGAGGTTTTCATGCTAACACCCATATTTTGGACGCTAAGGTCCAAATCTGGGACTAGGTTTATGACAGGCCTGGCTGGAAGGGGGGGCCTAGGGGAGGGGATACGGGCCTGGCTGGAAGAGGGGGGCTGTGGGGAGGGAATACAGGGCCTGGCTGGAAGGGGGGGCCTAGGGGAGGGGATACGGGCCTGGTTGGAAGAGGGGGGCTGTGGGGAGGGAATACAGGGCCTGGCTGGAAGGGGGGGCCTAGGGGAGGGGATACGGGCCTGGTTGGAAGAGGGCGGCTGTGGGGAGGGGATATGGGGCCTGGCTGGAAGGGGGGGTCTGGGGGGGGGATACGGGCCTGGTTGGAAGAGGGGGGCTGTGGGGAGGGAATACAGGGCCTGGCTGGAAGGGGGGGGCCTAGGGGAGGGGATACGGGCCTGGTTGGAAGAGGGCGGCTGTGGGGAGGGGATATGGGGCCTGGCTGGAAGCGGGGGCCTAGGGGAGGGAATACGGGCCTGGTTGGAAGAGGGGGGCTGTGGGGAGGGGATACAGGGCGTGGCTGGAAGAGAGGGGCTGGGTAGGGCCAAGGAGAAGCCGGAGCCCGTGGGGCCGGGACACGAGATGGGGACTGGCCAGGCCAGGACCCTGAGAGCTGCTCGGGCTGGGGTGGGACGTACGATAACCCCACTTTGTACTGGCTGAGGGTCCCTGTGGGCTGGAGCCCAGGGGATGGGGGCGGCCCTGGGGGCCAGAGCCAGGGGACCCCCGAGAGGCCCAGGGCAGAGCCGGGTGTTGGGGGCTCAGAGCTGCAGCCCCCAGGGGACCCCCAAGGGGCCCGGGGCAGAGCCGGGCTCTGGGGACTCAGAGCTGCGGCCCCCACGGGACTCCCGAGGGGTCTGGGGCAGAGCTGTGGGCCCAGGGCCCCAGGGCCGGTCCCCCGAGATGGATTATGCCGGATGAAGGTAACACTGAACACGTCTCTGTTCGGTGATTGGGGACGGCCCAGCACAGAGCCCGGGTTTGGCTGGAGCGTTAGCCAGGAACCCGCCGCTCAGCGCGAATCCCACAGGCCGGGCAGCTCCCGAGGGGCCCGTGAGCCGGTGGAGCAAATCCCGAGACAAAAACGCTGCTCGAAAGCGACGAGAGTCCCAGGCCAGACAGCGGCTTTTCCGAGCAGCAGCCGTGTTAGTCTGGATCCGCAGAACCCCAGGATCCTTCTAGCACCTTCCAGACAAACACTTTTATTTGGGCGTCGGCTGTCGGGGGCTGCAGCCGATGAAGTGGGTTCTAGCCCCCGAAAGCCGATGCCCCAATAAATGTGTTTGTCTCTGAGGTGCCACAAGGATCCTGTTCTTGGAATCAGACGATCAGAGTTGGAAGGGACGTCAGGAGGTTCTAGCCCAACCCCCTGCTCAAAGCAGGACCAAGCCCCAGGCGATTTTTGCCCCAGATCCCTAAGTGGCCCCTCAAGGTTTGAACTAACAAGCCTGGGTTTAGCAGACCAATGCTCAAACCACTGAACTCGCCCTCCCGTCACGACCGTTTTCCTGCACGCAGGATGGAGCTCCGGTGACCCCCTCGCCTGCATTTCTCCTAGGGCGACCGGACAGCAAGTGTGAAAAATAGGGACGGGGTGAGGGGGTAATAGGAGCCTAGATAAGAAAAAGACCCCAAAATCAGGACTGTCCCTATAAACCTGGGACATCTGGTCAGGCTAATTTTCCCCTTGTTTCCTCTTCCCGTGTACCAAGTGGAATGACAGGGTCTGTGGGGGCCTGGTGTGCCCCGATGACTCTAGATGGGTTATGGGGAAAGGTGACTAGGTAATAACGTAGATGTACAGTGACCAGATGTCCTGATTGTATAGGGCCAGTCCAGATGTTCGGGTCTTTTTCTTATCTAGGCTCCTATTACCCCCCACCCCCGTCCCGATTTTTCACACTTGCCGTCAGGTCGCCCCATGCAGGTGTGACAGGATGAGTGGGCAGTGACCCAGCGAGCGAGTGCTGTCGGTTGTATGCTTGATGTTTGGGTGGGGAATAAAAGGTTGAGGCACCTGCCTGAGAATCATAATAAATGACCCCACATCTGGAGGAAGGAAAACCACCATCCTGCGACAGGACCCTTTGGCCGAAGAGTGGGCTGGGTGGTAACCCGGAAGGCACCCCGGAATCCACCCCCGGCCGCCCCGTGGCCGGGGCGTGAACCCAACAACCAGCCGGGATCGGTTATCGCTTCCACCGTGAGAACAGTGGGGGACCAAGTGGGGGATTGTCTTGTTTTCTGTGGTTTTCCAGTGGGTTGCATGCCGAGGGGGTGGGACTCAGTGTCCCCGGGTGTTACGGGTTAACGAGGGGAGGGGAGAGGGAGTTTGTGGGTACAGAGGGCCGGAGAGGGAACTCGGGACCCCGGCCGATGGCCTGGAGGATGGAGACCCCCAGTGACTGGTGCCCCGGAGACCCAGCTCAGGAGTCGCAGCCGATTCTGGCTGGGGGGAGGACAATGGGCTGCAGGGACAGGACCCCGGTGACCTGACCAGCTGGGTCCAGTCAGAGGGACCAGAGGACGGGAGGGGAGAGGAGCCCAGGCCTTCCTGTTTCCCTGGAGAGAAGACAATGGATGGGGGGGGCTTGGGGCCAGGGGTATCAGATGCCCAGCTGGGAAGCAGGGGGCTCAGGGCTGGAGAGGGGGAGCAGGCAGAGCCCACCTGGGTGCAGGGGGACTGGGACGTGCTGGGCTGAGGGGGGCCAGGCCTGAGGCTGGAAAGTTTATTGTGCTGGGTTCAACGCTCAATAACCCTCCTGTGTTACGCGGTGGAGAGTCGCTCCGGGCTAGAGAACAGGGCAGGGGGTGGAGGCCTGGGGGGTCCGGAGTGAGGGGACTCCCTGAGGGGCCCACAGCAGAGACAGACGTGCTAAGGCTCAGAGAGGTACAGCTCCAGGAGGTGAAGGGGCCTGACCCCGGGAGAGAGTGGCCCCCCGAGAAGGGCTGTTGCACTGAAGGGGGCACCCCCCACGGACCACATAGGGCCACCAGTGGGCACGACCTGTGAGTCCGTTCCAGAGCCTGACAAGGCAAACGAACCCCAGAGACTCGTCCGAGGACGGATCCCTATAAAGACAGACCCTAAAGCCTGAGGACTTCGGGGCTGGTTCTGCCACCAACTTCCAGGAGCATCGGCTGCGCCTCCACCAAGGTCCCGCTCCTTCCCCACGTCCAGGCCGCCTGGCCAGGGACTTGGTATGAGCGACTCCTCGGCTGGGAACTGTCACAACCCTGCAGAACTGGGGGATGTTAAGCGACCGCTGGCTCTGAGTCCCTCTGCAGCGTGTGGCCTTATCCCCCTGAATAAGAGCCCGCTGGGTTTTATTTTCTACGTATAACAACCGGCCCCCCGAGAAGGTGTTGCAGGGACGGGGATCCTCCCAGGGGCCATAAGAGCTGAGCAAACGTGGGGCCTGGGAGTCTGGGACACAGGGTGTAGCAGGCAGAGCAGGGGGCGCTGGGAGCCAGGACTCCTGGGTTCTCTCCCTGGCTCTGGGATGGGAGTGGGGTCTAGTGGTTAGAGCGGGGGGGCTGGGAGCCAGGACTCCTGGGTTCTCTCCCTGGCTCTGGGAGGGGAGGGGAGTCTAGGAGCCAGGGCTCCTGGGTTCTATTTGCAGCTCAGCTGGTGGTGGTTGAGTGTCTGGACTTGCTCCTTGCTGTGCCCCCGGTGCTGGCTGCCCCTCGCCCGGTGAGGTTGCTTGTCCGCTTTGGGGGTGTCATGGGGGGTCTTGGCTGTGAATCGTCTGGGTCCCATTCGGGGGGTGCCAGGGGCTGTTTCCACACTGGCTCAGCCCCACCGTTAACCAGTGGGACGCCCTGCTGCAGGAAAAGCCCCATCCAGAGTTGGGAGTGCAGCGGTGTGGGACTGTTTGGGGGCTAATTACTCTCCCACACACACCCCAGAGAAGTGTGTGTGTGTGGGGGGGAAGATAACAGGGCTGGATGGGTCCATGGGTCTGATTCTGCACCGGGGGTGGAGGCAGGTACCAGATCAGGGAGCCCTTGAATATCCCTGTCCCTGCCACAAGGTGGCACCAAATTCACAGGAATCCCCCCAGGATCCCCTCAACCTGGGGCAGGAGTGACCCCCCGGGGGGAGCAGAGAGGGGTCAATCAGGAGGTGTATCTCCCTCAGCTGGTGGGGACTGCAGGTCAGGAGTGAGGGGCACCAACAGGGCTTGGGGGAGCCCAGGGCTGGGCTAACAGGGGCTGCAGGTCAGGAGTGAGGGGCACTGGCAGGGCTGGGGGGAGCCCAGGGCTGGGCTATCAGGGGCTGCGGGTCAGGAGTGAGGGGCACTGGCAGGGCTGGGAGGTCAGGGCTGGGCTATCAGGGGCTGCGGGTCGGGAGTGAGGGGCACCAGCAGGGCTGGGCTATCGGGGCTGCAGGTCGGGGGTGAGGGGCACCAGCAGGGCTGAGGGGTCAGGGGCTGCAGGTTGGGGGTGAGGGGCACCGGCAGGGCTGGGGGGAGCTGGCCATGGGACCCATAGAAATCGCTGGGCTCCCACACTCCTGTGAGGTGGGTGCTCCACAATTGGATCCTGAAGGTCGTTCCCCCCCAGCAAACAGGCCGAGACCCCAATGAACGAGGCGGAGACTCTGGGTTTGTTTCCTTCGGGTCTTTTCCAGGCACAAGGAACCACAAGCCGGTCACATGCGGGGTGTGTGTGTGTGTGTGTGTGTGTGTGTGTCAGGGAATAAGTTAATTCGGGGGCGGGGGGGTCGGATCAGAACCGGGGGGAGGGGGGAGTAATAAATATGGGAAGAAACAGCGAACAGACACAAAAGGCAGAAACCCCCTGGAGGCCACAGTCCCCAGCCCCCGGGCTGACCCATGGCACCCCCAGCCCCCAGCCCCACTGATCAGCCTCTGAACCTGGTCCCCAGCCCCCGGGGTGACCCACGGCACCCCCAGCCCCCAGCCCCACTGATCAGCCTCTGAACCTGGTCCCCAGCCCCTGGGGTGACCCATGGCGCCCACAGCCTCTAGCCCCACAGTTCAACCTCCATGCCTGGCTCCCAGCCCCCAGGCTGACCCACGGCGCCCACAGCCTCCAGACCCACAGCTCAGCCTCCGAGCCTGGCCCCCAGCCCCAGGGCTGACCCACGGCGTCCGTGTGAGTGACATTGCCTGAGTCGCTCCAGTTCCCAAGCAGAGCCCAGTGGGGCGGGTGCCGGGGGCTCCAGTCCTCCCGCCCCCCAGCCCGGCTATGTCCGCCCAGCGCGGCTGAGCAGCGTGCAGACGCAGGCCGTGTCGATTCGGATCCAGCGCCAGCCCACCAGCTTGTTGGCGTCGGCGGTCAGGGCCCGCACGTACGACTGCTTGGCCTTGCACTCGGAGAGCCAGTGGCGCCGGTCCACGCCTCGGCACCCGCCTGTCGTCCCGCCCGCCGGGTTGCACTTGGTCTCGAAGAAATACTGCTTGAGCGGCCCGGTGAGCGTCTGCACCTCGGACAGCACCGTCACCGCCTTGCCCCGGATGTCCACGGCCGTGCGCTTGTCCGTCACCCAGAGGCTGACGCTGTCGCACACAGACATCTCGCCCCGGCGGGCCGCCTCCGCCCCCTCGGCCCGCCGCGCCCGCCGCGTCCCGTTCGCCGGCCCCGCCCGAACGCCCGGCTCCTCCAGCAGCAGCAGCAGGGGGGGCCCGGCTGGAGCGTGGCTGGCCAGGGCCACGCGGGGTGACGACAGCTCCCAGTCGCCCGGGGAGGGGGCCGGCGCTTCCCAGGGGACCCCGGTGTCCGGGCCGGCGGGGGAGGGGAGGCGGAGCGGGGCGGCGTGGAGGGCGCAAAGGAACGAGGTGACCATAGCCTGTAGCCGAATGAGCATCACAGCGGGGACCTGGGGGGAGAACGGGGGGGGGGCGAGGGTTAGAGCTGGCAGGTCCTGTCCCTCCCCCATTAACCTCCCCACAGCACTGGCCTCATCCACAGGTTGGGAGTGAGGGGCACCAGCAGGGCTTGGGAGGGGGCAGGGCTGGGCTGGCAGGGGGCTGCAGGTCGGGAGTGAGGGGCACTGGCAGGGCTGGGCTAGCAGGGGCTGCTGGTCGGGAGTGAGGGGCACCAGCAGGGTTAGGGGGGAGCCCAGGGCTGGGCTGGCAGGGGGCTGCGGGTTGGGAGTGAGGGGCACCGGCAGGGCTGCAGGGGGCAGGGCTGGGCTAGCAGGGGGCTGCGGGTCGGGAGTGAGGGGCACCCTGGGTGTTACCTGCAGTGTCAGCGTCTCCTGCAGCGTGGGGGGGCCAACTGCCTGCAGATCCAGCCCTGGGCTCGATTCATGACCCTCCTGCAGCCGAGGATCAGGTCGACGCCCCGTCCTGTACCCCCCAGGCACTGGGCGACTCCTACCAGGCGCAGGGTCCCTTCGGCGCGATCCCAGCCCAGACCCCCATGCTCCTAGGGGGCTCCCAGCCCCGCTGCTCCATGGCTCCGCAGTGGGAAGGCTCAGGGGAAGAACAGGGCTGGTGCCCCCTCCCTGGGGGTCTCGACGCTCATGCTGCAGGCCTCCGGCTGGGACAAGGCTGCGAGGTTTGAGTTACAGCAGCTAGGGACGGGGGAGTCGCTCAAAAGACCTGAGGGGAAAGAGAAATACATTGATTAATGTTAGCTGGGAAGAGAACCCAGGAGTCCTGGCCCCCTGGCCCTGCCTTCTCCAACCACTAGACACTACTTCCCCCCAGCATGCAGGTTTTAGGGGGGTTCTGAGTTCTAGAATGTGGGGAGCCTAGAAACACTATCCCCAGCCGTCGTGCTCTAGAAAAGGTGCCGACATGCTGGCCGGCCTAGAACTCGCCCCAGACACTTTGGTTGGCTCTAGAATGTGCCCCTGGTCAGACCCCTCGTTCTGCCCCACGGCACACATTGGGATCTAGATCGTGCCCAGCACTGAATGAACCCGCATTGCAGCCTGGGGAGACATGAATGGCGCCGAATTCCTCCAGTGCCGCATGGCACCAGGGTCTGGAGCAGCCAGCGACAGGGCAGTGTGATCTAGAACACAATCATGCCCACAGGTTCTAGAACCCATGGGATCTAGACCCTTGGTATTTACAAGCTGACGGCAGCGTCTGGAACTTGGATCTAGAACGTGGCAACCCCCCATCCTCCCCAACGTGACCCTCTAGAGCCAAGCACTGGCTATTTACACCCCCGGTTCTCGAGCACGGTGCTCCTGGGTTCTAGGTGCCACCAGCTCCCAGCCCATCTGTCTCTCCAGTGACAGCTGCAGATTCCAGAACCGGCAGCTGGGGAGGGAGGCAGGGATGGGATCCAGATGCAGGGATGTCTGGGGGGGGCCAGCCCTGGGGAGGGGGGCGGCTAATGTGCTCGCCTTTGAAACCGAAACCTGAAACCCAGCCCTTCCCCCACCTGTCCCTCCCCCATAGAGAGCCTCCCGAATCCCTGCAGTGAACCCCCCGTTCTCATCACCCTGGGGGGCGGCGGGCTGGGATTGAGTGGTCAGAGCAGGGGGGCTGGGAGCTTGGACGCCTGGGTTCTCTCTCTGGTTCTGGGAGGGGAGTAGGGTCTAGTGGTTAGAGTGGGGGGGGCCAGGACACCTGGGTTCCCCTCCCAGCTCTGCGAGGGGGGTGGGGGCTGGTGATTAAAGCGGGCGGGGGCGGGGGCTGGGAGCCCGGACGCCTGGGTTCTCTCCCTGGCTCTGGGAGGGGGGTGGGGCTAACAGAGTATAACCAGTTTGTAGAGATATTAGATTCTGACCCCGAGGCTATTTGCATAAAATGTTACCCACAATCCCCGGTGACGTGACCTCCTGTGCAGGAACCAGCCCCCGCTGCTGAGCAGGTATGTACAGCTCAGCCAGACGTGCGCCAACCTGCCAGTGCCGGGAGCAGCCAGCGCGGCGGTGCCCCTCACTCCCGACCCGCAGCCCCCGCTTGCCAGGCCCTGGGCTCCCCCCAACCCTGCCAGTGCCGGGAGCAGCCAGCACGGCGGTGCCCCTCACTCCTGACCCGCAGCCCCCGCTTGCCAGGCCCTGGGCTCCCCCCCAACCCTGTCGGTGCCCTTCACTCCCGACCTGCAGCCCCCTGCTAGCCCAACCCTGCCGGTGCCCCTCACTCCCAACCCGTAGCCCCTGTTCGCCTGGCCCTGGGCTCCCCCCAACCCTGCCGGTGCCCCTCACTCCTGACCTGCAGCCCCTTCCAGCCCAGCTCTGGGCTCCCCCCAACCCTGCTGGTGCCCCTCACTCCTGACCCGCAGCCCTCGCTCGCCTGGCCCTGGTCTCCCCCCAACCCTGTTGGTGCCCCTCACTCCAGACCTGCAGCCCCCTGCTAGCCCAGCCCTGCCGGTGCCCCTCACTCCCGACCCGCAGCCCCCACTTGCCTGGCCCTGGGCTCCCCCCAACCCTGCCGGTGCCCCTCACTCCCGACCCGCAGCCCTCGCTCGCCTGGCCCTGGGCTCCCCCCAACCCTGTTGGTGCCCCTCACTCCAGACCTGCAGCCCCCTGCTAGCTCAGCTCTGCCGGTGCCCCTCACTCCCGACCCACAGCCCCCGCTCGCCTGGCCCTGGGCTCCCCCCAACCCTGCCGGTGCCCCTCAGTCCCGACCTGCAACCCCCTGCTAGCCCAGCCCTGCCAGTGCCCCTCGCTCCTGACCTGCAGCCCCCGCTCGCCCAGCCTTGGGCTCCCCGCAACCCTGTTGGTGCCCCTCACTCCTGACCAGCAGCCCCCTAATAGCCCAGCCCTGCAAGTGCCCCTCACTCCCCCTGTGGTGCCCCTCACTCCTGACCTGCAACCCCCGCTCGCCCGGCCCTGGGCTCCCCACAACCCTGCCGGTGCCCCTCACTCCCGACCTGCAACCCCCTGCTAGCCCAGCCCTGCCAATGCCCCTCACTCCCGACCCGCAGCCCCTACTAGCCCAGCCCTGCCCCTCACCCCAACCCTGTCGGTGCCCCTCATTCCCGACCTGCAGCCCCCGTTCGCCCAGCCCTGGGCTCCCCCCAACCCTGTCGGTGCCCCTCACTCCTGACCTGCAGCCCCCTGCTAGCCTAGCCCTGCTGGTGCCCGTCACTCCCGACCTGCAGCCCCTACTAGCCCAGCCCTGCCCCCCACCCCAGCCCTGCCGGTGCCCCTCACTCCAGACCCGCTGTTCTAACAGCAAAGGCCTATCCAGGGGCAGGTTGGGGTCTCTCTGAGCTGCTTTGGGTCCTAGGGGTTGGAGGACCAAGTAAATCTGGACCTGTGATCTGTGTCCCCCCAGTCTGTGTCCCCCCTTCTCCTGTCACTGGAGCACCCCAGAGCTTCCATCCTGCCCAGGGAACATGGATGTTCCCATCCCTGGCTCAGGGAGAGGAGTGGGGTCTAGTGGTTAGAGCAGGGCAGGGGGGGGAGAGTTGGACTCCTCCTAATCCAGTAGCCCCCACTCCCCTCCCAGAGCTGGGGAGAGAACCCAGGAGTCCTGGCTCCCAGCCCTCCCTGCTCTAACCACTAGACCACACTCCTCTCCCACAGCTGGGGAGAGAACCCAGGAGTCCTGGCTCCCAGCCCTCCTGCTTTCACCACTAGACCCCACTCCTCTCCCACAGCTGGGGAGAGAACCCAGGAGTCCTGGCTCCCAGCCCTCCCTGCTCTAACCCACCAGCCCCCACTCCCCTCCCAGAGCCAGGGAGAGAACCCAGGAGTCCTGGCTCCCAGCCCCCCCTGCTCTGACCCATCAGCCCCCACTCCCCTCCCACAGCTGGGGAGAGGACCCAGGCATCCGGCACCCGCCCTCCCAGAGGGAGGCAGTGGCAGGCTGTGCCGGTGGCTGGGAGTGGGCAGCACGGCCCGTCTGTGCCCCGGCTCTTGGCTAATGGAATCCAGACCCCGCAGCATCTAGGTGGATGGGGGCGGGGGGGGGAGTCCCCTGCCCTGGGAGCTCCCTGCCCCCACCCCCTCCTTGTTCACAAGCAACCCCCCTCCACGGGGCATCCCCCAGCCCCCACCTCTGCAAAGTGCACCTCTGCTGGTGCCCCTCACTCCCGACCCGCAGTCCCTGCGCCCCCCCCAGCCCTGCTGGTGCCCCTTACTCCCGACCCCCTGCCTCCCCCAGCCCCACCGGTGCCCCTCACTCCCGACTCGCAGCCCCCCACTATTCCACCCACCTGACGCTGCAGGGCCCCTGTGCCGACGGACGAGGTCCCCGCGCCGTCGATCCTTCCCCCACGCGCCTTCGGGTTTCAACATGAGAAGTTAATCAGCCGTCGCAGCGCGCGGGGATGGAATTCGTGTTTCCGGGCTGCCAGGGAATGGCAGGCCCGGGGGGCTGGAGGGAGCGTGTGTGCGGGGGGGGGACACCGCCCCCTTCCATCGCTGAGCTATTGGGGCCCAGTGGGGTGGGGTGGGGACCGCCAACAGGGAGGGTGAGGGGCCGGGTGGGGAGCCGGGGGAAGGGGGGGCTGGAGCCAGGTAGACAGGCAGCCTGCAGCCAGAGACGGGGAGGGTGGAAATCTGCAGTGGGGGGGGAGGCAGGCCCCTCACCTGATCCAGGTCTGGCTTCAATTACAGGCAGGCACCCCGCCCAGCCATCTAGACACGTGTGTGTGTGTGTGTGTGTGGTGGTTGGGGGGTAACCTGCTCCATTGTGTGTGAGCCCAGCCCTGGCCGGGGGGGCTGTCTTTAGGGGGCAGATCCCAATACCAGTCCCAATCCAGAGTCTCTCTCTCTCTCTCACACACACACACACACACCCATCTGCCACAAGGGCATGGCTGGGTTCTGATCTCAGCTCCCCCGGGGTCAATCCGGAGTGAGTCCTGTTCACAGTGGGGTCAGAACCAGGTTCTGATCTCAGCTCCCCCGGGGTCAATCTGGAGTCAGTCCTGTTCACAGTGGGGTCAGAGCTGGGTTCTGATCTCAGCTCCCCTGGGGTCAATCCGGAGTCACTCCTGGTCACGGTGGAGTCAGAACCAGGTCCTGATCTCAACTCCCCCGGGATCAATCTGGAGTCACTCCTGGTCACAGTGGGGTCAGAGCCGGGTTCTGATGTCAACTCCCCGGGGGTCAATCCAGAGTCACTCCTGTTCACAGAGCGGTCAGAGCCGGGTTCTGATCTCAGCTCCCCCGGGGTCAATCCGGAGTCACTCCTGTTCACAGAGGGGTCAGAGCCGGGTTCTGATCTCAGCTCCCCCGGGGTCAATCCGGAGTCACTCCTGTTCACAGAGGGGTCAGAGCCAGGTTCTGATCTCAGCGCCCCCGGGGTCAATCCGGAGTCAGTCCTGTTCACAGTGGGGTCAGAGCCGGGTTCTGATCTCAGCTCCCCTGGGGTCAATCTGGAGTCACTCCTGTTCACAGTGGGGTCAGAGCCAGGTTCTGATCTCAGCTCCCCCGGGTTCAATCTGGAGTCAGTCCTGTTCACAGTGGGGTCAGAGCCAGGTTCTGATCTCAGATCCACCTGGGGTCAATCCGGAGTCGCTCCTGTTCACGGTGAAGTCAGAGCCGGTTCTGATCTCAGCTCCCCCGGGTCAGTCCAGAGCCACCCCAGACTGCACTGGGAGCGAGGGTGGGCTCTTATCTCAGCCCCCCGCTGCCCGGGTGTGACCCACCTCCCACTCCCAAGCCCAGACTCCCTCCGCGCGACACTGGAGCCAGTTACACTCAGGTCCCTGGTGCGGCTGATCTGCGACCCACAGCCCGGCAGGCCCAGCCAGCGGCAGGTGGGTGCAGAGGGGGGGAG
Source organism: Gopherus flavomarginatus (assembly GCF_025201925.1). NCBI lineage: Eukaryota > Metazoa > Chordata > Testudines > Testudinidae > Gopherus > Gopherus flavomarginatus. The sequence goes on along the minus strand of NC_066634.1, from coordinate 3,870,013 downwards.
GGGGCGGTACAAAGACTCGGGATTAGCTCAGGTTGCAAAAATGCAGGAAGGAAACTGGCTTATCCCCTCCCCCCGCAGCAGCCAGGCTCCCCCCTGCTCTGGGGCCAGGTGGGAGCCAGCGCCCCCTGGAGGGGACAAGCCCCTTGCCCCATTCTCCGCCCCCCTCCCCCAGCCAGCCCTCAACAAAGCAGCCACCTGCTTTCAGCCCTAGCCACCTGCCTGGAGGCCTTGCCCTGCCCGGCTCCTGCTTTTCACCTCCCTTTTCTGCTCTGAACACCGGCTGGTCGCGGAGTCGATGACTCGAGGGCGGCCGGAGACTCGCAGCAGACTATGCAGCGCTGAGCCGGGCTGAAGCTAGGGAAAAGACCTGGATCGTCAGCAGTTCAAAAAAGCCAAGCTAGGAAACTCGGTGCAAGCAAAAAGTTGGTTCAAAGACCCTCAGAGCGCCCGGCAACCGGGAACTGCAGGCTGGACCTTTGCAATTAGTCACCGAGGCTGCGGTACCAGCATCTGTCGTCAAAAAAAGCCCTGGGACCTTCCACGCCAAAAGACCGTCCAAGTCCTCGCAAAGCCGGAGAGGTTGCGAATGAACGGTCCCGCGTCACAGTGACGACTTGCCTTCCGCGAGCGGTGTGTTCATCTCTCCCTCCCGCCGCCGTTTGAAAAACCTAGGAAATCACCAGCCCAAAAACTTCGTTAAAAAACAAAAAAAGAAAAAACACTTGCAAAACGCTCGGCAGCCTGAGAGTCGGAGATTGCAAATTAACTCCCCGTCTGTTTTCTATGCTCTGCCGGCGTTTGGCTGGCTGGTCCCTGTTGGCTGTCAGTTTTACTTCAAACCTAGGCACCCAGCGTATGGTTTAAAAGACTGTTGGCGCACAAGTAAAGGAGATTCGTGGGGGCTGGATGGTTTCTATTAGGTTTTTTCCCCATCCGCTTTTCATTTAAAAAAAAAACAACAAAAACCTAGGAAATCCCGAGGCCAAAACATCGTGAAAGGAACCTCAGAGCTGCAAAGTGAAGGCAGGAAAACGGCAGATTAACTTGCTGCAAAGCGACAAGATGCTGGGAAATGCCACTGTGGAGGGAGCAGATTATTTCCCAGTCTCTTTGGCATGGTCTGGACTGGCTGGGGGAGACTGGGCCGGTGGGAGCAGGGGCTGCAGGTCAGGAGTGAGGGGCACCGGCGGAGCTGGAGGAGGGGGGCAGGGCTTGGCTAGCAGGAGGTTGGGGGCCGGGAGTGAGGGGCACCGGTGGGGCTGAGCTAGCAGGGGACTGCGGGTCGGGAGTGAGGGGCACCAGTGGGGCTGAGCTAGCAGGGGGCTGCGGGTCGGGAGTGAGGGGCACCGGCAGGGCTGGGCTAGCAGGGGGCTGCGGGTCGGGAGTGAGGGGCACCAGTGGGGCTGAGCTAGCAGGGGGCTGCGGGTCGGGAGTGAGGGACACCGGTGGGGCTAAGCTAGCAGGGGGCTGCGGGTCGGGAGTGAGGGGCACCGGCAGGGCTGAGCTAGCAGGGGGCTGTGGGTCGGGAGTGAGGGGCACTGGCAGGGTTCAGGGGTGGGGAGCACAGGGCAGGGGCTGCGGGTCGGGAGTGAGGGGCACTAGCTAAGGACCCAGACCCTCCTAGGGAGTCCAGGGAGGCAGTTTCCATGGTGCTCCAGGGAGCCCCTCCAGTTACCATGACGAACGAGGTCGGTTTACTTCCCCATCCAGGGAGGAAACAGCCCCTGGGATGGGAGTTTCCTCCCTGCAGGGCCCATCCCCCCCCCCCAGCTGGGGGCCCTGACCTCTGACCTCCAAACCCAGAGCACTGTGAAGGCAGAAGTGGGCGAGGGATCCCGGCAGCTGCAGGGGTCCCCCAGCCCCCAGAGGGGCCAAGTCCCGGTGCTGGGTGAGGGGGTCCCTGCAGCAGTGCCCCCAGTGGGAGGCGCTGGGCTGCAGGGTTGGGGGGTCTCAGCAGGGGGTGCTGGGCTGTGGGGAGCGAGTGGGAGCGAGTGGGAGTCAATAGGGGGCTCAGCGGGGGGCACTGGGCTGTGAGGAGGGGGGTGGAGGTCAGTAGGGGCTATGACAAGGAATCCCCCATGGCTGGAGGGGTGCAGGGTCTCAGACACACAGTTCTGATCCCAGCCGGCTGAGGAACCCCAGCATGGTACCTCCCAGCCAGATGTGCTTCCCCCGGCCCACTCACCTCAGGGGCCGCCCAGATGTTCTGCAGATGCTGTGAGAAACCTCTGACTTCCAAACCTGCTCATTGTCTCAGGGGCTCCCAGCCCCACAGCCATGTCTCCCCTAACTGCCGGGGAGGGGAGTAATGGGTTACAGCGGGGTGGGGGGGGGGGCTGGGAACTAGGACACCTGGGTTCCATTGCTGATCTGGATTTGAGTAACCCCCAAGCTCATACCCGGATCCACTTATCCAGGGGAGCAGTGACCTGCTGTGGGTCACGGCTTTCACCGCTGCCATCCCCTGGTGTGGGGCTGGAGGAGGGAAGAGTGGGCACTGCTGTGGGGAAGCTCACAGCACTGGGCCCCCCCTGACTGAACACTGCTGGGACGCCGGGGTTTTGGCTCCTGATTTCTTCCCCCTCTCCTGGTTACACTCTCCCCCCAGGTAATGACCCCAAGCTGGGCAGACCAGGGCAGGGGGAGCGAATGCCGGGTCTTTATGGCCGGAAATCACAATCTGGCCCGTAAAAGCACCAGACACAGGAATGAGGGGTAGGGGGAGTGGCAGCTGTGGGGACCTGGGAGCCAGGACTCCTGGGTTCTCTCCCCGGCCCTGGGAGGGGAGGGGGGTCTAGTGGTAAGGGCGGGGAGGGAGGGCACCACAGGGAAATGGGCACAGCAGTAAATTACCCGATGGGGACTGCAGCAATCAACACCCATTACGTAGCGATCCCCATACGCCCCATCCAGTTACCCCCATGCCCCTCTGCTCTCCCCACCCCCATCCAGTTACTCCCTGTGACGAAGTGGGACTGCTGTTAATGACAGATGTGACAAAGTGGGACTATTCTTACTGTTTCCTCTGAATACTGTAAGGGTGCCTCAGTTTCCCCTATGCATTTCTTAAGTCTCTAGGTGGTGGAATAAAGGCCAGTGCACATAAATGGCTGATACTGTCTCCTGGTAACTAATGGCCAGGGTCTCCCCCCCTGCAAGGGGGTGCTAAAGGTGGGGGAGACAGACAGGTCAGGTGACCTCCTGGCTCGGGAAAGGAGCTGAGCAGAGGAGGAGGGGCTGCAGGGGGTGTCAGTCTGGAGCTGGATGGGGACGAGGAGTGAAGTGCAGACGTGGGGGTCTGGCTCACTGCCCCCCAGAATGGACCCAGCTGAGGGGTCCGACTCGCTGTACCTACAAGCTCTGTGTTAGACCCTGTTCCTGTCATCGAATAAACCTCTGTGTTACTGGCTGGCTGAGAGTCACGTCTGACTGCAAAGTGGGGGTGCAGGACCCTGTGGCTTCCCCAGGACCCCGCCGGGGCGACTCGCTGTGGGAAGCGCCCGGAGGGGCAGAGGATGCTGAACGCTCCAAGGAGAGACCGAGGAGGTGAAGCCGTGGGAGCTCCTTGCCCTGCAGACAGTCTGCTCCAAGGGAGAGGAGGCTCCCCAAAGTCCTGCCTGGCTTGGTGGGGAGCAGTTCCAGAGCATCGCCTGGGGACTCTGTGACACCCCCACACCCCCCTGCTCTCCCACCCCATATCTCCCATGCTCCGCCCCACCATCCAGTTACCTTCATACCCCCCTGCTCCCCACACCCCATCCAGTTACCCCCATACCCCCCCTGCTGCCACAACCCCATCTACCCACCCTCATACCCTCACCCCATCTATCTATCTATCTGTCCCCAGCCACCCCCTCTATCTAGCTCTCCAGAGCCTCACACCCTTGGGGGCAGTGTTTGAGGGGGCAGATCTTGGCTGACGTGCTTATGGGGCACCGAGACTGGCAGCTTGGGATGAGAGGGGCCCAGCCGGGTGGGGGCTTGCGGGGCCCGAATCTGCCATGGCCACTGACAGGGGCTCAGGCCCTTCTGCCCTTCCCCCCATTGCTTGGCCCACCTCCCTCCCTATCCCTGTGTCTGTCCCTGCCTCTGGCCACTCCCTCCACCGCCCCCTTCATGCCCCACCACTTAATGCCGGTGACCCCTGACCTGTGCCGCGCAGGGGCACAAACTGGCCGTGTCTGCCCCATGGGGCGACCCACCATTCTCCCCACCCCCTCGCCAGCCACGCTGCTGTACCTTTAAATACCCCCCTCCCTCCGGCCTCTGGCATCCCAGCTATTTTGCCAGCCTAAATTTAAACCCTGCCACCTCAGCAGGACCGACGGACGGACTCCGCCCCCCAGCACAGAGCAGGGGAGGAATCGGTCACCCTGGATGCCCTCCGCCCCCCTCCTTGCCCGGGCACCAGGCCGGGCTGCAATCATCACATGAACTCCCCCCGTCCCTTCTCCGTGGCTTGGCCGATTTACCCCAGCCGGGGGAGGGGGCAGCTCCGGGGCTGCGTGGGGGTGTCCCTCCCGGCTTATGCCAGCTGTGGAGATGGAGGCGGGGGGACATGGAGCGTTGCCTCTTCACGGCCGTTCCCACCCTGCAGCGGTGCAATGGGCTTACACCTGATTTCCACCCCTACCCCAGGCCGGGCAGGCTGCGGAGTGGGGCTGGATCCCACCCCCGGTTTCCATTCAGGCTGTGGGGCGGGCTGGGGGCAGAGCAGTGAGACACCAGACGCTCCTATCCCTCCTTTGCAATAAATAACAGAGCAGGCGGGTTTATTGGAGATCAAGGCAGGCCAGTGTCTCTTCACACCAAGATACAGGATAGTGGTAGAGGGGGCGGGTCCTGGGGAAGGCGAGGCGCACGGGAGGAAGTCTCCTGAGCGGGGAGCAGCTTGAAGTCTGGTGGCGGCTGGGGGAGAATCTGGCCCCGTGAGATCCAGAGCCTCACTGAGGAGAGGTACAAACTCTGGATCCAGCCACTCTCCCCATCCCTGCCCCCAACTCCTCAGGGCCCAGCATGAGTCCCCGTGGGGTCGGGAAGTCACTGCACCATTCAATGCCTCAGTTCCCCCGTCAGTAAGGTGGGGAGGATGAGCCTTCTCCTTAGTCCGCTCAGACCATGAAGTCTTCAGGGCGGTAGCTGCCTCTTGGTGGTGGTCTGGGCAGCACCTGGCACAACAGGGCTCTGATCTCGGCCAGGGTCTGTGCAGCGCCTGGCGCGACGGGGCCATGATCTTGGCTGGGGTCTGGGCAGCGCCCGGTGCAATGGGGCCCTGATTTTGGTCAGGGTCTGGCAGCGCCCGGCGCGACAGGGCCCTGATCTTGGTCGGGGTCTGGGCAGTGCCCAGCGCAATGGTGCCCTGATTTTGGTCAGGGTCTGGCAGCACATGGCACCACAGCGCCCTGATCTCGGCCACAATTCTCTTCCGAGAAATAATCTGCAATTAAAAATAAATAAAGCCCAAAGCTCAGGGGCCGACGTGTGAAGTCCTGCAGGCACTGCGGGCATCGAGGGGAGACCTTCCCGTGCAAAGCCCCCGCATCCAGAGAAGACCTGGATCGGCCGGACTGCAGGCCCCTGCGTCTGGAGCCCCTTTTAAGAAGCGTATGTTCTTTGCAAAGTGCCTGGGAAGCGGAGACCCAGCGCCTGGGACAGTGCATCCTGTGGTCCAGAGTCCAGTCTCCAGGCTGACATCTGCTTTAACCGTCCCAAGCTGAACGGACTGAGAGCTCAGTTGCTCCTGGCGGGGCTGCATTTCCCGGGACGTTCAGGCTGGGCAGGGAGTGCTGGCTGGGGTCCCTCCAGAGTAGCCGCTTGGAGCGAGGCCCTGGTGAGGTGGCCCTGGGTCCCTCCAGGAAGTGGGCACCATTCGAGGGACTGTGGCTGCCCTGGGTGCGTTGCGGGTCTGGGTTGTGTGGTCCATGTTGCTTTCAGGGTGGCCCAACAGATGTGCTGCTCGCCCGGACGATACACCAGAGGAACGCACAGCCCAGCCGTGACACCATGGGGGACCACAAGGTCATACAATGGTTAGAGAAGTAAGTACGCACGCGCTCAAATGCACTGTCATTTCTGCTCGTTTGCACCCTAATTGTGCTGTAGGCCCCACCCACCCCTCGCACACACATCCCAATAGGCCTTTCTCTTCACAACATTTACTCTCATCCTGTTCCTGCTGTAACTGTCCACTCCGACCCAGCATTTAAGACCATTGAAACGAAAATTAAGACAACGAATGAGGGAGGTGGCCTGTAGCCAGGAGGACAATGAGGATGGGGGGACAGAGATTTCTCTCCCTCCATCCCATGTCCGTCTTCTCCTACTCTATGCTGCCCTCCAGCTCGCTGGGTGTTTCTGTGTGTGGCAAACACCAATGTTTAAGACTTAGGACTCCCCTGAGCTTCTCTTTCCCCGCCTCAGCTTGCCCATTAGCTTGGGACAAGCCGGAGGTATGTGATTCTGGGTGTACGGCAAGCTGGGAACGTCTGGCTAGCCCCCGAACTCCTGGGGGATGCAACTTCACTCTGCGGGAGGTATCAGCTTTGCAGGGTTTGGGGGGAAAACTTTTGATTGGGAAGGGTTTGGATTGGGTTGGAAAAGGACCAGAAGGGGACTGAGTTGGGTTGGGGGACTGAGTAGAACTGAGTTGTGTAGGGTTGGGAGGGGACTGGACTGCGTTGGGTTGGGTTGGGAATGGACTGGGTAGAGTTGGGAGGGAATTGAGTTGCGTAGGGTTGCGGGGGACTGGATTGCGTTGGATTGGGAGGGGATTGAGTTGCGTAGGATTGTGGGAGATTGGACTGCATTGGGTAGGGAGGGGATTGAGTTGCGTAGCGTTGTGGGGGACTGGACTGCATTGGGTTGGGAGGGGATTGAGTTGCGTAGCGTTGTGGGGGACTGGACTGTGTTGGGTTGGGAGGGGATTGAATTGTGTAGCGTTGTGGGGGACTGGACTGCATTGGGTTGGGTTGGGAACGGACTGGGCTGGGTTGGGTTGGGAGGGGATTGAGTTGCATATGGTTGGGGGACTGGACTGCATTGGGTTGGGTTGGGAATGGACTGGGCTGGGTTCGGCTGGGTTGGAAACGGACTGGGCTGGGTTGGGAGGGGATTGAGTTGCGTATGGTTGGGGGACTGGACTGCATTGGGCTGGGTTGGGAATGGATTGGGCTGGGTTGGAAATGGACTGGGCTGGGTTGGGAGGGGACTGAGCTGTGTAGGGTTGGGGGGACTGCATTGCATTGGGTTGCGTTGGGAATGGACTGGGCTGAATTGGGAGGGGATTGAATTGCGTAGGGTTGTGGGGGACTGGACTGCATTGGGTTGGGTTAGGAACGGGCTGGGTGGAGCTGGAAGGAGATTGAGTTGCATAGGGTTGCGGGGGACTGGACTGCATTGGATTGAGTTGGGAACGGACTGGACTGGGTTGAGAGGTGATTGAGTTGCGTTGGGTTGGGTTGGGAACAGACTGGGTAGAGTTGGGAAGGGATTGAATTGTGTAGGGTTGCAGGGGACAGGACTGCGTTGGGTTGGGAGGGGATTGAGTTGTGTAGGGTTGTGGGGGACTGGACTGCATTGGGTTGGGTTAGGAACGGTCTGGGTGGAGCTGGAAGGAGATTGAGTTGCATAGGGTTGCGGGGGACTGGACTGCATTGGATTGAGTTGGGAACAGACTGGACTGGGTTGGGAGGTGATTGAGTTGCGTTGGGTTGGGTTGGGAACGGACTGGGTAGAGTTGGGAGGGGATTGAGTTGTGTAGGGTTGCAGGGGACTGGACTGCGTTGGGTTGGGAGGGGATTGAGTTGTGTAGAGTTGTGGGGGACTGGACTGCATTGGGTTGGGTTGGGAACGGATTGGGCTGGTTGGAAATGGACTGGGCTGGGTTGGGAGGGGATTGAGTTGTGTAGGGTTGGGAGGACTGCACTGCATTGGGTTGCGTTGGGAATGGACTGGGCTACATTGGGAGGGGATTGAATTGCGTAGGGTTGGGGGGGCTGGACTGCATTGGGTTGGGTTGGGAACGGGCTGGGTGGAGTTGGAAGGGGATTGAGTTGCGTAGGGTTGCAGGGGACTGGACTGCATTTGGACTGGGTTGGGAGGTGATTGAGTTGCGTAGGGTTGTGGGACTGGAGGGTCCTGGACTGCGTTGGGTTGGGGACAAGCTGAGTGACCCGCTGACTGAGTTAAGTTGAGGCTGAGCTGGGGCACCAGCGTGGAGCTCGCCCTTATGGAAGCCGTGAGCCAACTTTTCTTCCCTTTGCTTGGCCCATTTTGCGGAAGGGCTGATGCCTTTGAGCCCAGCTTACCAGGCAAACGTCTCCAGGGGAGATCTGCCCTGCACCTGGTGGGGGCAGGAAGGAGACACGGCAGAAGCAACTGTCCCGGCCCCAGCTTTGAATCTGCCACCATGGGAGAGCCCAGGTGGGCTGGGCAAGTCCCTAGTTGAGGTGTGGAGCTGATGAGAAGGATGGCTCCTAAAGTGGGACACGGGGTTGGGAGGATTCCACTGAATGGGAGACAACCCCAGTCCAGCACGTGAAACACAGTCACAATGTCCCCGGGGCTCTGGCTGGCTCCCCAGCCCCTAGCCCTGGCCCTCCACCTCTCCAACGGCTGGGATTGTATTGCCCTGCAAAGCTCACTCAGATACCTTGGCAAGAAGCCTTCCCTTATTTATCCCCACGCTTGCTATTTGGGGCTCGGTTGCGTGGGGTATGTTCCAGGGCGCTCTCCAGCAGATGTAACCTGAGAACATGCTGAGGTGAGCTCAGCAAGTGCCCCGCGGCCAGCTGCTCTCAGTCAGGGAGCGGGAGACGGGACTGGGGGGCGGGGGAGGCGTTGGTACCAGGCCTGCTGCATCCAGAGCTTTCTGGCCAGATGAGGGGGGGCAGTATCTGTGCCAGGAGACACCCCTCACTCCCTCGTCCCACTTTGGTTAGAGACAGAGTGGACAAAACCAGGACCCAATCTCGTCTCCCACCGCCCAAGAGAGGCGCCGAGGAAGGGTGGGGGCAGCAGGTTGGAAATTGGGTGGGGAAAGGCGCCAGCAGGTTCACACCTGGGTCACCAGGCCCCGGTTGGGTTGCTGGGGCTCCAACAGGACTGTCTGGCTGCTGGCCGAGGCCACCATCCCATCCAGGAGCCGGGAGTTGGGCAGCGCCAGGGCCCCATCTCCACAGTATGTCTCTTCCTTGCCGCAGGCCTTCTCCCAGCGGGCAGGCACCAACGGGGAGGGCAGGCGGCCAGGGCAGCCGGCCACATGGATGTACTGGCCCTGCTCCTCGCCTTCTGTCTCCCTGTGGTAGAAGTAGGAGAAGTTGGAGACAATGACGGGCACCGGGAGGGAGATGGTGAGGACCCCGGCGATGGCACACAGCGAGCCCACGATCTTCCCGCCCACTGTCACGGGGGACATGTCCCCATAGCCCACCGTGGTCATGGTGACCACGGCCCACCAGAAGGCCTCAGGGATGCTGGTGAAGTTGGTCTCGGTGTGGTCAGCCTCGGCGAAGTAGACGGCGCTGGAGAAGAGGATGACGCCGATGAAGAGGAAGAAGATGAGCAAGCCCAGCTCTCGCATGCTGGCCTTCAGCGTCTGGCCCAGGATCTGCAGCCCCTTGGAGTGGCGCGAAAGCTTGAAGATGCGGAAGACCCTGACCAGCCGGATGACACGGAGGATGGCCAGCGACATGGCTGGCTGGCCCACCCCCCGCTGCCGGGCGAACTCCGTGCCCAGCGCCACGAAGTAGGGGATGATCGCCACGAAGTCGATCATGTTCATGATGTCCTTGAAGAAGGCCGGCTTACTGGGGCTGGCCAGGAACCGCACCACCAGCTCAAAGGAGAACCAGCAGATGCAGATGGTCTCGACGATGAAGAAGGGGTCGTCCAGCTGGCTCTTGGGGGCGTGCACGTGGCTGCTGTTGGCCCGGTGATGGGGGATCTGGTGGGGACACGTGACGGAGGAAGGGGTCAGGGGGAAACCCAGCTGGGGAGGCAGCCTGGCCTGCGGCACTGCAGCAGGGGGTTGGGTGGGTGGTGCAGCGGGGAGGGCGTGGCATGCAGCCCAGGTCATCCCCGCCTCCCCACAGGGAATCCCCTGCTCCCCCCAGCTGCATCAGCAAATTGACAATTATCGGCCAGCAGCCTGGGGACGAGGTGTGGGGAGGTCACCCAGCCCGGAGGGTGGGAGGGGGCGGCGGGGACTGGGTGGCTCGCACCACACAGGACCCACACAGCCAGGCCAGTCAGCACCATCCCTGACCCAGCCTGCCATGAACCAGGCCCCCTGCGAGCAGGCAGGACTCCTGGGCTCTCTCCCAGCTCTGGGAAGGGGGGTGGGGTGCAGGGGATGCTGAAATTTTAGGGGGTCCCCCTTTCCTCCCACCCACCAGCAGCGAGATGTCCCTCTTGTCCCAGAACTCGAACAAGATTTCCAGGCAGAGGGGAAGCTGGGATGGGGTCGATGGTGGGGTGGAGGGAACACAGGGCTGGGCAGCGGGCACACAGCAGGGCAGTGGAGCCGCAGGGCCGGGCAGTGGGCACACAGCAGGACGGAGGAGCCACAGGGCTGGGCAGCGGGCACACAGCAGGGCGGTGGAGCTGCAGGGCTGGGCAGCGGGCACACAGCAGGACAATGGAGCCGTGGGGAGGGGGGCATCGGGCACACAGCGGGGCAGTAGAGCTGCAGGGGGGGCAGTGGGCACACAGCGGAGCAGGTGAGCCACAGGGCCCGGCATCGGGCACACAGCAGGACGGAGGAGCTGCAGGGGGGGCAGCGGGCACACAGCAGGACGATGGAGCCGTGGGGAGGGGGCAGCGGGCACACAGCAGAGCAGGGGAGCCACAGGGCCTGGCATCGGGCACACAGCAGGACGGAGGAGCTGCAGGGGGGGCAGCGGGCACACAGCAGGATGATGGAGCCGTGGGGAGGGGGCAGCGGGCACACAGCAGGACGGAGGAGCCGCAAGGTCCAGCAGCGGGCACACAGCAGGGCGATGGATCCATGGGGAGGGGGGCAGCGGGAACACAGCAGGGTGGAGGAGCCATGGGGAGGGGGGCAGCGGGCACACAGCAGGGCTGTGGAGCTGCAGGGCTGGGCACCAGGCACATAGCAGGGCGGTAGAGCCGCAGGGCCGGGCCCGCAAACCCCCTCGCTCACCGGCAGCGAAATGTCCCGCTCGTCCCGGAACTCGGGCAGCGTCTCGAGGCAGAAGATGACGATGGAAATGAGGATGACCAGCACGGAGATGATGGCGATGATGCGGGCGGCCTGCGAGCTCTCTGGGTACTCGAAGAGCAGCCAGACCTGCTTGAGGAACTCGGGCCCGGGCAGCGGGCGCTGCTCCTCCTTGACGAAGCCCTCGTCCTCCCGGAACTTGCTGAGCGCCTCCTCTCCCAGCTGGTAGAACTTCAGCTCCTCCAGGAAGATGTCGAGAGGGACGTTGGCGGGGCGCCGCAGCCGCCCGCCCGACTGGTAGTAGTAGAGGATGGAGTCGAAGCAGGGCCGGCTGCGGTCGAAGAAGAACTCGCCCCGCAGCGGGTCGTAGTAGCGGTGCCGGCGCCGAGGGTCGCCCAGCAGGGTGTTGGGGAACCGGAGCAGGGTCCTGGCCTGGGTCTCGAACCGCAGCCCCGCCACGTTGATCACCACCCGCTCGCAGCAGTCCCGGCGCAGGCACGGGATGTAGGGGCCAGGCGCCTCGGCGGATCCCCCCGCTGGCAGCGCCGGCTTCTCCATGGCGGGGGAGGTCAGGGCCCGGCAACGGTGGCCATGGGCCGGGACGGGGGGGTTCCCCACCGTGGGTGCCCCTGCTTCTCTCTCCACTGATTTGTTCCCTCCCTCACACCGTGTTCCCACCTCTCTTGGCCCCGATTCGCTTCTCCTTTCCTGCACTCAGCTCGTACTTCCTCCTCCAGCCCCAATTTGCTTCCCCCCTCCCACACTCAGCCTGTACCCCCTCCTCCAGCCCCAATTCACTTCCCCCTTCCCACACTCAGCCTGTACCCTCTCCTGCTCAGGCCCTGATTCATTCACACCATATGTCCCCCCCCACATACACTTTCTTCTATTCTCACCCTTTCTTTTCTGCTCTGATAATTGCCTGTGCCCCTCTTCTGCAACCCCCCAGACCCTCCTGCTTTCTGAGCCCTGGATCTGTCTGTCCGTCCGTCCCTGAGGCCAAGGGCCGGGATCTCTGGCTGTAAACACGTTCCCAGACCGGGAAGGTGTCATGTTCTCAGGACAGCTCTGACTTCCAGCGCCCCTGTGCCAAACCCCAGTGCCCGCCCCTACCCCTCTGCCCCTTCGGCTCCGAGGGCACTAAAAATAACAGGGGGGCAGACAGCTCCCAGAGATGATATAGAGACAAGGGGTGGGAGCCAGGACTGCTGGGTTCTGTTCCCAGTTCTGAGAGGGCAGGGGAGTCTAGTGGTTAGAGAGGGAGCTGGGAGCCAGGACTCCTGGGTTCTATCCCTTGCTCTGGGAGGGGAGTGGGATCTAGTGGTTAGAGCAGGGGACTGGGAGCCAGGACTCCTGGGTTCTCTCCCTGGAGAGGGGAGGGGAGGGGAGGGGGGTCTAGTGGTTACAACAAGGGGAGGCTGGGAAGCCAGAACTCCCAGGTTCTATCCCTGGCTCTGGGAGGGGAGTGGGATCCAGTGGTTAGAGAGTGGGGCTGGGAGCCAAGACTCCTGGGTTCTCCCCCTGGCTCTGGGAGGGGAGGGGAGTGGGTTCTAGTGGTTAGAGTGGGGGACTGGGAGCCAGGACTCCTGGGTTCTATCCCTGGCTCTGGGAGGGGAGTGGGGTCTAGTGTTTAGAGCAAGGAGGGGCTGGGAGCCAGGACTCCTGGGTTCTCTCCCTGGCTCTGGGAGGGGAGGGGAGTCTAGTGGTTATAGCAAGGGGAGGCTGGGAAGCCAGGACTCCCAAGTTCTATCCCTGGCTCGGGGAGAGGAGGGGGATCTAGTGGTTAGAGCAGGGGGGCTGGGAGCCAGGACTCCTGGGTTCTATTCCCACCATCTGTAAATTGCAGAGAATAATTAACAAGCATAAAAGTGAGATGCAAATGCCCAAGGGGATGAGCGCTTCCCTTTGGGGTGTCTTGCCTCTGGGCCTCCTGCTCCTGGATTCTAATCGAAGCTTGTTAACCAAAATAGGGTTAATTAATCTAGTGTCAGGAGGAGAGAGGTAATCACACCCAAGTAACAAAGCATTAGGGATCAAGAGATAACTGTGTAATAAGAAAATAATCTGTTAATAGGTATGACATATGTGCCCAGAAATGGCTGGTGTAAACCTGCCTGGACTGAGAGGGGGTGTGATAAGAAGAGTTAATTAATTTATTAATTAGTGGGGTGTCTTCTGCCCTTCCCTGAATTATAGAGACTGTGCCAGCTTCCCTGTGTGTATGCGACACACCAGGCTCTAACCATTAGACCCCACTCCCCTCTCAGAGCTGGAGAACCCAGGAGTCCTGGCTCTGAGCCCCACCTGCTCCAAGCAGTAGATGCCCCTCCCCTCCCTGAGGAGAGAACCCAGGAGTCCTGCTCTAACACGCCCGACATCACTCACCACCCTACACTCCCTTCTCCTAGTCCTGTTGGGTATCTGTCCAGGGGTGTCTCTGCCCCTCACACAGCCTTCCAGCGCCCTCTGCTGCTCCTCTGAGGGCATCTCTGCTCCAGAGACATCTGCGGTGCCAGGCCTGGGGCGTAAGGGGCCCCCATGACCCTGCAGTGCCAGGCCTGGGGCGTACAAGGGCCCCCCATGACCCTGCAGTGCCAAGCCTGGGGCGTACGGGGCTCCGTGACCCTGCGGTGCCAGGCTTGGGGCGTATTGGGCCCCCTGTGACCCTGCGATGCCAAGCCTGGGACGTATGGGGGCCCCCCCATGACCCTGCAGTGCCAGGCCTGGGGCGTAAGGGGCCCCCCATGACCCTGCGGTGCCAGGCCAGGGGCGTAAGGGGCCCCCCATGACCCTGCGGTGCCAAGCCTGAGACGTATGGGGGCCCCCCCATGACCCTGCGGTGCCAGGCCTGGGGTGTAAGGGGCCCCCCATGACCCTGCTGTGCCAGGCCTGGGGCGTACGGGGCCCCCGTGACCCTGCGGCGCCAAGCCTGGGGCGTACGGGGCCCCCGTGACCCTGCGGTGCCAAGCCTGGGGCGTACAGGGCCCCCCATGAGGTTGCGGGTGCCAGGCCTGGGGCGTAAGAGGCCCCCGTGACCCTGCGGTGCCAGGCCTGGGGCGTACGGGTCCCCCCGTGACCCTGCGGTGCCAGGCCTGGGGCGTACGGGGCCCCCCCATGACCCTGCGGTGCCAGGCCTGGGGCGTACGGGGCCCCCCGTGACCCTGCGGCGCCAGGCCTGGGGCGTACGGGGCCCCCCATGACCCTGCAGTGCCAAGCCTGGGGCGTACGGGGCCCCCCGTGACCCTGCGGCGTCAGGCCTGGGGCGTACGGGGCCCCCCGTGACCCTGCGGCGCCAAGCCTGGGGCGTACGGGGGCCCCTCCTGACCCTGCGGCGTCAGGCCTGGGGCGTACGGGGCCCCCCGTGACCCTGCGGCGCCAGGCCTGGGGCGTACGGGGGCCCCTCCTGACCCTGCGGCGCCAGGCCTGGGACGTACGGGGCCCCCCGTGACCCTGCGGCGCCAGGCCTGGGGCGTACGGGGCCCCCCGTGACCCTGCGGCGCCAGGCCTGGGGCGTACGGGGCCCCCCGTGACCCTGCGGCGCCAGGCCTGGGGCGTACGGGGCCCCCCCTGACCCTGCGGCGCCAGGCCTGGGGCGTACGGGGCCCCCCGTGACCCTGCGGCGCCAGGTCTGGGGCGTACGGGGCCCCCCGTGACCCTGCGGCGCCAGGCCTGGGGCGTACGGGGCCCCCCGTGACCCTGCGGCGCCAGGCCTGGGGCGTACGGGGCCCCCCGTGACCCTGCGGCGCCAGGCCTGGGGCGTACGGGGCCCCCCGTGACCCTGCGGCGCCAGGCCTGGGGCGTACGGGGCCCCCGTGACCCTGCGGCGCCAGGCCTGGGGCGTACGGGGCCCCCCGTGACCCTGCGGCGCCAGGTCTGGGGCGTACGGGGCCCCCCGTGACCCTGCGGCGCCAGGCCTGGGGCGTACGGGGCCCCCCGTGACCCTGCGGCGCCAGGCCTGGGACGTACGGGGCCCCCCGTGACCCTGCGGCGCCAGGCCTGGGACGTACGGGGCCCCCCGTGACCCTGCGGCGCCAGGCCTGGGGCGTACGGGGCCCCCCGTGACCCTGCGGCGCCAGGCCTGGGGCGTACGGGGCCCCCGTGACCCTGCGGCGCCAGGCCTGGGGCGTACGGGGCCCCCCGTGACCCTGCGGCGCCAGGCCTGGGGCGTACGGGGCCCCCCGTGACCCTGCGGCGCCAGGCCTGGGGCGTACGGGGCCCCCCGTGACCCTGCGGCGCCAGGCCTGGGACGTACGGGGCCCCCCGTGACCCTGCGGCGCCAGGCCTGGGGCGTACGGGGCCCCCCGTGACCCTGCGGCGCCAGGCCTGGGGCGTACGGGGCCCCCGTGACCCTGCGGCGCCAGGCCTGGGGCGTACGGGGCCCCCCGTGACCCTGCGGCGCCAGGCCTGGGGCGTACGGGGCCCCCGTGACCCTGCGGCGCCAGGCCTGGGGCGTACGGGGCCCCCCGTGACCCTGCGGCGCCAGGCCTGGGGCGTACGGGCCCCCCCGTGACCCTGCGGCGCCAGGGCTGGGGCGTACGGGGCCCCCGTGACCCTGCGGCGCCAGGGCTGGGGCGTACGGGGCCCCCGTGACCCTGCGGCGCCAGGCCTGGGGCGTACGGGGCCCCCCGTGACCCTGCGGCGCCAGGCCTGGGGCGTACGGGGCCCCCCGTGACCCTGCGGCGCCAGGCCTGGGGCGTACGGGGCCCCCCGTGACCCTGCGGCGCCAGGCCTGGGACGTACGGGGCCCCCCGTGACCCTGCGGCGCCAGGCCTGGGGCGTACGGGGCCCCCCGTGACCCTGCGGCGCCAGGCCTGGGGCGTACGGGGCCCCCCGTGACCCTGCGGCGCCAGGCCTGGGGCGTACGGGGCCCCCGTGACCCTGCGGCGCCAGGCCTGGGGCGTACGGGGCCCCCCGTGACCCTGCGGCGCCAGGCCTGGGGCGTACGGGCCCCCCGTGACCCTGCGGCGCCAGGGCTGGGGCGTACGGGGCCCTGCCCTAGGGGCAGAGGAGGCTGTATCCCAAGCCCAGCTTGAATCAGGGTCATTACCCAGCTGCTATGGTGCGGGTCAGGGGCCATATCCCTGGTTGCTATGGCTCAGGTCAGGGATAATGGCCTGGTTGCTATGGTGCAGGTCAGAGGTCATGGGAGCAGTTGCTATGGTACAGGTCAGAGGTCATGGCCTGGTTGCTATGGAGTAGGTCAGAGGTCATGGCCCCGTTGCTATGGAGCAGGTCAGGGGTCATGGGCCCGGTTGCTATGGGGCAACCTATGCCGAGGGTGAGTATTATGGTCTGCCTTCCCCATTTTCAGACTGCTATGGTGCAGGTCGGGGGTCATGGCCTGGTTGCCACAGCACAGGTCGGGGGTCATGGCCTGGTTGCTATGGCACAGCTCAGGGGTCATGGCCTGGTTGCCACAGCACAGGTCGGGGGTCATGGCCTGGTTGCTATGGCACAGCTCAGAGGTCATGGCCCAGTTGCCATAGCGCAGGTCGGGGGGTCACCACCATGGCGCCAGGAGCGCCCCTGGCGGCGAGTATTATGGTCTGCCCCTGCCCCGCGCTCGGGCACTACTTTTCCTGCCGGCGGCGGAGGGATCATCCTCCCGAGTTGGGAGGTTCGCAGCCGCGCAGCCTCGCGCGTCCTTCCCCCGCCCCCGAGCCGAGTCCCGGCGGCGCAGGGATCCGGACGCGGTGACGGGGACGCGCATGCGCAGCGAGGGCAGGGAACAGGCCCCGACCAGGCGGCAGCGGGAGGAGCCGAGCGCGGCGCGGCCGGTGAGGGGGGGTCACGGGGGGTCCGGGCAGCGCCGGGGGGGGAGGCCCCAGGGGAGCAGCGGAGAAGGGGCTGGGTGGGGGGAGCGGAGTCCCTGTCTGGGGCGCAGGGCCCCCCCGCCCCCCCCCCCGCCGTGGAGAGTCGCTGCCGGGACCCGGCGCCCCGGCCCGCAGAGGGGGGATGGGCCGGGGGAGGCCCCGGGGGTGGGATGGGGGGTGGGGGGGCTGAGGAGCCCCGGGGGGCACGAGGGGTCCAGGTGGGGGGCGGGGCTCGGGGGGCGGCCCCGGGGTGGGATGGGGGGTGGGGGGGCTGAGGAGCCCCAGGGGGGCACGAGGGGTCCAGGTGGGGGGGGCGGGGCTCGGGGGGCGGCCCCGGGGTGGGATGGGGGTGGGGGGGCTGAGGAGCCGCGGGGGGCACGAGGGGTCCAGGCGGGGGGCGGGGATCGGGGGGCGGCCCCGGGGTGTGATGGGGATCGGGGGCCTGAGGAGCCCGAGGAGCCCCCGGGGGGAGCAGCGCCGCGCCGCGCACGGGCTGTCCGGGAAGTGGCTGAGATGAGCTGGGAGGTGCCGCTGGGACCAGGCCCCCGGAAGGAGCAGGACGCGGCTTAGCTGCCCCTAATTGGCCGAGTTGGGGGGGCCGTGACCCCACACACGGGGGGGGGGATGCGCTTGTTGTGGGATCCAGCGATCTGGCATCTCCTCCCCCCAGCAGATTTCCCAAGATGACGCAGTTCCTGCCCCCCAACCTGCTGGCGCTTTTCGCCCCCCGAGACCCCATCCCGTACCTGCCCCCTCTGGAGAAGCTGCCTCATGAGAAGCACCACAACCAGCCCTACTGCGGCATCGCGCCCTACATCCGGGAGTTCGAGGTGAGCTGGCCTCCCCGCTGGCAGGGGGCTGGAGGGGGGAGAGCTGGTTGCCTCATCACCTCTTTGCTCCAGAGCCGCCAGGCTCCCCCTCCATCTCTGTGCCACCCACCTGCTTGATGCCCTGCTAACGTGCTTCTCTTCCCTGCTCAGGACCCACGCGATGCCCCTCCGCCCACCCGCGCAGAGACCCGCGAGGAGCGCATGGAGCGGAAGGTACGGCTCTCAGCAAGCATGGGAGTCAGCCCATCCTTCTAGGGACATGGGCAACCGCGGTGGGGGGGTTTGTCTGCATGCACCCCCCCCCCCCCAATAACCAGCTTTGGACCGTGTGGGGAAAGAGCGAGCTGAGGACGTGCTCTGCTGCCAGAGTCTCTCCTGTTCTCCCTTCTCCCATATAGTCTGGTGATTGAATCGTGGGGCTGGGAGCCAGGACGCCTGGGTTCTCTCCCCAGCTCTGGGAGGGGAGTGGGGGAGGATTTGGCTGCCAGGACTCCTGGGTTCTCTCGCTGGTAATTCTGTCACTAACTCCCTGTGTGAGCTTTGAGGGGAGTGCCTGGGAGTCCCCGTCTGTGAATTGGGGGTCGCAGCCCTGCAGAAGGCGGTGAGGACGAAGCAGTGAGTGCAGCGGCACTTTGAGAACCTCGGGGGTGCTAGTGACTGAGAGCCCCCCCTCAAATCCTGTCCTGGGGTTCCTCTCTGGAGAGTCACTGCCAGGAGGCCAGAGCCTGTCACTCCTTCCCTTTCCTTCCCACAGAGACGAGAGAAGATAGAGCGGAGGCAGCAGGAGGTGGAGAATGAGCTGAAGATGTGTGAGTGTCCGGGGGGGGTCCCATCACCATGGAGGGTGGGGGGTTGATCTAACTCCCATCTGCTGGGAACAACCCCTCACGGGTGCCTCAGCATATGGGAGGGTAAACGGGGGCTGGGGGGGCATCAGCCATTGCTGTTTCCACGTGCCTAACCCTGTTCTGTCCCCATCCAGGGGACCCGCACAACGACCCCAACGCCCAGGGAGACGCCTTCAAAACCCTCTTCGTGGCTAGAGTGGTAAGTTTGTCCCGCGGGGGCCCCCCCCCTCGCCACCTGACCGCCAGCAGCAGCTGTCTCACCAGCCTGTCCTCTCCCCCGCAGAACTATGACACGACAGAATCCAAGCTCAGAAGAGAGTTCGAGGTCTATGGCCCCATCAAACGGGTAAGAGGCTGCTCTGAGGGACAAAGAAGGCCATGCTGTTCCCAGGGAGGGTGACTGACCCTGGGGAAGTGGGGGGTTCTCCATCCCCTGCCAGCTCCCAGCCCAGAGGAATGCTGGGGGAAGGGGTCCCTTCTGACCTGGAAGTCTGCAAATCCCCACGTTTGGTCCCTTCCTTCCTGGGCCCTGCCTGCGGAGCCTCAGTGGGCTTCTAACCGCTGGCAGCTCTGCCCTGAGACAATCACCATAATGAACTCTCATGCTTAGGGGCTTCAGCCTGCCTGCAGGGGTCAGGTGGGGATTCCCCCCACCCCACCCAGCACAACTAGCCAGATGTGGGCCGGGTTTTCCCTTCCTGTGAAGGATCAACTACAGCTGGAGATGGGACACCGACCGGGGTGAACCGCTGCTCTGAGGTGGTCCCCAGTCCCCTTACTGCCTGGCTGGTGGGGCTTGTTCATATGCTCAGGGTCTAACTGACCCCCAGGTTTCGGGTTGGGACATTGCCCTGCCCCACCCAGGTTTCAGGTTGGGAAGTTAAACCCCCCTGCCCCCTTGCAGGATTTCACACGGGTGAAGGGTGTTCCTGGCTCTTCCTATCCTGGTGGTGCCCTGTTGGGACCAGGCTACCCCCCCTGACCAGGAAGGCTCTGATGAGGCTGCCATCTTGGTGTGTCAGACCCCAGTCGGTGCAGGAGCGCCCCCTGCTGGTCTGCGGCGAGTTAACCAGCACAGTGAAAGGCGCTGTGGGGCAGTGGCTTGTGTCAGATTGAAGCCGGGGCTAAGCAGCGCATGTGTGTGCGGGAGGGGCCGTGTTTGGGTCATTAACCTGACCCCCTCCGGCCCCCCCAGATCTACATGGTGTATAGCAAGCGTTCCGGAAAGCCGCGCGGCTACGCCTTCATAGAGTATGAGCACGAGCGGGACATGCACTGTGAGTACTGCCTCTGCCCGGGCCTCTTTGCCTCTCCCTAAAGCGCGTGTTTTCCATCTGGGGGCCGGCCCGCTCCCGGAGGTAAGTAACGGAGCGCAGGGCCGGCGCAGGGCCAGTGCAAACCCAGGTTCCATTACTCTGCTCCCTCCCCCCCCCCCCCCACGGAGCTCGACATGAACAACGGAGGCGGGGCTGGGCTGGGGGCTGGCCATCAGAGGGTTCATGCTGAGATGACCCCCGCAGGCGGGGTGCCCCTCCCTCCCATAACTGCAGATTAATGTAATCAGGGTGCTGCTGGTCGTGGCGTGTGAGTGAGAGGGTGCTTGTGCTCCGACGGGCTCAGCGCTGTGTGTACCCCCCCCGAACCGCTGAGCTTCACGAGCTGCCCCCGCTCCAGGGCTGAGCCCAGAAGCGGCGAAGCTGGGGGAGCAGCTCAGCTCGAGCGTGTGGGGGGTGCAGGTGCATCTTGGCGCTAGTGACTGTTGTGAACGATGCTGTTGGGAGGAGGGGTGTATTAATTCTGTGTTCTTATTGTCACTGCAGCCACCTTTCTGATGGCTATTGCCACTGCTGGCTTGCAGCTGATGCTAATGCTCCCCCCATACAACACCTCAGTGTATGGTTGGTATAAGGGTTTGTATGTTGGTAAGATTTCACGGCACCCCTACACCTATACACAAGCCAGGCCACAGCAGCGGTAGGCACCTAGCGTGGTGTGGGTGGGGACCGGAGAAGCTTGCTCTCTCGTCCGGCTTCCGCTCTCTTGCCGGGCGGAGACCGGACGGGGGGGCGCAGGCTCCGAATTCCTGCCGGAGGTAGCAAGGGGAGGGCAGGCCAGGCTGGAGGTCACCCTGTGTAGGATGCTTCCCCGCAGCTGATGAAGCAGGACTCGAATATGTCCCAGGGCTGGGTTTTGGTCCCGCCCGCGCGTCAGTGCCGGCACTGCTGAGGGGGAGCTCGCAGCGCTGGCTGCATCTGTCCGACTCTTAATCCCTCCAACGAAACCGCAACCCAGGCAACTTCCTGATCCCCTCCCAGTCCGTCCAGCATAGCTCCGCCTCTCCAGCCAGGGCCGCTCTCTGCTCATGCTACCATCTCCCTTTGGGCATCTCGCTGCCCAGGCCGGGGTGGGCTGTGCTGTGCAGGGCTCTGAGCTTTGTCGCATCCGAGCGGGGTGGGGAATATTCGAGTCCTGCCTTTAGCCGTTCCCACCAGGCTGGTGAGGTGAGGTAGACTAGCTCCTCTGGCTGCCCCCGGTGCAGCCAGCCACTCTGTGGCCCGCTCCTGGGGCTCGGGGCGTCAGTCTCGGCTGAGCCTCGGACCGGTGCCCTGCGGCTCGCAGAGACAGGGCCCCCCAACCTGTGGGCGGGAAGGGATTGACACGCAGGCAGCCGGCACACAGCGACACTAGCCCAGGGCAGTGTTAGTCACTTCACACTCCCGGCTTCTCAACCGCGCCCACCCCGTAGAACTGCCCATGGGCGCTGAGCCGGGCTGGGCTTGGCAAACCCGCCTGCCACACGCAGGGATGGGGTCTGGGTGCTGGCTGCTGAACTCTGGCAGAGGCACCGGCCTCGAGAGGCGTCGCCGAGGGCACTAAACCCAGCCCGGCTCCAGTCCCTCTTGAGCCCTCTGCATCAGACTGTGTAAGGGGACGGGTCTGCCCCCGTTTGAGTAGGACCTACAATATCTCCCTGTGTGAGCCCTGAAGTCGTGTCCCCAGCAGCCACGCTGCCGACCTCTGGACCCGGGGGAGGGCGCAGGGCCAGGCTGAACTTTGGTCCCGGTTGGCCAGCGACTGGAAGGCTGGGGATCCGTGACGGGTGGTGTCAAGGGAACGGAGCCCTGGTGATCCCAGGGATCGAGCCCCCCTTTGAGTCCTGCCCAGGGCGATGGGGCTCTCTCTGATGGGGGTCGGCAGTTGGGAGGGAGGTTCTGGCTAGGGTGGCTTGGTAGAAAGGTGACAATAAGGTTGGTCTCAGGTAAGCCACGGCCTTTCCTGGCCGGGACCAGCACCACAGACAGACACGGCCCTGGGATGGAACCAGGACCCCAGCCCTCTCAAGAGCAGCATCTAGGCCCCATTCTAGCCAGGGCAGCGCAGGATCTCCCTCTCCCTGGGGGTGTGCTCTGTTGGCATGGGGGGCTCTCAGGGGGCCAGGTTTCCCCACAAGTGCCTTGGACGGAGGTGGTCTGGGGGGCCCATCCCTGTGGCTAGGGTGCTCTGCCCTGCCCCCTCGGGGTCCTGGCTGAGTGGGCAGCTGTGTCCCCTCATGACCAGCCAGCTGGCAACGAGAGGGCAGAGGCAGAATCCTGCCCCGGCCCCTCAGTCAGGCGGCAGGCCGGGCAGGGGCTCCAGCTGAGCCATTGTGGGGCTGGTAAGTGTTCCCTCAATGCCGTAGTGCCCCAGCTCCTGTGGGGGGCGGGCAGGGCCAGGGGGACTGTACCTCCCATGGGGGGTGCACCTACGCCGCTGCCAAGACAGGTAAGGCAGCGAGGTGTCGCTTGGCAGCCACGCCACCCCCCCCAAATGCCAGTGCCCCGGCCGGGGGCACGGGGGCGGAGCCCGGCCTCCCGCGCCCACGCTAGCAGCCTGATGCGTTGAGTTGAGGCGCTAAGTTGAAATGTTTTGTAAGTAGTTTCTCCAGGTAAACGCTTTTATTTCCTTCTCGTGAGCGGTGCCCGTCTAGCGCCCCCTCCTCCCCCCCTGTGCGTGCCATCTGTAGCCGCCACGTAGGGATCTGTACTCTGTTCCTCTGGTGACGACAGGCGGGGGGGGGCGGCAGGGGCGTGACTGGCAGGGGGCGGCGGGGGGAGTGCCAGCCGGGTACCAGACTGTAAAACCTTTGCGCATACCACCCCTGGTTGTACACAGATTCCTCTCCCTCCTTCCTGTAGGTGTAATACCTCCTGCTTTGGGGGGGGATGCATGGCGGATTCAGGGTTAGCTGGCTGGCTGGGGTGGGGGGTGGGCGGTGTACCCTCGTCTCGTAGGGGTTTACCCCCCACGGGGCTGCCCGGGTCCCACGCAGCGAGCGTGGCATCGGGGAGGAGGCGGGGGGCAAACACAGGTATTTGACTTGTCGGTAACATTTCTTTCCTTGCAGCTTTGGGGGGCTGGCTTGGGGGGGCGAGGGGCTGCTCCATTCAGCCCAGCAGCCGTGGCTTGCGGATCTTCGGCCTCAACAGGGTTGGGGTGTCCTGTTCTTTGGCGTTGACCCAGCTGCTGAAGTCCAGGCAGCATGGGGGCGGGGGGACCTCGGGGCAAGCTACCCCACGGCAGGGTGGGGCAGCCCCTCGGCCGGCTCTCGGGAGCCACGGGGCAGGTGGGGGGAGCTGTGTGTGTCTGGGGGGTGGTTGGGCGGGCTGGCTTGTGTTTGGGCTCCGTGCCTAACAGAAACGCCCCCCCCCGCCCTTGTGGACACCCCAATCTGTTGCAGCGGCATACAAGCACGCAGATGGCAAGAAAATTGACGGTAGGAGGGTGCTGGTGGACGTGGAGAGAGGCCGGACAGTCAAGGGTTGGCGTCCCCGCAGGCTGGGTGAGTAAGGAACAAACCCCCCCCACCAGAACGCAGAGCCGGGAAGCAACCCCACATCAGGCCTGCAGTGCCGTGGCAGACAATCGGCATAGCCCTCGGCATCCCCTACCGGGAGCTCCCCACCCAGCCTGTGACGGGCTCTCCAAGGTGCAGCCTGGAACTGGGGTATCGCTGAGCCCTCTGTCTAACCAGCCCGGCCTCCCTCTGACAAGCCGCAAACCCCTCCAGGTCCTGCACTCACACAGCCACCTGCAGGTGGGGACACACCCCGCTGAGTGACATGATTGCTTCTTCCAGCCAGTCTCCCCGCAGCTCCCCAGCCTAGGACCCCAGGGCTGTACGGTCTTGCCCTGGTCAGAAGTCTGAGCCGTGTAAGTTGATTACCCAGCCCGCCCGTCCCCCAGTGTGGCGAGGATGTGCACCAGCTCTTATACCCTGAGCAGATTCCCGTTTGTGCTTCGAGCAAAGCCCATCGGGCGAGATAAAATGCAGAACCGATTTGTTAACTGCAGAAAGGGATTTTAAGTGATCATAAGTGAGGCTGCAAGTCTTTGACGGAAGTCATGGATTTTGGGACCTCTGTGACTTCTGCTGCGGCCGGTGTAGCCCCAGACAGCTGGTCCTGGGTGCTGCCCCGGAGCAGCAGTTTGGGAGCAGCAGCGGTGCCCTGGGCCACCCCTCTCCCACCGCAATCCGAGTTCCATAAACTCGACAGGATTTGAATCGAGCATAATCTCACCCTGATGGTAGATTTCCTTCATATACAAGCTGGATTCTCCTTTGAGGTGTGAGGAGGGCAGGATTAACTCTCCTGTGGGCCTGGGGCTGTTAGATTTTTGTGGGGCCCCTGGGGGGTTGGAATGGACTCGGAGCAGGGGGTTGGGGTGCAGGTTGCAGGCTCTGGCTGGGAGGCACTTACCTCAGGCGGCTCCCAGCCTGGGCTAAGGGAGGATCCCTGGCTCTGTGCTGCTCTGCTCCCCGAGATGGCTGGCATGTCCGGCCCCTAGGCAGAGAGGCCCTGCTGCTGTGCACAGGCACTGCTCCTGCCAATGAGAGCTGCAGAGCCGGCGCTGGGGGCGGGGGCAGCGCGCAGATTCCCTGAATGCCCCTTCCATAGAGGCACATTGGCAAGCTGGTGCTCGCAGCTCCAGGCTTGGGGGCGGGCGCCGAGGCTCGGGGCTTGCCGGGCTCGATGAAAAGAAGCAGCAGGCCAAATCTGGGCCTGCGGCCCCTGACGCCCCTGCATTAATCCAGCCCAGGGAGTGAGGACAACTGATGATGTCACTTCCCCTCTGTTCTACGTTCCTCCAGCTTGCTGGAAAGAGCTTTTGCTAGGACACGAGCCAAGCAGCCTCCCTTGTGTCTTCATTGGCCATGGATCCCGTGACAGTCTTAAGCAGTGCAGATTCCCCTTCACAGGCCTTCCACGCTGCCACACCTGAACGGCTGGTTGTGGGGGTTCCCAGCCGCACAACCTAGTTCAGTAACACCCCCCAGCCGACTTCCTACCTTCATGTCCAGCGGCAGCCCCCACAGTCCAACCGGAGCTTAATGGTCAGCAGAGTGAGCCGTCGCCAGGCAGACGTCGCACAGCCGAGCATAAGCACAGGGCAGTGGTGAATATGGAGGTGACAGCAGACTGTTTAGAGGCATATAGTGCCCCTCCCTTCCCTCCACTGGGGGAGCCAGGGGGGTTGAGTTGGTCCCATAGATCCCTGCTGGGGGCAGGGTGCTGAAGAGCTGCACTTTCTTTATAGGTGGTGGCCTGGGGGGTACCCGGAGGGGTGGTGCAGATGTCAACATCAGGCACTCCGGCCGAGACGACACCTCCAGATACGACGAGCGGTGAGTGGGGGGCAGACTGTGCCCAGGGGACCCCGCGTGCCCAGCCCATATTGGCCAGACCCCCTGCCAAGGGATATGGTGGGGTGGGGTCTGGAGGAGTTTGGGGGAGGGAAGTGATGGCCCAGTGCATTGTGGGAGTATGGAGGGCTGTGGGTGTCTGCAGTGCCCCCTGCTGGCCGGAGGGGGTGGGGATGTCCAGTACATTGTGGGAGCATGGAGGGCTGTGGGTGTCTGCAGTGCCCCTGTCCCAGTGCATTGTGGGAGCGTGGAGGGCTGTGGGTGTCTGCAGTGCCCCCATCCCAGTGCATTGTGGGAGCGTGGAGGGCTGTGGGTGTCTGCAGTGCCCCCGTCCCAGTGCATTGTGGGAGCGTGGAGGGCTGTGGGTGTCTGCAGTGCCCCCGTCCCAGTGCATTGTGGGAGCGTGGGGGGCTGTGGGTGTCTGCAGTGACCCCGTCCCAGTGCATTGTGGGAGCGTGGAGGGCTGTGGGTGTCTGCAGTGCCCCCGTCCTAGTGCATTGTGGGAGCGTGGATGGCAGTGGGTGTCTGCAGTGCCCCTGTCCCAGTGCATTGTGGGAGCGTGGAGGGCTGTGGGTTTAGCAGTGCCCCCGTCCCAGTGCATTGTGGGAGCGTGGATGGCAGTGGGTGTCTGCAGTGCCCCTGTCCCAGTGCATTGTGGGAGCGTGGAGGGCTGTGGGTTTAGCAGTGCCCCCGTCCCAGTGCATTGTGGGAGCGTGGAGGGCTGTGGGTGTCTGTAGTGCCCCCGTCCCAGTGCATTGTGGGAGCGTGGAGGGCTGTGGGTTTAGCAGTGCCCCGTCCCAGTGCATTGTGGGAGCGTGGAGGGCTGTGGGTATCTGCAGTGCCCCCTGCTGGTCAGAGGGAGTGAGGCTGGCCCAGTGCATTGTGGGAGTGTGGTGGGCCGTGGGCCTGCCTGCCCTCGAGGGATGGGGTGACGGATGGCCCAGGGGTTAGGGTTAGGGGTGTGATGCTCGGGGCCCCTCTCCCTGCAGGGACCGGGAGCGGGAGCGAGACCGGCGGGACCGGAGCCGGGAGCGGGACAAGGAGCGGGAACGCCGGCGCAGCCGGTCCAGGGAGCGCCGGCGCCGCACCCGCAGCCGGGAGAAGGAGGAGCGGAAGCGGAGCCGGGAGCGCAGCAAGGACAAGGACAAGGAGCGGGAGCGGAAGCGGCACAGCCGCAGCCGGGAGCGCAAGCGGGACCGGGACCGGGAGCGCGACAAGAAGGAGGAGCTGCCCGAGGGGGGGGACGCCCAGGCCGAGGAGGTGGCGCTGGGCGAGTTGGGCCTGGACAGGCTGGAGCTGAAGCTGGAGGGCGAGGACAAGGGCAGGGACAGGGACAGGGAGCGGGAGCGAGACCGCCGGCGCAGCCACCGGGACCGCGACAAGGACAGGGACAGGGAGAGGGACAGGGAGCGCCGGCGGGACCGGGACCGGGACCGGGAGCACAAACGGGAGCGGGGTGAGCGCGGTGAGCGGGGAGCCGAGAAGCGAGACGAACGGGCCGGCCAGGACAACGGCCTGGCCGAGCCGCTGGAGGAGACCAGCCAGGACATGTTCCTGGACCAGGAGTCCATGCAGTCCGGAGACGGCTACATGTCCACGGAGAATGGGTACCTGCTGGAGCAGCCCCTGGAGTGAGGGGCTCCCCTGCCCCCGGGCCGGCCTGGCCACTTCCCTTTTTTTTTTTTAGGTGGGTAAGTTTTTGTCCCCCCAGTTCTGTAGCGTGACCCCCCAGAAATGCCACACGTCTGTATAAAGCCCTGTGCGGCTGCATCTGCTTTTCTTTAACCACAATAAAGGGGTTTTAATGGTTCTGCTGTGAGGTGCTGTTATGGGGGGGCTGGGCTAGGAATGGCCAGAGCAGCTGGCCCTGGTACCCGGGGCTCAGCCCTGGGCCTTGGCAGGCCGCTCCTGGCCCTACACTTTGCCCTCATGGAGCAGCCTCGAATTGTGGGCACCAGAACTGGGCCCAGGCTCCAGCCACGTTGCAGCAGGGCCAAATACCCTGTGCCCTGGCTCGGGATTCCCCTGTTGGGCATCGTCCAGGGTCCCTGCCTCCCAGCAGCACCCCCCCCCCATGGTCACTGCGCTCTCCCCCCCCCCGGTGTTAATGCTCTAAGGCAGCCGTAGCTGGGGGCGCCCCTCACCTGGGTCTCTGACCCATCCTCTGCTGTGTTCCTGGCCCCCCCAGGCACAGGCGGGGCCTGTGGCGTTTCCAGCCAGGCCACTGCTGGGGGGGGGGGGGAGGGGGGCTGCTGAGGGGTTTAACCCTGAGACTCACCCGCCAGGGGCTCGGGCCTGCCCCCTATATTGGACCCCCCCCCGCCCTTTGGTGCCCCGTGGCGGCAGGTCTGAGCCCAGCCGCATGTTGATCTTGCCCCAGGAATCCCCCACCCTGGGGTTGGCCTGGGGAACTCGCTGCCCCTGGATGTGGCCGGGGAGGGGCCCGAGCACCGAGGGGGGTGAAGTGGAGAGCGGGGGGGTCACCCCACAGCCAGGGGGACCATGGAGGTGCTGCAGGGACCCCCCCAGGTGGGGGGGCTGCGGGAGATTCGTAGGTGTGGGGGGGCTTTGCTCCTGCCCGTCCCCCACCTGCTCTCAATGGGGGCGGGGGGGGCCAGGAGGCGCTGCAGCCGCGTGGGGGGGACGTCCTCTCAGGCGTGACCACGCGGCTGGGGGCGCGTGCACGTACGTCGTGCACCCGCCCGGAGCTCCGGGCACGCGCGTACGCGCAGGTACATTTCCACCCCCGCGCTGTGCCCCCCCCAGCCCCCCCGTGCCACGTGGGGCGGGGCCGGTGCGTGAAGATGGCAGCGCTGAGCAGCGAGCCGCTGGGGCTGGAGCGGGGTGAGGGCTGCGCGGCAGGGGCGGGCTGGGGGGCAGGGCAGGTGGTGTCTGGGGGGGGCAGGGCAGGTGGTGGCTGGGGGGCAGGGCAGGAGTTAGATGGGGACAGGGCAGGTGGTGATTGGGGGGCAGGGCAGGAGTTGGATGGGGGGGTCAGGGCAGGTGGTGGCTGGGGGCAGGGCAGGTGGTGGATGTGGGGGGCAGGAGTTAGATGGGGGGGTCCAGACAGGTGGTGGTTGGTGGGTAGGGCAGGTGCTAGATGGGGGGGACAGGGCAGGTGGTGGCTGGGGGGCAGGAGTTAGGTGTGCGGGGGCAGGTCAGGTGGTGGATGTGGGGG
Source organism: Gopherus flavomarginatus (assembly GCF_025201925.1). Taxonomy (NCBI): domain Eukaryota; kingdom Metazoa; phylum Chordata; order Testudines; family Testudinidae; genus Gopherus; species Gopherus flavomarginatus. The sequence continues at coordinate 3,841,483 of NC_066634.1, read as the reverse complement.
AGGAGGCCAGGAGTTCGATGTGGGGGTCAGGGCAGGTGGTGGCTGGGGGGGCAGGGCAGTAGTTTGATGTGGGGGGGTCAGGGCAGGTGGTGGCTGGGGGGCAGGAGTTAGGTGTGCGGGGGCAGGTCAGGTGGTGGATGTGGGGGAGGAGGCCAGGAGTTCGATGTGGGGGTCAGGGCAGGTGGTGGCTGGGGGGGCAGGGCAGTAGTTTGATGTGGGGGGGTCAGGGCAGGTGGTGGCTGGGGGGGCAGGGCAGTAGTTTGATGTGGGGGGGTCAGGGCAGGTGGTGGCTGGGGGGCAGGAGTTAGATGTGGGGGGCAGGGCAGGTGGTTGGGGAGCAAGGCAGGAGTTAGGTGTGGGGGGGCAGGTCAGGGGGTGGATGTGGGGGGGTCAGGGGGTGGCTGGAGGGCAGGGCAGGAGTTAAATGTGGGGGGGCAGGGCAGGTGGTGGCTGGGGGGCAGGAGTTAGATGGGGGGTCAGGGCAGGTGGTGATTGGGGGTCAGGGCAGGAGTTAGATGGGGGGGGCAGGGCAGGTGGTGGCTGGGGGGCAGGAGTTAGATGGGGGGGCAGGGCAGGACTTAGATGGGGGGGTCTGGGCAGGTGGTGGCTGGGGAGCAGGGCAGGAGTTAGATGTAGGGGGCAGGGCAGGTGGTGGCTGGGGGGGCAGGCAGGAGTTAGGTGGGTTGCAGGAGTTAGATGTGGGGGGACAGGGCAGGTGGTGGCTGGGGGGCAAGGCAGGAGTTAGATGTGGGGGGGCAGGTCACGTGGTGGATGTGGGGAGGGTCAGGGCAGGAGTTAAATGTGGGGGGGCGGGGCAGGTGGTGGCTGGGAGCAGGGCAGGAGTTAGATGTGGGGGGGCAGGGCAGGTGGTGGCTGGGGGGCAGGGCAGGAGTTAGATGTGGGGGGGACGGCAGATGTTAGATGGGGGGATGTGGGGCAGCGGCAGGATGTGGGGCAGCGGCAGGGTGTGAGTTTGGGGGGTTCTCCCTGCCCCCTGTGTGAACCCCCCCATCCCATACAGATGTGGCGCGCGCCGTGGAGCTGCTGGAGCGGTTGCAGCGAAGTGGGGAACTGCCCCCCCACAAACTGCAGGCTTTGCAGCGGGTTCTGCAGAGCAAGTTCTGCTCAGCCATCCGCGAGGTGAGACGCCCCTGGACCCCAAAACCCCTCTGTGCCCACAAGCACTCCCACATCCACCCTGCACCCTGCACTGCACCCCCACATCCACCCCTGTACTGCACCTCCACATCCCCTGCACCCCCTCATCCACCCGCACCCCAACCCCTGTACTGCACCCCCACATTCCCTGTACCCCAGACCTCCACAATCCTCCAGGCCACTTCCAACATCTCTGGGACCCCCCTGCTCTGCACCCCCAGTCCCCCTACCGCCCCTGAGGGTTCTGCAGTTCAACTTCTGCTTGGCCCTCTGGGAGACGAGCCCCCTCCCCAGTCACACCCATGGGGCTCCCACCTCACCACCACCCCGACCCCTTGGGGGTCCCAGACAATGACCCTCCATGGCCTTGTCTCCTGCTGTGACCCCCCCAGACACCTCCCACCCCCCAAAGCCTGAATCACCTGGGAGTCCTATGGCCTGGATCAACCCTCACTGCCTCTGCCCCCAGCCCAACCGGACTCTTGGGTTCCCCCCCAGCTCTCACCTTGACAGCCCCTCCGCCGCTTTCCTCCCCCAGGTCTATGAGCAGCTCTATGACACTCTGGAGATCGCGGGCAGCGCCGAGATCCGGGCCCATGCCACGGCCAAGGTACGGCCCCCCCAGGGACCCCCCGCCCTGAGAGCCGGGCCTGGGCACCGCACCCCTCCTGGGGACCCCCGAGAGCTGGGCCTGGGCACTGCACCCCGCGGGGACCCCCAAGAGCTGGGCCTGGGCACCGCTCCCCCCCCCGGGAAGCCCCCAGCCCGATAGCCAGGTCCAGGCACTGCCCCCCACAGAGAACCCTGGATATGAGCACCGCCCTCCCCCTAAGAGCCGGGCCTGGGCACCGCCCCCCCCGGGGACCCCCGAGAGCCGGGCCTGGGCACCGCCCCCCCCGGGGACCCCCGAGAGCCGGGCCTGGGCACCACCACCCCTGGAACCCCCCCAGCCCGATAGCCGGGCCCAGTCACCGTGCCCCCCCCCCGGGGACTGCCGGTTCTGAGCACCGCCCTCCCCTCGAGAGCCAGGCCTGGGCACCGCCCCCCTCGGGGACCCCCGAGAGCTGGGCCCAGGTACCACCCCCTCAGGGACCCCCCACCCCCAAGACCCAGGCCTAGGTATCTACCCCCCACCCCCAAGAGCTGGGTCTAGCCCCTGCCCGCACCCAGGGTGCTCACTACCCCAAAAGTTGGGCCCGGGCACTGCACCCCCCAGGGACCCCCGAGAGCTGGGCCTGGGCACCGCCCCCCCCGGAGACTCCCGGATCTGAGCACCGCCCTCTCCCCGAGAGCCTGGCCCGGGCACTGCCTCCCCCCAGGGACCTCCAAAAGCCAGGCCTGGGCACCGCCTCCCGGGGACCCCCAGATCTGAGCACCACCCCCACCCCGGGGACCCTCGAGAGCCAGGCCTGGGCACCGCCCCCCCCCGAGGTCCCCCGGATCTGAGCACTGCCCCCCCACCCCCCCTCGAGAGCCAGGCCCAGGCACTGCCCTCCGGGGACCCCTCCCTCGGGCGCCCTGCCCCCCCCAGTGCCCTGCGTCTGTGCCCCCAGGCCACGGTGGCGGCGTTCGCGGCGAGTGAGGGCCATGCCCACCCCCGGGTGGTGGAGCTGCCCAAGACGGACGAGGGGCTCGGCTTTAATATCATGGGGGGCAAGGAGCAGAACTCGCCCATCTACATCTCCCGCGTCATCCCCGGCGGTGTCGCCGACCGGCACGGCGGCCTCAAACGGGGAGACCAGCTGCTGTCCGTCAACGGCGTGGTGAGCGAGGGGGCCGGGGGGAGGGGACATGGGAGGGATGTGGGGGAGCAATGGGGGGCACTGGGAGGGGATCGGCCTGAGGGGGTCACCGGGAGGGGACATAGGGTTGGCCGTGGGGGGGAGGGGGGGGGGCTGGCGTGGGGAAGGCTCTGAGAGGGGACATGGGAGGGATTTGGTGGAGCGATGGGGGGACACCGAGAGGGGACATAGGGGTGGCTGTGGGGAGGGCTCCGGGAGGAGACATTGGGGGGCGATGGGGGGCACTGGCATGGGGGGGCACTAGGAAGGGATGTAGGGCGGATGCAGGGGGGGCGATGGGAACCATGGGGGAGGCACTGGGGGAGGGACATCAGGCGGCACGGGGGGACTGGCATGGGGACTGGGAGAGCTGAGCGTGTGGGGAGACTGAGGCAGCAGCAGGTGTGGGGGCAGCACTGGGGTGGGGGGTCTGTGCCCCTGACCCCTGTGTGTCCCTGCGTGGTGCAGAGCGTGGAAGGGGAGCAGCACGAGAAGGCCGTGGAGCTGCTGAAGGCGGCCCAGGGAACGGTGAAGCTGGTCGTTCGCTACACGCCCAAGGTGCTGGAGGAGATGGAGGCCCGGTTTGAGAAGATGCGCACGGCCCGCCGGCGCCAGCAGCACCACAGCTACTCGTAAGGGCCCCCCAGAAACCCCCTGAGCCCCCCGTTCCCCCCCAGAACCCCCTGCCAGCGCCAGCAGCACCACAGCTACTCCTAAGGGCCCCTACAGAAACCCTGCTGAACCCCCTATTCCCTCACCAAACCCCCCGCCAGCGCCAGCAGCACCATAGCTACTCGTAAGGGCCCCACAGAAACCCCCTGAGCCCCCTGTTCCCCCCAGAACCCCCTGCCAGCGCCAGCAGCACCACAGCTACTCGTAAGGGCCCCCGTGCCCTCCAAGACTCCCATTTCCCCCTGAAATCCCCCGCCGGTGCCAGCAGCACCACAGCTACTTGTAAGGGCCCCCCCAGAAACCCCCTGAGTCCCCTGTTTCCCCCCAGAATCCCCTGCAAATGCCAGCAGCACCACAGCTACTCCTAAGGGCCTCCCCTGAGACCCCCGTTCCACCCCCCCAAACCCTCTGCTGGCACCAGCAGCACCACAGCTACTCCTAAGGGCCCCTACAGAAACCCCGCTGAACCCCCTATTCCCTCACCGAACCCCCTGCCAGCGCCAGCAGCACCACAGCTACTCCTAAGGGCTCCCCCTGAACCCCTCTGTACCCCCCGAGACCCCCGTTCCCCCCAGAACCCCCTGCCAGTAGCACCACAGCTACTTGTAAAGGCCCCCCCAAGAAACTCCCTGAGACCCCTATTCCCCCTCAAAACCCCCCTGCCGGCACCAGCAGCACCACAGCTACTCCTAAGGGCCCCCACAGAACCCCCCGAGCCCCCTATTCCCTCACCGAACCCCCTGCCGGCACCAGCAGCACCACAGCTACTCCTAAGGGCCCCCACCGAACCCCCCCAAGCCCCCTATTCCCCCACAGAACCCCCCTCTGGCGCCAGCAGCACCACAGCTAATCGTAAGCCCCCTCCCATAAGAACGGCCAGACTGGGTCAGACCAAAGGTCCATCCAGCCCAGTGGCCTCCCTGCTGACAGTGGCCAGTGCCAGGTGCCCCAGAGGGAGTGCCCAACAGGCAGTGATCAAGTGATCTCTCCCTGCCGTCCATCTCCACCCTCTGACAGACAGAGGCCAGGGACACCGTTCCTTACCCAGCCTGGCTACTAGCCATTGATGGACTTAACCTCCGTGAATTTATCCAGTTCCCTTTTAAACCCTGTTCTAGTCCCAGCCTAACAACCCCCTCAGGCAGGGAGTTCCACAGGCTGCCTGTGCGCTGCGTCCTGTTGCTTGTTTTAAACCTGCTGCCCATTCATTTCATTTGGTGACCCCTAGTTCTTGTATAATGGGAACAAGTAAATAACTTTTCCTTACCCACTTTCTCCACATCATTCATGATTTTATAGACCTGTCATATCCCCCCTTCGTCTCCTCTTTTCCAAGCTGAACAGTCCCAGCCTCTTTAATCTCTCCTCATACAGGACCCTCTCCAAACCCCGAATCATTTTAATTGCCTTTCTCTGAACCTTTTCTAGCGCCAGTAGAGATGAGGAGACCACATCTGTACACAGAATTCGAGATGTGGGCGTACCATGGATTTATATAAGGGCAATAATATATTCTCTATCCCCTTTTTAATGATTCCGAACATCCTGTTTGCTTTTTTGACCATTGCTGCTCACTGCGTGGACGTCTTCAGAGAACTGTCCACGATGACTCCAAGATCTTTCCTGACTCGTAGCTAAATTAGCCCCCATCATGTTGTATGTATAGTTGGGGTTATTTTTTCCCATGTACATTACTTTACATTTATCTACATTACATTTCATGTGCCATTTTGTTGCCCAATCACTTAGTTTTGTGAGATCTCTTTGAAGTTCTTCACAATCTGCTTTGGTCTTAACTATCTTGAGCAGTTTAGTATCATCTGCAAACTTTGCCACCTCACTGTTTACCCCTTTCTCCAGATCATTTATGGATAAATTGAGTAGGATTGGTCCTAGGACTGACCCTTGGGGAACATCACTAGTTACCCCTCTCCATTCTGAGAATTTACCATTAATTCCTACCCTTTGTTCCCTGCCTTTTAACCAGTACTCAGTCCGTGAAAGGACCTTCCCTCTTATCCCACAGCAACTTAATTTACTTAAGAGCCTTTGGTGAGGGACCTTGTCAAAGGCTTTCTGGAAGTCTAAGTACACTAGGTCCACTGGATCTCCCTTGTCCACATGTTTGTTGACCCATTCAGAGAACTCTAATAGATCAGTAAAACACGATTTCCCTTTACAGAAACCATGTTGACTTTTGCCCAACAATTTATGTTCTTCTATGTGTCTGACAATTTTATTCTTAACTATTGTTTCGACTAATTTGCCCAGTACTGACGTTAGACTTACTGGTCTGTAACTGCCGGGATCACCTCTAGAGCCCTTTTTAAATATTGGCTTTACATTAGCTAACTTCCAGTCACTGGGTACAGAAGCTGATTCAAGGGACAGATTACAAATCCACGTTAATAGTTCCACAGTGTCAGATTTGAGTTCTTTCAGAACCCTTGGCTGAATGCCATCTGGTTCAGTGACTTGTTAGTGTTGAGTTTATCAATTAATTCCAAAACCTCCTCTAGTGACACTTCAAATCTGTGACAGTTCCTCAGATTTGTCACCTACAAAGGCCGGCTCAGGTTTGGGAATCTCCCTAACATCCTCAGCAGAGAAGACTGAAGCAAAGAATTCATTTAGTTTCTCCGCAATGACTTTACCATCTTTAAGCCTCCTTTTGGGTCTCGATCGTCCAGGGGCCCCACTGGTTGTTTAGCAGGCTTCCTGCTTCTGATGTACTTAAAAACATTTTGTTATTACCTTTGGAGTTTTCAGCTAGCCGGTCTTCAAACTCCTTTTTGGCTTTTCTCATTACATTTTTACACTTAATTTGGCAGTGTTTGTGCTCCTTTCTATTTGCCTCACTAGGATCTGACTTCCACTTTTTAAAAGATGCCCTTTTATCTCTCACTGCTTCTTTTACATGGTTGTTAAGCCACAGTGGCTCTTTTTTAGTTCTTTTACTGTGTTTTTTAATTTGGGGGTATACATTGAAGTCGGGCCTCTATTATGGTGTCTTTGAAAAGCACCCATGCAGCTTGCAGGGATTTCACTCTAGTCACTGTACCTTTTAATTTCTGTTTAACTAACCTCCTCATCTTTGCATAGTTCCCCTTTCTGCAATGAAATGCCACAGTGTTGGGCTGCTGAGGTGTTCTCCCACCCCAGGAATGTTACCCATTGTTAAATTATGGTCACTATTTCCAAACGGTCGTGTTATAGTTACCTCTTGGACCAGCTCCTGCGCTCCACTCCGGACTAAATCAAGAATCACCTCTCCCTTGGTGGGTTCCCATACCAGCTGCTCCAAGAAGCAGCCATTTAAAGTATCAAGAAATTTTGTCTCTGCATTTTGTCCTGAGGTGACATGTTCCCAGTCAATATGGGGATAATTGAAATCCCCTACTGTTATTGAGTTCTTTATTTTGCTAGCCTCTCTAATCTCCCTTAGCATTTCATCGTCACTACCATTGTCCTGGTCAGGTGGTCGATAATGTTATATTCTTATTAGAGCATGGAATTACTATCCGTAGAGATTTGATGGAATATGTGGATTCATTTTAGATTTTTACTTCATTTGATTCTACATTTTCTTTCACATATAGTGCCACTCCCCCCCTGCCCCTGCATGACCTGTTCCGTCCTTCCGATATATTTTTTTTACCCTGGAATGATGATGTCCCATTGATTGTCCCCACTCCACCAGGTTTCTGTGGTGCCTTCTATAGCAATATCCTTCTTTAACACGAGGCACTCTGGGGGTTGGTCCTGCTTTGAGCAGGGGGTTGGACTAGACGACCTCCTGAGGTCCCTTCCAACCCTGAGATTCTATGATTTCACCCATCTTATTGTTTAGACTTCTGGCATTTGTGTACAAGCACTTCAAAAATTTGTCCCTGTTTATTTGTCTGATGTGTCAGATTCTTTTTTATGTGAATGTTTCTTCTCTGATCTGGCCCATTCTTTATCCTTGTCCATCCTCTGCTCCTGACTAGAACCTAGAGAATCTCTATCACTGGGCTCTCCGCTAAGAGAAGTCTCTGTCCGATCCACGTGCTCTGCTGCAGCAGTCGGCTTTCCCTCATTTCTTTGTTTAAAAACTGCTCTGCGACCTTTTCAATGTCAAGTGCCAGCAGTCTGGTTCCACTTTGCTTTAGGTGGAGCCCATCCTTCCTGTATAGGCTCCCCTCATCCCAAAAGTTTCCCCAGTTCCTAAGGAACGTAAACTCCTCCTCTCTACAATCGTCTCATCCACACATTGAGACTCGGAAGCTCTGCCTGCCTACCTGGCCCTGCGCTTGGAACTGGGAGCATTTCTGAGAATGCCACCATAGAGGTCCTGGATTTCAGTCTCTTCCCTAGCAGCCTAAATTTGGCTTCCAGGACATCTCTCCTACCCTTCCCTATGTCATTGGTACCTACAAGTACCACGACCACTGGCTCCTCCCCAGCACTACACATAAGTCTGTCTAGATGCCTCAAGAGATCCACAACCTTCCCACCAGGCAGGCAAGTCACCATATGGTTCTCCCGGTCATCACAAACCCAGCTATCTACGTTTCTAATGATCGAAACTCCCATTACTAACAGCTGCCTTTTCCTAGCAACTGGAGTTCCCTCCCCTGGAGAGGTAACCCCAGTGCGAGAGGATACCCCAACATCAGCTGGAAGGAGGGTCCCAAGTATGGGAAGGTTTCCCTCTGTTCCCATTGACTGCTCTGCTTCCCTGAGCCTTTCATCCTTCTCAACAGCACAGGGGCTGTCTGACCGGAGGTGGGACAAAGCTACAGTGTCCCAGAAAGCGTCCCTGTGCCCCCCAGAAACCCCTGTCAGCATCAGCAGCACCACAGCTACTCGTTAGGACCCTCGCAGAGCCCCCCACTACTCCCTATGCCCCCCAGAACTCCGACCGGCACCAGCAGCCCCCACCTACACATAAGGCCCCCCCTACAGCTCCCCAGAACCCCTGTGCCCCCCAGTACTCCACATGCCACCTAGAACCCCCAACTAGTGCCAGCAGCCCACAGCTACACATAAGGGCCCCCCAGAACTCCCCAATGGTGCCAGCTGCACCACAGCTACTCATAAGCACCCCCCCTGCATCGCCCTAGAAAGCCTCCAGAGCCCTCATCCCCTCCAGAATCCCCCCAGTGCTGCCAGCAGCACCCCAGCTACGTGTAAGGCCCCCCAACCGCCTGATGTCATGAGCAGCACCCCCAAAGTCACTCCATGCTCCCCAAATCTGCTATGCTTCCCTGGTCCCTGCTCTGACGAAAGTCCCCTCTGTTTTCTCCCCAGGTCTCTGGAGTCGCGGGGATAGCACCCATCTCGTGCTCATGCTGTGCTGGGCCTGGGAGGCCAGGAGCCCCCCAGGCCCAGTCCCACAAAGATTCCTTCCCCTCCCCCCCAGTTTTCGTGTGTAGCTGGGTCTATTTATCCGGCCTGCGCCGGCCCCGCCGTGAACCGTATTTATTCCCTTATTTAAATCTGACCCCTGTGCGTGAGCCGGTGTGAATCCGCCCGCCGGCCACACTCCGGGGAACAACTCCCAAGCTGTGAGAGTCGGAGGGGGTGTGTGAGGGGGATCCTGGCTTACGGGCAGAGAAGGGGGAGGGGCTCCTGGAGAAATTCACTTCCCCCAAACCACTCACCTTACAGGATTCTCCTTCACTTCCTGTCCCAAATTCCTGTGCATCTTTGCCTGTGCGCTCCACCCCAGAGGGGCTGCATCCCAGTGCTGGTTGAGGGAGTCCCTGTATACCCAGCCCCAGTGCCCTACCCCAGAGGGGCCGCATCCCAGCGCCAGGCAAGGGGTCCTCGTATACCCAGCCCCCATGCCCCGCCCCAGAGCCAGCCGCATCCCAGTGCTGGGCGAGGGGTCCCTGTGTACCCAGCCCCCACGCTCCACCCCAGAGGGGCTGCATCCCAGCATGTTGATGATGCAGTTTAGAGAGTGGCCAACAGGTGGCGGCTTTGCTGCTTGACTGTGGGGGCGGGAGAGACACTTGGGGGACACTGGGCTTCAGGGAGTGTTGGGCATTGGTGCCCCTCACTCTCGACCTGCAGCCCCCTCCTAGCCCAGCCCTGAGCTCCTCGCCCCCCCCACCAAGTTCTGCCTGTGCCCCTCCCAAGCCGCAGCATCATTTCTAGTCCCTAGGAACCCCCCAGATCTCCCTTGCCCTGTCCTTTCCAAAGCAGGGGGAACAGAGGCTGGGGCCTGGGCTCCCCTCCCAGATCAGGAGGGGGTGCGGGAAATGAGCTTGGGAATCAGGGACACACCCGTCCCCCTGGAGTGAGTCACCCCCTCGAGTCAGTTTTTCTGGTTTGGCTGCTGGGTCTGCCAGGGAAAGATGGGGGTGAAATTCCCAGAGAGGGAGTCAGAGGGTGGGGCTGTGCGGCAGGACTCCTGGGTTCTCTCCCTGGCTCTGGGGGGGGTGGGGTTGGTGGGTGACTCCTACTCTCGGCCCCTGCTGTCCGTCTCCCCCGTACCCCTCTCCCCCGGGAACGTTCGTGCCCTGTGCCACGGCTCCTGATTGTGCTGGGGGAAAGGGGTTCTTGACTGTGAATAAACCGATGGGAGTGAGTCTGTGACGTGCGTGTCCGTGTCCTTTGTGCCTGGGCCCTGGTCTCTGGTGTCCACATTTCAAGGAGGACAGCGGTAAATTGCAGAGGGGCGGAAAAGCTGCCTGGAGGCCGGACGGATTCAGCTGGGAAATACGGTGTCCGTTTCGCCCAGGCAGGAGGATTGGCCAGGGAGCAATTCCCTGGGGTAGGGGGGCCCGGGACTCGCCGTAGGTGACCCTCCCCCGCCTCCCTGCCCCCCATGTTAGGGTGGAGAGGGGGCCAGTTCCAGCTGGATTGACCGAGTGACATGACCTGTCTGGGGCCTGATCCTGGGGATACAAGCCGGCGCCCCCGCTTGGCAGCAGTTCCGGGGGCACCGGCTGGCTCACGGCAGCAGGAAGTGGGACATGGGGCAACTGACCTGCGTCCGCCCTTGAGGGATCCCCTGATCTCTGCTGTCCCTCCCCCAGGCAGCATGCCCTGAGTTTGCAAACAGGGAGAGTTGGCTGAAAGCTGGGGGGGGGGGGAGCGTGGGGGTTGCTTCTAAATGAATGGTGCATGTGCGGTTGATTGCAAGCTTCTCAGGCGGAGTACGGACTTCCCAGCTGGCCAAGTTGTGTGTTGGTGCGTCGCATGCATTGTTGCATTTTCTCCCTGGGGCTGCCCTGCCCCTGTGAACGCAGCGGCGCATGGGTGAATGCGCGTCTCCGTGCTGCAGATATTTGTTGCGTGTCTGGGTCGCATATTTCTGGGATGGGGCAGTTTGATGCCCTGCAGGCTTGTTCTCTGGTGTGTCTCTGGGCCACATGGCTTCTTGTGTTTCTGTGGGCTGGTGTGTCACCAGGTTGCATGCATTGCTGCATTTCTCATGGTGGCTTGCAGCAATTCGTACAATGTGGAGAAATGAGCGTGTTTGAATGAGGCAGGCAAATGCATTTCTCCGCATGGCTTAAGACGGTGCAGTATTCTGGGCTGTCAGGATGGCGCATTTCTCTGGGGTTGGTGCCTTTCCCTGGGGTGCAGAATTGGTGCATTTCCCTGGCAGTCTGGGGTTGGTGCATTTTCCCAGGCGTTGGTGCATGTCTTGGAGTTGCGGGGTTGGTACATTTCGCAGGGGCTGGTACATTTCGTGGGGTTGGTGTATTTCTTGGGGGTGCGGAGTTGCTGCGTTTCTCAGGGGGTCTATGCATTTCTCGAGGACGGGAGGGTTGATGCATGTTTCAGGGGTGCAGGGAGGGGTTGGTGCATTTCTCTGAGGTGCAGGGAGGGGTTGGTACATTTCTCCGGGGTGCAGGGTTGGTACATGTCTTGGGGGTGCAGGGAGGGGTTGGTGCATTTCTCTAGCATTGGTGCATTTCTCCGGGGTGCAGGGAGGGGTTGGTGCATGTCTCAGGGGTGCAGGGTTGGTGCCTGTCTCGGGGGTGCAGGGAGCGGTTGGTGCATTTCTCCAGGGTGCAAGGTTGGTGCCTGTCTCGGGGTGCCGGGAGGGGTTGGTGCCTGTCTCGGGGGTGCAGGGAGGGGTTGGTGCATTTTTCCAGGGTGCAGGGTTGGTGCCTGTCTCCGGGGTGCAGGGAGGGGTTGGTGCATTTCTCCAGGGTGCAAGGTTGGTGCCTGTCTCGGGGTGCAGGGAGGGGTTGGTGCATTTCTCCAGGGTGTAGGGTTGGTGCCTGTCTCGGGGGTGCAGGGAGTTGTTGGTACATTTCTCTGGGGTGCAGGGAGGGGTTGGTGCATTTCTCCAGGGTGCAGGGTTGGTGCATCTCTCCGGGCTGCGATCCCCCAGATCCAAGCCCCGGCTTCTCCCGCCCGCTGCACACCGGATGACATCATCCTGAAAGCGAGCCCCGCCCTGCCCTTCCTCATTGGCTCCCCTGCCCGGCAGCCCCTCCGCCATTGGGCGCCGGGCCCGTCTGCTCGGAGCTGCCCTCTCCCACCGCCGTGCCTGGGCGGGGCCTCTCGGCCGCCCCGGACTCTGGCCAGCGCCCGTTGGCTGAGCGGCCCGTCACTCAGGGCTCCCTTAAAGGGGCCGGCGCCGGTGGGGCGGGGTGGGGGGCGGCGCGGAGGGGCCGGGAGCCGCGTCCGGCGGGGCTCCGGCAGCGCGGGGCGGGGGAGGGGCGCGACCCCCGGGCGTCCGCCGGCTCCGCAGCATCAGCACCGGCCGCCGCAGGTACCCGCACCCCCGCACCCCTCAGCCATGCGCCCCCCTGCACCCCCCGCCCCGCCCCTCCCCCCTGCATGCACCCCTCAGCCCCCTCAGCCATGCGCCCCCCTGCACCCCCCGCTCCTCCTCTCCCCCTCCTCCCTGCATGCACCCCCGCACCCCTCAGCCATGCGCCCCCTG